>NW_021848439.1:87487-100318 GCF_003651465.1 Formica exsecta | reverse complement strand
CGTGTAGATACGTGCCCGTCTTAATCAAACTTTGACCTTGGTAGCTCGATCTGGTACTCAACTCAGAGGAGGGTGGTGACTTATCCGATTTCATCATGAACGGGGAATGGTACCTCATCGGTGAGTTTCACAGAACCTCAAGTTTATGACTTGTCAAGCCAATCAGAATCTGTATTGGCTCGTGTGTGTGTGTGTGTGTGAGTGTGTGAGTGTGTCTGTATGGGTGTGCGCGCATTTGCGGATGAACGTGTCTTCGGATTAAAAGTAGAATCTCGAATCGACTCGATACGCGTCGATAAATAAGTTGTGCGATACTAGTCCGAAAATAGAACATTCACAATCACGCGAGTAAGATTGAGAATAGTCTGCGAAGATATCTACACGCATGTGGACGAATATGAATTTTTATCGGACTATCATCGATTTTCGCTCAATATTTAATCGTTTGACGTATTAGTGATATATATAAAATGTCAGTGTGATTTTTTTTCACACGTTCGAGTATGACATCTTGTCTCTCGCCAACAGTCGCTTGATTGAAAAGGATCAGACTTTTAAAGCAATATTTTGCCAATACGTCCTGTTTCGATGAAAATGACGATCGAGCAATTTATTTCGGAAAAAAACAGATGATTAGAGATCCGAAGAAGAGAAGAAGAAAATCAGTGCTCGATGTAATTTGGATTCTCTCTTGCTGTTTCGCGTCGAGATTTAATCATCGCTCGTTCCCGGTATGCATGCACAATGGTAATGCGCCTACGTTAATCCATCGCAATTTGCGAATCTGTTTGTACAGCTTGTACGTTATGGAAGCACAGAATGGGAACAGAAGGACGAATAAAATATATCGCGAAGCTATTATAGAATTTAACGATTCTATTTTCTACGGTCGCAGTAATTACGCGGCTATATTTTTAACAGCAAGATGTAATTTTTTGTCCGCGTTTCATTCTTACAGTGCAGTATACACAATCATATGGCTTAATTATGTACGTTCAATAAGATCGAATTGTTGCTTCCACGAAGCGAATCTTTGCTTGCGGACTATTATTCACAATGAACGAAAAGTTTACTCTCCGTTTCTTATTCCCTTAGCTTTGCATTGCAACTCGAAACATCGACGTGATACAGGAATATAAATATACAATCCGAGTTACGATCTGCTTTTTTATGCATTTTAGTACATTACATAATTCACGAATGTAACTGTATTTACATATTTTGACTATATTGCATCTATCAACTCCTTTGTTACTTATCAAAATTGAATAACTTTGTTTCTTATTCTAAATTCTTTTACACATTTATATGGCAAAAATATATTCAAACTTATTTTGTATTATCTCTTCGTTCATCTCTGCCAGAAAATGACAGTTTATGTAAAAAATTACGAACGTAGAGTATATCGCGAAAGAAAATCTGTCACCCTAATTCGTTCCAGCTTCTCAGCTGGATCCTGAGACGCAAATTTCACCGGTGATACGAAACAGCGTCATCGATGTGTGAAGGAATGCTGATGGAAGTCGTTAAGAAACCGCATCCCCGATATTTCGCCGATGCTACTCGCAGATGCTGCATCCCGGAGCTCTTCGTTTCGCGTGAAATCGCGATCGATATCGTAGGGTCGAATAGAAACCGAAAGATTTTATAGGTCCTCCGTGTCTCTTGTGATGCCGCAATGGGTATGACTTTATGACATTCCCTCTTCGCGGTGGCAATGTGACGCTCTTTCGCCGTGCTTCTCTTTTCCTCTTCTCCCCGCGTCTCACTTATTGGCGTTCTTTTACGACTACATTCCTCGAGCTATCAAAAAGTACTATTTTTGCGGTTCTCTCGAAGGAAACTGACGTGTCAACGAATCAAAGTTGCAACGGGGATGAAATTTGCGATAGTCTCGATCTAGCGCTTTGAAAAAAATTCTGAAAATACACGTATATCCGAGGGAAAAATTCTCCTGGCAAGAAAAGAGCGCATTCTTCCGAAACAATATTTCAAAAGAGACAGGTAAAAATCTTATGTAAGAATGTAAGAGAAACACAATGTCGTGCCGCATAAAATGAAAGAGCCTGCGTTCACATATACGCATATATATATGTACTTTTGTTTCAATAAAATTCATTGGACATGGAGTAGTTTTTTCAATATAAAGCGAAGGCGGAATTGAATAAAGATTTAGTAGTGAAACTGATCAACATCAAGCAGCGACTGTTTTAAGAGATGGCAAAATATGTTCGATTGTGATACCAACAAATAAAATACAAAAACGCCAGCTCGGTGCCTTCGATCTATTGCGACCGACAAAACGACATACTCGATGTTCCCGCATGTGATGGTGAACATATGTCTATGTCGACGTATCGACTCAGCGTGTGCAATTTAGAATGTCGCCTCTAAAGTGTTGCTGTATTTGCCGAGACACGTTAATTATCCGGAGCCGGATGCGTCGAGCGCACGGTCGCACGTCGAAATACAAAGAAAAAGCGTTCTGAGAATGGAGCCAGCAACAAGTGACTGTCCGATATCGCGACGTTCGAGATCGATTCGAGAGTCCGTACGATCGGAAAGCTATATCGCGAAACCCTCCGTCCTCAAAAGTATCGAACGGTCGTTTTTCGCCGAGTCGCTTCTCACCATTCTTTGGCGGCGAGAGCGCGCCAGCAGGTGCATCGTATTTAAAGACCACGAAGAGGACAAGTTCTGTTTTATCGCGAGGCGCATATATGTCCTCGCCGTTCGTTCGCCGGTAACTTAACTTGTTGCAAAAATAGAATCGCAGGGAACATTTCGCAACTCAGCGAGATCTTCCTTATATACGAATCTTGTGCCGTAATCTTAAGACGGTTTTTAGAAACGAGATCGCGCAAGAAAAAAAAAACTACGATAAAATCGGCGCGACTCGCGCGAATCTTTGCTCACAACTCGATGGCATCTACGCGTCTACGTAGCATGAAACGTAACGATAAAACAGATGGAGACATGATAAATAGACCATACATTATATCTTGGGATTTTATTCCCCTCAAGATATAGCACGGATATAGTAGCAAGAAAAGTAGAGAAGATGAAGGACAGTAATAATAAAAACATAGTCCGCGATAGATAGAGATACTGATAAAGATGGGTAGATAAGCAGGCGCTTTTTATGTTCCCCAATAGGAACACATTGTCTCTGTAAGAATAGTAGGGTCAAAATATATAGCGAGTAACGACGAAAGAAAAAGTGAGAGTGAAGAAACAAAATTATCCGTAATCGAGAACGCAATCGATGCGATTATCCGGGCCGCGTAAAATATCGATATCATTTTTTTTTTTTTAACAGGCAGACATGTCGGCGTGTATATCGGTTCTGGCACTTTTTCCAGGTATGCCGGGGAAGAAGAACACGATAATGTATCAGTGTTGCCCGGAACCGTACGTCGACATCACGTTCACGATACAGATACGCAGGAGGACCCTCTACTACTTTTTCAACCTGATCGTGCCCTGCGTGCTGATATCGAGTATGGCCCTACTGGGTTTCACCCTGCCGCCCGATTCCGGCGAGAAGCTCACCCTAGGTAACGTAACTCGTAGCATGCCTGCCTGCACACCAGCCAGACACACCTCCTCCTTTCTTTTCGATTGGTTCGTTTGGGATTGTTACTGTTTACACGATATGTAATATATATACGCGATAGAGTCAATTTTTAGAATAGAAAGTTTTACAGATGCATAGAGTTTTAAGACACGCGTGATGATTCTCTAACTTGTCAGAGCCCTTTTGTCAGAGAATTTTTTTTTCTTTTTGCAACGTCAAAGAGCGAATCTTTTTTTTTTTCAACGAATAGATTTTTTATCGTATCACGATTGTCGAAGAACTTGAAGTTATAGTTCGCACACACTAAGGATCTTAAAGTCCTTTTTTACACGGCCGTTATAAATTTTTACCTATAGAATTTTTTCTAGCTTTTCTAATTTCCAAGCTACTCCTTCAATTAGTGGATGACATTTTATTAGTGAATGATAGGATTACTGAGTTAACGTAAGATGGTATACCATGATATATGTATGCTGTATATATTACATATCTAATACACGCGTGTTACGTCTTTATACTTTTCTGTGAATACTTTCCGTTCATACTTTATACTCTCGGCGCCACTGCTGACTGTCCTACGTTTGTTTCGTTTTGACGACGGAAGGAAGTAGTCAAGATTAACTCTACTTCGATCACAGACGACCAAACGACCTCGCGCAACGTTCTCGTCGGGCGACTCTCATGTAACGGCGATTTATACAGCGAGACTCCATTTCTTTTTCCTCTCACGGACCATACGCACACTTTTCCGGCTGTTAAATCGTTCGGAAGGGGCTCTCGATGTCTCGAAAGCTCTCGTTCCCGGATATTTATCGCAGATGACGTGCACTTTCACTCGCGCCGTACCGATTAAAAGAACATATTTTCGCAATTACTTAACCATCAGTAGAAATTTTTATCGTCGCGTTATTGCTGGTGTAAGATAGGAGTATATTATTCTTCGGATAACTTTTCTACATTAATCTCGATTTCTGCTTTCAACAACCTATATATATATTGTTTGATCGTCTAAATAAATAGGGGATCCATAAATCTTGTCATGGATAAGAAACAACAGTGCCGAAACAATTGCATCAATTGTACGAAATCGACATTTCTCGCTGTATTTATTTCTCACATTTATGTGGACAACGTCGCTTCACTAACGTGTCGATACTTTCAGTGTGTTGTTTGCGCACCAGACGCCTAGTGCGGTCGCCATGTTATCTCGTAAAATCGCAATATATATGGCCGCCTTCGAGGTCTCGCAGGTTTATACATCTACGTTTACATTTACGAAGGGTCGTTCGAAGAAGAGTGCCGCGTGATTTGAATTTTGGATACGTCGGGCAAACTGGTACATCGCGTTAACTTGTAAGGGCGAGCTGCATGTTACATAGTGCGCCATGTATCCCGACATGTAAACGCCGCTGGGCGATGCATATTTCAGAGGCTCGACGGAATAAGCCTCTCTCGAACGGCTCCTTTGGTCCTGCAGCGGCGGTGGGTTACGTGAAATATTACGTACGCGCTTTTCCCAGGTCCACGGATGAGCATTGTACGCGAATTGACCGATGGTATCGGAATTTTGGCGCATCCGCGAACATTCTCCATTTTAATGAAATGTTCACGTTAACGGAAGCGTTATAAATCTGGCAAGTTATTAAGCCTGATGGATCGAGGGATTCATAATTCGAAATGGTCTGTCAATCGGGAAATGGTCAACCGATAACATCGAGGCCCTCAATTATTCAGAGTTAGCACTCGAATAACCAGCAGCAATTGCATCTCCACCGCTGGTTCACTTACGATAAGCGACGAATGAACTGCATAAAATGACACCTGCGCATTCCATTGAATATTCATAGCGCACCGACAGATCCAATCTCCAGCTTTCGATAGTACAGTACGCCGGGTAAAAGAGAGTCGCTATCTCCCCTCGAAGTTTTTGACGTTTCGGAAATAATGGGAATTCTCTCTGTGGGGTGCTTTGCGCGATTTTTGTAAGATCGCGCGCAAGTGGCGAGCGGCATCCATACGACGCCACCATCAACCTATCGAGGATCTAAACACTCTTCGATAATTATTTCGATCCATTTTTCATGATCTTACTAATCCTTTTATATCTCATAATCTTTATAAGCAGCAGTCGTTTGTTTTTCTCGTCTCGTGCGACTTTGTCTTTTTTAATATGCCGGGTACGAACCATATAATTCCCATCTTGGAACAATCGACGGGCTCGATAAAAACGCAGGGAACATTAAAGTGGGATATTAGAGAATCGTTTTGCCAAGATCTATCAACTCCAATTGCGAGAAAATTCGTTTCACGACGTATATCTATACTAACTCCCAGCACGTGATCGTACTCGCCATCCAAATCGTCAATTCTCGATACGTTCCCGATACTTTCTCACGTATTGCTAAGATTGCTTTCTTCCTTCCGTTATTTTTCACGCGGGATTAGTCGGAAGTGCATTGCTGTGAATTATAACGGATTCATTGCGAAATTCGCGCCGAGTTCTCGGCCGTCTGTTCCCATCTGTCATATTTAAGAGGAGTTCCGAAAGCTGTAGCAATTACCGGGCAATATCTCTGTGCAGGGATATCATATTTTTCCATTAACTTTTCCTCAAAAACCTTACAAACCATCTAAAATCCCGCAAAAATGTTTCGCGCAAGATATATAAACATAACATTAATTTCTTGCACTTATTTTTCGATTTAACTTTTTAATCAAATATAGCATACTATCACATATAAATATACATATATATTTTTCTCTATATATAACTTTTTTCTACATTTTATTCGAAGTCAAAAAGTGTTGCAATTGACAATTTCATTTTGGCAAATCATCTCGCATAACGTGGGTGCTTTGAGAAACGACTTTTTCGTTCGTTTTCACGCGAGAATTGAGTTTTCTTGTGGTGCTTCGGGAAAACGACAACCCAGAATCGATGTCGATGCCGATCCGCATTGCCGTCGATGTCGTCGCTCTCGTGTCCGAGACTGCTCTCGATGAACGTTATGATGTTAGAGACAAACCGGACATCGCGCACTCTTTACGTCGCGCATTATTTTCGGTAGCTCGTAAAACCGTGAAAATCTTTTCTCTCGGTGCTCTCTCGTTGTAGCCTTCGTGGAAATCGAAGTGCCGAATCAATGTCGTTCCATGAATAAATGTCGATAGATTGAGATTTTATCGAGAGACTGTTACATTCGACTTTATTGTGACGTCAATGAATTTCGATTAAATTACGCCGTAAATTAAATTATGAAGTAAGGAGAAATTTGCAACTTTCGAGCCTTCCCCTGAGATGTTCGCTCGAGATACGGATTATAGAATGTTACAGATACATTAACTTTAATTAATTCTTTGACTAACTTGCAATAGATTTTCCTTTAACTAAAATATCTGAGCATTAATACTATCTGAGTTGCAAGCAAATGACTCTAGAGTACTTTTTGTAGTCATAAGAATTTTCTGGGGGCAATTAAATAAAATCTTATCATTTAATTAAATTTTCAAATAGAGACTTATTCTTGCAGAATTTTAATATGCGGTTTAGTCATAAAAAGAAAGTTCTGCATATTTATTAAAGCAGCTATTATTAAAATTAAATTTCTAGGACAATATTTATGTATACTTGAATAACCATGTTCATTATTTCGCATGCATTTCGAATATAATATATAATAAAAAGCACGATCGTATAATCGAATGAAATAGATCATAACGAATATTGACGCGTTAGAAATTTACAGTGCAACACTATGTAATTTTTCGGATAAATAGGAAAAGTGATCCAATCTCGACGGAAGGAACAGGACGCGTGTTTCGTAAAAGTAAAAACGTAAGTGCATACATGCTCGTTGCATGTTTTCATATGTCTCTTCACAAATTTATAGATATATGAAACGGGAGGTGGACAAATTATAATACCGCCAGAATTTACATTTATCTATCCACAAGGTAAATTTCGCTATTTTCGGCACGCATTGTTCCGTTTTCCTCGAAAGCGCGCCTTCTTTTTTTTACATCGCGAATTTTAGCACCTTCGACGTCCTGTTCTCGACATCTCTTGATTTAATCACGCTAAATAAATGCCACGCGAGTGCTCAGTGGATTTTCGGTGCGTGCAATTTGTGCTTGACGTTGTCAACCATGGCACAAGCTGCAGTAAAGTCTGGCATTGCAACACGGCTATATGCAAAGTATCTCATTATCACGTGTCATACTTCATGGACTAGTTCCCGGATATTACAACAATGAAATACGTTTATGTCCCCATACACATGCATTATGCGAGCATTGCTTAGTTTTTAATGACTCTAAGAATTAATCCGCTATCTCTTTTTCTAATTTTAACGATAATTAAAATTGATTTATTTGCAAAAACTCCAACATGAGCCAAGCATAAAGTTTACTTATATAATTAAATACTATTGCACAGAGAAAAACCAACTATATCATTCATCAAGTTGAAATTAAACCTCAGAGTTTTACGAGCACTCGTTGCGCTGTAATCGTAAAAATTGAACAATCTAAAAATTATATGTTGCGACGTTCTACAGTGGTGAAAGTCCCGCTTTTTCGTGGTTAATAATAGCTCGTAAAGTTTCCGAATGAAAGCGAGGAAAAAATTCTGACCTCGTAAACGCTGATGACTCTATCTAGGCGCAATTTGATAGCGTTTGCCGTCTTATTAAGAATTCTAGCGACGTACTATCGCGCTTTTTCGTAAACTTCCCCCTTGCTGCTTTGCGGATAGATGAGGAGTCGTGAGCGAGAAAGAAGTCGGGGATAACTTTTGCTTACGCAATCGCTATCGTTATCCGCCGAATTACACTCACGTGTGCACCGACGCAAGTGTGTGATTATAAATGAGGATAAATGAATAAGTTCTGTGACACCAATTGACATTTTCAAATTTTGATATATGTTTCTGTCGCAGCAACGCCAATTTCGACTTTTTAAAAAAGTGCCTTATCAACGGAAACTTTTTCCACGATATGAGACCTGAATATTATTTTAAGCAAACTTTAACCTAATTGCGTTTATACTTTTTAAAAATATTTACATGTTTGATAAATTGACAAAGAGATAGCGAATTTAGAATCAACACAATTTTAATTGCTCTATCTGTAGAAAATCGCGCATTTTTAATCCCACGGAAAATGCAAGGTGAAAATTGATTTTGTGAAGAATTGGGATCATATCTCAGCGTTTTCCAAGTGCTTATTCACCAACTTTCTTTCCATGAATTATTCTCTTACCTAGGAATTTCTTAGGCACATTTCTTCATTTTGTACTCCCGAACCACACAAGAAACGTATATATGTTCTCAAACTTTCCTCGAGATTTGATATGTTCTACGGTACTTAACATCCCAAGAGGAAAATTCCTATGAAAGATATGCCACGAGAGTCGTTAGACGCAAACGAGCAAGCATTTTGAAAATTATCATAATTACCATTGCCTTTTGCCGCGCGACGCGATAATATCATGCGTAAAAGTGCGGGCAAATTACGCGATTTAATTTTAATTTTATGAAAGTAATCTGTCTTTTGCATCTAAAGATGTTGCTAGGCAAAAACGTTGATATTTCAATCGTTCCTTTAATATATTGTTAATATTAATGTTGTTCGTGATGCAATAAGTAACCCCGTTTCAATCTTAAGTAGTACTTTTCACGAAATGTGTTCAAACATAATACCCTTTAACATCTGAAAGTTCATGTAAAGCAATAGATAACATTATATCATTCTAAAGAAACTGATAAAGCGTCTATATATCTGTGACCCAGTTACATTTTTACTTGGAAAATTTGTGGCGAAAATTTCGACCACAGCCGTCAAGCGTCGCTTTATGAAACTGGTGAAGTAAATTCTGATGTCGTAAAGACGGGACTTATGACGAGAGAAATCAGGAGAGGGAGGGCTGCAATCTACTGACGGATTCTGCGACAGAACAGCCGAAACTCTTCCGGTATCTTTTCGTTTCGCTCTCCTCATTTCCTCACCTCTGTCCCATTGTTTCTGCCTTGTCTGCGGATTTCCTTTTGTTCTCGATGAGTCTTTCACCATTGTTGTTCTGCAACGTTCGTTTCCTTTGACGTTCAGTTCAGCGCGCTTTAAAACTCGAGAAAGATACCGCGCTGCTACTTAAGACGCAAGAACCTCGTTCTTTTCTTACTGAAAGCGATCTTGCAGTTCGGTAAAACGGATGGGAACGCGAAATGAAATTTCGGGATCGTTTTCTTGGCCACGGAGAGAAATTTTATCACGGGCCATTTCGTTCTTATCATTCTGTCTATTGGTTCCGCACCGACTATTGTATCATAACATAATGAAATTTGTGTTAACTTACGTACATTTGTATTACTTTTTTTAACAATATTTTAAATTAGTTCTTAAAATATTTATCGCATATACATTATAAAGTTTTTTGCAAAACATATTTTTTTCTAATAACTTATAGCAAGCGCTAATCATGCACACATAACTTTTTCCCACACGATATTTAATACAATTATGTCAAAGGAAAAGGATCTTCACCGTACAGATTCGATTTATCAAAAAGTTTCATTCCTCGTTGCCCCGCACCATATTTTCCTTCTTCTGGACATCTATCTCCTCCGCGTCGTAATTAATCATTGGTGAAGTCCAGGATATCTCTCGTGGACCCGCGCCCGTTTAAGCGTCCGACAGAACTTTCCTTCGCAAAGATATCACACGAGGATTAGGGACTTCGGAACTTTCGCGTCACATTTATCTCGGGAACGTCGATACACCTTGGAGTTATTAAGAATTTCCGAACGACGATAATAATTTCTTGCACACATTTTCGCAAATTTTTTCCTAATCATGCACACATAACTTTTTCCCACACGATATTTAATACAATTATGTCAAAGGAAAAGGATCTTCACCGTACAGATTCGATTTATCAAAAAGTTTCATTCCTCGTTGCCCCGCACCATATTTTCCTTCTTCTGGACATCTATCTCCTCCGCGTCGTAATTAATCATTGGTGAAGTCCAGGATATCTCTCGTGGACCCGCGCCCGTTTAAGCGTCCGACAGAACTTTCCTTCGCAAAGATATCACACGAGGATTAGGGACTTCGGAACTTTCGCGTCACATTTATCTCGGGAACGTCGATACACCTTGGAGTTATTAAGAATTTCCGAACGACGATAATAATTTCTTGCACACATTTTCGCAAATTTTTTTACTCGTATAAGAAGTTAAATAACTATCTAAAAATATTCTTGCAAACATATTTAAGATATAATTTTGAATTTAATAATTTGAATACTAATACGTACAATTATTAAAATGTTTGTAGTTCTAATTTAAAAGGGCTTTAATTTTCCAACGAGCTGTCAATTAGAAACGTGAAGCAGCGTCGTTGCAGACAGCATTATGCGACCGCCTCCGCTCGCGCTCTGAAATCCGTGCTCTCCCGACAACAATATCACGCCAAACTACGCTTGATTATGCTTAAAAATGCACGCGAATGAAATTTACATAATATCACGCCACTGTAAATTTCGGGTAAGGAGGGCGCGTTGCACGCGACCGCTCGCGAATTTCATTAATCGGACAGATGCGTGCATTGCGCGTATCCCATTTAAGGTTGTGTTTGTTTGAACATTATCATGACAAAGGGCACGGCGTGGGTGCCCATGTAGCCGCTCCGGCTCATGTCCTCTTGTCAACCAACGTGACAGCTTTCATTCACAGACGTAAGAATACAACAAAATCAAAAGTAAGACAAGTAGAAAAAAAATTATAACGTACTTTTTAAAGCTTTGAGTTCGTTAAAACAGCAATGCAAAATGTTGTGATTGTTTATAGATAATTGGATTAATTGTGTAAAATAGCGTAATGAATTAGAAACTTATGATAGATATAAATATACGGTCATACGAAAACTCGCAAGTAATCCGTAAAGTGAAATTTTCACTAACCGTGAAATCGAGTGGAAAGAATGCATGCCGAAGAGGTATCTGTCAT
Organism: Formica exsecta; assembly: GCF_003651465.1. Taxonomy (NCBI): domain Eukaryota; kingdom Metazoa; phylum Arthropoda; class Insecta; order Hymenoptera; family Formicidae; genus Formica; species Formica exsecta. The sequence continues at coordinate 88,739 of NW_021848439.1, read as the reverse complement.
CCTTCCCCTTAAGGCATCACTCTACTTGAGAACAGGTGTTCGCTTCGTGCATCGTTTTACGCGGGATGAAATTCCATTAGGTTGCATCGGTTACACGAATTCTGTGGCAGTTATAACGCGATTATGTCACACATACGAGAGACACGTTTCGGATGAAAAAAAAAAAGTACGAATAAAATTGTGTATAATGAATAGTTTTTTTCAATTGCAACTTGGCGTGACTTAAAGACGCAGTGCGACGATAGCCTGGCCTCATTGTTTTGGCACGAAATGTTTCAATAACGAATCTTCACAAAATAAGGATATCCATCCGATAATTAAAAAGCAAACGTTATTTTGAAAATTCGATAGAAAAATATTTGCGAAGTACGTAAATAATGAGTAATTAACGAATGTTTAATTAAACGTCACGTCCATATTTTTTTCGAAAAATATAGGTTAACTTTTCCTCGGCATTTCTCGTATTTACAAAGGCAATGAGACACGCTGAATACAACGGCAGAGACTACGATAATAAAAAATTGTCGCACCGTGCCAGCTACAAAGTGCTCGAGTCTACTTATTTAAGTCTTGTCAAAAATTTATCATTGTTTTTCTTACTCGAAATATTGACTAGGAGGAACTTGGCGCACTGCCTTGTTTTCCTTGCGTCTGCACGAATAGGTATTCGTAACCAAACATTATACACACACTATTTCGCAAAAATATATGATGGCCGTGGCTCACCGTAGTTGATTTAGTAAGAATTTCTTTGGCACATAAAAGAAATAAGAGTGCATTATCAGCAGAGTTAAAAATAATTTTTTTCCTGTAGTATAATAAATGTATGAAATAAGATTCAATACTCTCTCTTCTTTTTAAATAACAAAACGCTTCAAAAATCGAATGCTATCAATCGAAAACTATTATATAAATCTATAATAAAAGAAAATTAAGATTCAATACCTTTTATATACGAATTATATCGTGATTGACATAAAAGAAAAATTGTAAAATTGTAAAGATATGGCAATAATTTATTTAGAAATAAATTTCATTTATTTAAGTGTATAAATCATAATCTTCCACTTTTCATTATTATTATTATTTCTATATTTTCTGTTAGCAAAAATCTCTTCATATTTTTGGAATAATAATAATCTCTTATATGTGTGAGAAAGTACGATATTAGATTCGAAGCAACTCGTGCGAATAGCATTTCTCGTGTAAGTCTCGGACGTAATCTTGAAAAAGTATCGATTGCATGCACCTC
>NW_021848439.1:38870-87363 GCF_003651465.1 Formica exsecta | reverse complement strand
CAGCACATGCTTGGGTCTAATAGCAAGGAATTGATTGGTCACCCTCCCTCAAGTTCCACACCTTCCACACTGACCGACAATCCCCGGTGATATTGGTGGTTTGCCACCCGCCACGAATGCACCTTGTCGCGGTTTGCGCTCGTCGATCTCCCGGGGTTACGACGTTCTCATTCGATTCACATGTAAAATCTCATTTAAATTTTTAAATGAATTGAAGCGCGAAGAACTGCGAAGAAAAAGTCAATCTTACGTGTCATTAACATCGTTAACGTATCATTCCTCGATTTCGAGAGAAACGGTGATATAATATAAATATATTACAATACTTTGATATCTGATATTGTTTGATAACTGAATACATTTTGAAGAATATCGCATATTCTTTTCATTATGTCCTGAAAATCAATATATTATTTCTCTACAAATCAAATAAAATCGGCGTGTGTGAGGACAAGCGCAATTAAATTTAACATGAATAATTACTTGGCAATTGCTCGAGACTCAGGTGTTTATACGCATTTCTCATTAATTAACTTTGTCGATTACCGCGTTATTTATGACGAGATTGCTTTGTTCCCGAAGCATCAACGGACGCGTCACGTTTCATACCTTCTGGTCCGCGAGCGATTTAATAGCGACGACAATTCATCGACATAGTGAATCCACTGCGCTCTACAGAGTTTCAAGTTATTTAACTACGTATACATGCATCACAAGCTTAATGACTCATTGTCAAATCCCTTCACGCTTTTGAGAGTCATCATAATGCTCTAAATTTAACAGGTTAATATACGGTGTTACGGTTTGTTGGTTTTGTCCATGAAAAATTAAAATTTGGCTCTACTAATTATTATGAAAGCAAATGATACTAATGCATAATGATTCATGTAAATGTAAAACGGATAAATTATCTTCAACATTATCCTGTAACAATAAAATAATGAACAATTTTACATTATAATTAATACATTAATATTAGTATATAAAAATATACAAGGAATGTCATTTTCGAAGACTTACAGCTCTAAAACTTTCTTCGTTAATAAGAGCTGTTATCAAAGATCATAAAACATAATTGCATCCACACACTTTCCGCTAATTCTAAGATATTTTATGTATCTCATTTTCAAACTAATTAAAAAGTTTTATTAATGAATGAAAGTGCAAAAACCAAACATTGCATTTGCATTTCTACCCTTATACTATTTCCTGCACAGAGTAATAGCCTCACAATTAGTATTCATTTATATTTGGTTCTTAATCGAATTCGTCAGCTCTCAACAAATTTATATGACAATTTAGAATTTGCACACTCCAATTGCTTGCGGTCAAACCGTCCGTTTCATTCGGCGAGGATTGTCAATCGTTCGCAAAAGTTTGTGATTCTGGAAGGGAGCAGTAAGATAATCAAATTTCACCGGTCACTTCGAATGCTGTTACGCAGTAATGGAGTTGCCGGCGACTTAGGCAGGTTCGTCCAAGTCTCACCTAATGTTGCGGCTCCTCAGCAACATAGCGTACCCATGCGCAGCGTCCGTTACGTGCTTCGAACTTTGCCGGCTATCCTTGGAAATCCTGGCGAGGGCGAATAGAAACTATATGAACAAGATTCGGCAGTCGATTATTCGCGGTCGTCCGCTCTTAATCATGCGAGCTTAATCATCGTAGATACGTCTTCCCGAATGTTTCGAAGCAATCGCATAGATTTTATCAGATCATTCCTGGCGTTCTCTCATCATCATTAATCTCTCGTTGCAGTAAGCGAATTCATAAATCATTCTATGCTGCTGCGGCAAATTACCTTCATTTTTCTCTCATTATATTGTATATGAATCTTTCAGCTCTTAAAAGTTTAGAAAGACACAAACATAAGGCTTATTTTATAAAACTAGAAAGCAATATAAAATCGGTATTATGAGAAAAAGCGATGACTAATTGTCAGAAAAATTTGTAGACGAAAAGATTTTATATCATAGTGGAAGAGTCATAGAAATATTATTAATCCTATAAATCTCTCTCTCGAATTATCCAAATTATATATTTTTTCACGATTGAAAAGATGCAATTTCACAAAATCGGTCTACAGATCGCGTCCAAGTTAGTCCTGCAAATCGACGCTATCAATCGGCAAATCGTAATTACGATAATTTGAGTCAGAATCTGCTACAAACTCAGGAAATTTCTGATAAGGAAAACTCAGAAGTTTGAACGATATTCGAACACGATGCGATTTGCGTTGATCTAGGTTATTCGGAAAAGTCGAAAATACTCGTGCGATTTTATCCCGATCTCTCTTAGTTTTTGAGGGAAAAGAAGGGAGTGTCAGCAATATAGCAAATGTGTTGTAAGCTTAATCTAGGTGCCCTAAATCCGCGAGATAGACGTTAAACCGGCGCGTTGCAACGCAGTTTAACGATGTTTAATTTTTTTGGACCTGTTCAGGAGTGACCATTCTGCTGTCGCTGACAGTTTTCCTGAACCTCGTGGCAGAAAGCATGCCGACGACTTCGGACGCTGTCCCTTTAATAGGTACCTATGATTGTCAAACAACGATAACTCGCATCTAGCACACAAACATGTTTTTACAATGTCTGTACATACATTCATATGTGTATATATCCGTGAAGAACGGGGTGCGTCACGATCATCTGACACAATAGCGGTAATTATTCAACATTACGCGTATTGACGATACACATCATGCAACGTTGATAATTATATAGCAATATTAAATGAAATGAGAAAAAAAAATATACAGACTATTAAATTAATTTCTCTATCTAAATTATGCCAAGTACCATCGAGTTACCAAGATGGTATTTAATTCGAGAATTATTATGTATAATTTCAAAATAGGATTATGCAAATTTCGAAACTTTAATTAATTACTGATAAAGATGATGCAACGGCGCGCCCCATAAACGTACCTTCGCCTGTTTTTTTGCGCAATTCCTAGAAAACCTACGACGAAGTAACCAGACCAGTAAAGGTGGAAAATCGAAGACGACGAATTACGAAGGTAGTCTAGGATGACAAGTGAATCGGTTCTATCGTTCGGATAATGAGCGCTTGAAAGCGAATTCGTGAATCAAGCACGCCGAAAAGGGCAACTCAATCGCTTCTCGAAAGGGCTGGCGTGTTCGGGCGACCTACCGCTCAAAAGGATTGCTCCAGCTCGAATTAGAAACGTGGTGGAAGAATAAGGAGGTCACCGCGCGAAAATCAGGATTATACGTTTCCCGGGAATCGATAACTCCCTCTTTTCTCCTTTCCTGGGACTTATTATCCAGTATTCTATTCTATCCTTAATTTCCTTTTGATCCAGAGTTGCGAATAATTTTCTAAAATCGTGCATTATCTACTCGAATAGATAGCTTCTTAAAACCGGCTGAAAAAAAAATTGAAATCATTAATTTTCCCATTTTTCCGCGAAATTATTTGTCTGGCAAAAGGTTGTTAAAATTTCGCCATGACGAGTCACAATCTTGCTTTATTTTCAACACGGCGGGACAGTTGTTCCTGGGAGAAGGAAGAGAGGGGGGGGGGATATCAGACGAAGGAAACGACTTCCTGTCACGGCAATTCCGGAGTATATGTCGCATTCGTGTAGGACGCCGAGAATGTCGCGAAGGATCGCGGGGATCAACGCTAAGAGCTTTCAAATCCCACCACCGGTTTATCGCATTTTAGCGGTACAGACTTGCTTTCTCTCGCCGAGAAAAGAAGCGAAGAACATCGCCAAAAATTGATCTCCGTCCAGATTCCTCGCGCGTTAAGCTCGTCAAATTGAATTCCCCGCTTAAACTCCCCGAGATTCCTGCGTCCAACTTTTAATAGAAAGAAAACAATACCTTTTGTCTAGGGAGATCCGGAGTAGCGGAAAAAGGCGCCCGTTGTAAAATGTTCCTTGTATTTTTCTCGCGGAATAAGAAAACGAAAGTGCATTATCGACGAGTAAAACACACATTAGAAATGTTGCAATTGCTATTTTAAGTGGATCGTTCGATTTAAAGAGAATTTAGTAGACAGAGAGAGAGAGAGAGGGGAAATAATACACTCTTTGTGTCGTGAACGTTTTCCTCCGTCAGGAAATATTTTTAAAAACATAAGCAGATTGTATTCGCGTCACGATATTTAAATTGTCGCAATTACAGTGTTCTCTAAGCGGATCGTTCGGTGACGTCATAAAATTGAAGCAACATGAGACGCGAATATTTTTATACAAGATGCCGACGATCTGCTCGCTATTCAATTACACTCGTAAACATATAGTCAGTCCGCTCATTCGCGAAAGATGACTCATTCGTAGACAGGTTCTCCTCGGGACTCTTTTATGTATAATTTTATTTTTATACTTGTGTGCATCGATGGTAATCGTTATGTCGAAATAGCAAGCAGTAAAGATGTGAATGTCGAAAATAAAATCTGACAAACAAGCTGAACTATGTACATTCCGTTGTGATATCAACAGAGAGATGATAAAATAGATTACAAATTACATTTATACGTGAAAACGCTGTAGTACATGATTGTTAAAATTAATCTCTACAGCTATGACCGAAACTAAACAGTATTTTAGAACGGAGCTCAAGCCAGCAGCTTAAGCAGCTCGTCGATGCCATATTTACATAAAACGCTTGATTGCCTAGGAAACGCTCACATCTTTGGTTCTTGCCGTACCGAATTAGTTGGTTTAGTTTCTGCGACGTGTCCCGAATGTATTTTGTTTCCTCGAATACTCATGTACAACGAATTTGTTTTTCAATTTCTTTTTTACGATTACGACATCCTAAGCTTTGAGATTTCCCTCGTAGAGCCTCATATATACTCTGTTGCATTATGTTTCCCATATAAATGTCCTGCACACATATATCTACCTATATGAGCCTGTTTAGTATTCTCCCTCGATAAACAGCGTGTTAACCGCCCATAAAATCGTCGAACAATCGATGTAATTGTCGTAACATATTTTTTTACCTAATAAAAGACCCATTGTGATGTAAAAAAGCTTGATATATAGTAATCAATATTATATTACAAGCTTAAAATTTTGTAATTTAATTTTTGCCAATTTGAAAATCAAACAAGCGTTTTTTAACATTTACATAAATCTCGCGATAAAGCAATCGAGTATCAACAAAACGTATAATCCTGATGATCGTCTGGCGTAAGGATAATCAACTGTTGCCTCGTTTAAAAAAATAAATTGCAAAAATGAAAATCAACTCAGATACGAACGATAGAAGCCAAACAAATCACGTTGGATTAATACTTTTAGGGATTCGTTACCATCGAATGCAAGCGGTGGATATATCTAGTACGATGCGAAAAGTGCACTTTTGATATTCAACGCATAGGTTGAATTAAAGCACTTTCGCATTTTAATCACGTTACTACACGTGGCGTCCTAGATTACCGCGAACAAGTGAGATTCGGAAGAGGCGCGAGTTGAAATCAACGATCATGATAACTTCAGAATTCGTGATTTGCGATTTTTGAAATATTTTTTATTTAAGGATCATCTAAAAACGAGTTACAAAGACAATATATCTTTAGCTGTTATAGTTCTATTAACTTTTTAGTGTCTCGATTAATTAACTTGGTTTAATTCTAGTTATAACGAGAACTTTCTATCTCTTTTTACATCATCGTTCAAACTATAATAAGAAAGGAAATTTGATTAAGCACACTTTGGTCTAATTAGAGTTGGCGCAACAAACTACGTATAATAAACGTTATTCCACGCGACGATGCGCGACGCGCAGGAAAAAAACCCATCGATTTCCAGAAGCTGGTTCCTTCTGTTGTTCAATGAAAGGAAGAAGAAGAGGGGAAAAAAGAGTATCCTCACGCACATACACACGGTGAGGATTGTTCCTATACTACTTTCTCTCCCTTGGGAAAGAAAGTTTAATTAAAGTCCGTGGCTGGGATAAATGCGTCGTGCGATGCATCTTAAAACAAACCCCCATGAGAGCGGCGCTGAACGCAAATTCCTTTTAGGCTCTATTTCGTACCCACGAAGTGCCCTTTCTCGCCCTTTTGCAGGGCCATTTGATGGGCTATTTTGCTGCTGTTCCAACCCCTTCAACGTCCGACAGTATTACAGAGAATTACATTGCATAGCTAGTAATTTGTTTCAGTCCATAAAGCAACAGAGAAAGAGAGAGTGAGAGAAAGAAAGAAAAGGATAGAACGATCATTGAAAGCCAGAAAGTTTTTCTGGCATCTCTTAATTAGCGAAGTCTAGTAGCACGAAGCAATTAGCTTCTAATGAGCGTTCAGTGAACGTTTTGATTTCACGTAGCTGATTCTTTCGTTTCGTGATAAGCGATATGTTTGGAAGAATCTTTAATAAAAAAAATATATATGACACATTAATCGTTACATATTATGGTGATTTTCGATTTTATTAATTGCAAGCGAGGATAGTGGAGCTTTATATATTTAGCGCTTTAACGAAGTGGCAACATGTATCTTGACAATCCGTTGAGTAAAAAACTGTCTGAACCGTCATCAGGATCATTGAAATCTACCGATTAATCGTTTCTTTTCGTCGCGCTTCATGAGAATAGAAGCTTACTTCCTCCCTTTCACGTACAGGAAGGAAAGTTGCTTCCGTGAATCGCGACCGGAGGTGGTTGAATGAAATCGCTAATTTAGCACGAAGCAGCACACTTGGCAGCACGAGCTGCAAATTACATGCTTGCTCGCATAAAGTCGCTTCTGATAGCTTCTCAATGAATTATGCAATTAAGATAATTCGACAAAGGTGCCGGATTGTTAAGGCAATTAACATTGGTAATTTTGATTTTCCATCCTTAGCCGATCAAACATCATCAAATATTATTTATTGTCGAGACAACAATACTGAAATCTAAAGTTTCGAATATGTATTTTCCTATATAATTAAAGTGCTTAGATTTTTAAATTGGAAAAATATGCCATGCGTTAACAAATTTTGGATCTTTTTCCGCGAATAAAAGTCATGGAGAAAAAGATGTCGCGGTTGAAGAGTATTTAACTAAACTTAAAAATTTTTATATTATTATTTTCCATTTAGCACACTTTACTTTTATTTTTTTTTTAATCGTTCAATTCTGCTTAATTTTAAGCGCCATGAGTTTTGTTCGCGTGTCATATTTTTCATTTGACGAATCGTAAAATTTTTTCATCCTGATATATCCTTTGTAACGTAGAATTCTCTCCAGGCGGAGATAAATCAAGGCAATGTCTCGGAACAATTTCAATCGTTTTCCATCGACTGAATGATCTCGTCATTTGAATCGTCTGTTCGCACCATCGATAGAGGCGTTCTGTAACTGCTCCGAAATTGACAGATGAATAATTTCGTGATTTCCTCTCTCTCTTTATGGCATTTTCTCGCGCGATTAATGCTCAACGTTCGCGAAATATGACATCCAGTCGAGCGATGTCTTCTCGTTTTCGGAAATTTTTCGACAAAAACCTGCCAATTCGCAAACGCGCTCTCATTCGCGCCGATAAAGTGCGATGTCAACTGAAAATTCGCGGTGCATATCTGTAATAAATCGAAAGGTAGTCAATAAATGCTTGTTGTAAGCTGATATTCTCGCAAATCGAGATAGAGCGCAATAGGAGTTTCTCGAACTCGAGGCAAAACAAAACATTTTTAATTATTGCGATACCGCTTATTCGTGAATTTCTGATTATCGGAAACGTATTGTATAACTCGCGAAATTGTCGGATGAATGCGGCCTCTAATATCGATCAGCGAACGCTGATTGCCGTAAATATCGCACAAACGCGATTCGCAAATTTCATTTAAACGCTTTAAAGTTGATGGAATTGCGAAAACCTGCGTCGCGAATAAGCCGTGGAACAATTTTTCAACGCGGTGATAATCCGAGAAATTGCACGATATTTACACAAGTGGCGTCAAAATTATTGCTTTGGCAATTCTTTAAACAATTTCTCATTTCGAGAATTTAAATCTTTTTTTCGCGTTTTAACATAAAGAAGATGAAATTTCTTGTTGATGTTAATCAAAACTATTTCTCCAAGGAAATAATTACTGCGGTAAATATTCAGATTTTAAATGGGCTTTTAATTACTCGATTTACTCTGCTTTATTTATGGCTGCGTATTTAATTATTATACAAACGTGCGACAAAGCTACCGGCCGTGTTTTCAACGTTACATCAGTTCTTCCCATTATGCTTAGTTTCACAATCTATATTTGGCATCAAATCTGTCTGTTCGATCCCGAATGGCATTTATCCAATATGACAACCGCGAATGGCTATCGTAAAACTGCGCGTTAAATACTGAATATAAGACCCAAACGTATGTCTTAAGACAAATTTCGTCAATTAATTTCGATCGTAATTTAACTGTCTCATTTATTTTCAAATGAATAGCAACGAGCTGTTCTCTTGAAATCTTTTCTTAAAATCTCGGTCTATGATTATTTCACGTTGAATTTAATTGTGAGCTATGCTTGACAGAGTAGCTCTAAGGAAATTTAATAAATCGTTCTTATAGCGCTAACCGAGGCGTTGGCGAAATCGGCTCGACAGCTTCAGCAATTTCAGTTTTGTCCGTTTCGCTCGGGGCGATACGTAATTCCGGCTTAAATCGGCGGAATAATCCGTAACGATGACAAGAAAATAACGCGAGACGGAAAGCCGATACGCGCGACCGACGAACCGGGTCCGCTTTGTGCTAACGTGCCACCTCGGAGCGTCGCGTCGTCGTTCATCGCCGCGTGCTATGCAAATTTATGCAAGAGCGCATGAGCTATCGCGTGGAATAGTCGACGAGGAAGAGCAGCAGGCCCGTCAGCCATGTCGAAGGCGATTGTGTGCGAGCAGCTATTGCATCACTAATATACGCGGCTTATAGATACACCTTCCATCGCCTTCCGATATACCGATATCGCGCCTGTTGCGCGAACTATAAGTTACGTCTATCTCGAGAACCGAGTTTTACAAAGGCCGCTGGAATTTTTATCGCTATGGCGCACCTTGAAATCGCTCAACGTGAGATCGCATAATTGTTTCTATTTAATCCGACGCGCGCCGGGAAGAATCTTTGGAAAGAATATGTGACTGCAAGGAATTTGTCGCGAAAGAATGTGCATTCAACAAGCATCCTTTTTTTTCATCGCGATGAATATATCATATATAACGTCTCGGAACTCTCGATTTAATTTTTTTTGTACGTTCATTATTAAAATCTAGAAAAGATCTGTATCCGAAATTCGTCGAGAAATTTGTCTAGTTAAGATTAAAGTTTTGGAACGGTAGATTAAAGTCTGTAAGAATGCACTTAAGTAAAGTAGTCGAGTCAAAGTTTAAGACATTTTATAAAATTCCGTGACTTATACATATATTTCTCTTACTTTCAATCCATTAAGAGATATATTTTTTATTAATAACTCTGCTTTTTTTATTAAAATATGTCACGGTCGGTTCATATCGCGTTGCACGCGATATGCACAGACTTCCGCAGCAACATGGCAAATTACCAGCCTTCATTCTAGATTACGAAGTTCTCGCCGCTGGGACTTTTTTTGAATAAAACTACACGACTGGCTTTCGGGATAAGTTATGTATTTTACCGCGCGTTCAAATATGAAACGTTTAATTAAAACTTTACGGCATCCGCGCGTATAACGATTGCAGACTACGATATATCGATATTCCACGCCATTAATTGTCCATTTAGCGGCTGTTGGAAAAAGTTCCTAATTAGGATATTATCGTCGAGCATTTTAATGCGAGGCGGGAAACTTTTGTCGTCGTCGCAAGACGCGATTTACTATTCATCTCTTCCTTGACCAACGTTATCCGTATTGCGAATCATTTCGGACGTTTCATTTACTAGGCACGATCCATAAGAGATCACGCAGCGAATGATGCAAATTTCAATTTCCATCACGGATCTGGGACCAACGATATTGAATCTCGAGATTCGACGCAATATAACGAAAACGGACGATATCAAAAGTTTTGAAAAATCGGATATGGCACTATATATATATAGTATATATATATATGTATGTGTACGTCGATCGATGCGAGCAATAGGCAGTCGAGAAATCTGGAATAAAACATTTTTGGCAGAAGATCATTGCTCGCGGGCAGTTATGATGAATATTTCTCGATAGAATCATCCCTTATTGATAGATAATGCTATATAGCAGAAATTTATACAAAAATATAATAATAAAAACAAGAGCAGACACGAAAATCACGAAAACAGCTGTTATTGATACAGTTTATCCTGTTTTTATAAGTATTATCAAAAACTTGATGTAATTTTCTCTATAATGTAAAACTTTATTAAAAACTGAAATAATTCTTAACATATATTTATATTTTTGTAATACACTAAGTTTGATAGACAAAGATGGAAAGTCAATTTGATACTTATTCATTAACAGATCTCAACGTGTATTTTTTCAAGTAACACTAATTAATGCAAAAGGCTCGGTAGTACACATGTTCTATTTTGTTAAAACGCTAACAATTCTCTGCGTGTTCGGTAAACTTTATTAACGGATATTGGTTACCGAACAATGCAGAAATGAACTGCTATCAACGCGTACTCTAATTCTGAAAGAGCAGATCTTACGCTGGCCAGAGAGCATTATCTGTCAGTGTATTATATCAAGTGAGGCTCTCGACTATTATAAATTCAATACGATCGTAAAGCGATATTCTCGACGCAAATCCCTCGACAGACCTATTGAAAGTATTAGCAGAAATTTCATTGTCACAGCCGAACATAGTACAATGATGCGATGGTAAATTCAATCGTAAATTCAATAAAACCACGAATCAAATAAAATCCGTGAAAATCTTTTAACTCCTCGGCACCCAACAGCATTCCATTTTGTGCCCAACATGATTTAGCTTTCATGTGTTAAATTACATTCTGTAGTAAATAAAACAATCCGAATATAAAGATAGGGACATAAATATATCACGTATTTTTTTTTTAAATATGTCTAAATGCTTTTAAATTCGAAAATATTACTATTTATGAGAGTATCACAAATTATATAAAATGGAAGAATTACAAATACGCTTGATTCTTCAAGGGATAGATTGAATAGCCAGTAAAAATCTGTCATTATGACAGATAAGTCTCTCGATTCGTTATTCGTTTTCAAATTAGCTTCATTAGTTAGTTCTTTCTTCATAAATCGCGTGCCTTCGCATTCTGATATTCCGAAATATATATATCCGGGATGAAACAGAAACGCAGCTTATTTGTCCTCTCCCGGTGAAGTTATCAAGAACGCAGAATAATCAATTCTCTCAAGCGCCTGTACGAATATAGATAAACGTGGTAAATCGCGCACAAGCAGGCAGAATTCCACTCTTCGTTCGTTCGACTCACTCGGTAGTTTCCCAGACGGCGTTTTCGCCGTCGGCGGGATCGACTTTGCAGATATGCGCGTTCATCCCTGCACGATTAAATTAATGCCAAGCCAGAGGATAGAGGAGAATATCTTGACACGTGACGCAAGATAGGAGAGCGACAATCACACGGGAGTCTTAGGAATTACGTGACAGTTGTTCTTATTGATGAAAATTTGGGTTAGCGAATTTCAGGATCATCCCCCGGATCTATTGCCATTGTCTCGTCTTGCAATTTAGAGATAGGATCGCATATTCGCTCGTTCTCCTCCCATCTCGTGATTCGGGACGGCTCGGTTAATTGTCCGCCTGCAATCTGGTCTGTGGTCGGACTCGAAGCGTTTTCGTAGGCGTTAGTGGCCGCATGGTTACTGATGGCGGCTGCTTGCCAACCGCATCGCGTGATGAAGGTGCGTACGTGTAATGCTCACGTGCGATGAGTTTGTATCGATGGCACGTCGGATTGATTGATCAATCGATCGCGTGCAACTATTTAATCTGTCGTCGTTTTTCAAGACTTTTTCACGACGAGGCTCAACGCTTTCTCGAAAGCATCTATCCCTCGCATCAGCAATTTTTTTAAGAAGAGGTGTCCGCGAGGCACCCCGGTAAGTATCGTAATCCAGCTTCGCGGAATCTCCTTGTCACATGTCGAAAGTGACGGCAAAGAAGGTCGTTCGATCATTCGCCGTTTGATCGATGAGCTGAGAGAGACGAGAAATGAGAAATGATCTTAAGGAACATTCGATGTAGTTCGTCGGAAATTGAAACATTAGTCGCATAATCGCGACTTGATAAAAAGCTTTGATTAGTAGCTTGATTGACCAATGATTGATTATGCATATCCATGTGGTTGAAGAGAGATATTCTAATATTTTTATTTTTATCCACTCTGAATACAATTTCATATATCCCGAAATAAGGATATCACAAGATTCATTTCTTCTACATATACATGTGGTTTCAATCTTTCCTACATATGTTCCAATAAGAATTATCGCATCATTCAATTGTTGTCCATTAATCTTTATCGACACCAACACAAATTATATCTTACTTGTCGCGTTTCGCGCAAGAAAAACGAAAAATAGAGACTCGAGAAAGAGGGAAAGTCGCTTCATAATGCGCGGCACGCGTCTTTTTTTCCTCTCCGCATCTCCGAAATTAATGACTTTTCACTTGACTCGAGTGAGTGCGTCTCTCTCGATTCGCCAACGAGAGATCCGAGATACGAGGCCGCGTGTCCCTCACATCTGCGGGCGACTACAGAGCTTGTGGGGCCTTACATGTACACCACGTGTATATAATCAAGTCTTTCGTCTTCTCCCAAACCCTTGATTTCTTTCCTTGACATTCCAGCCTGGAAGCGTAAGGTAAGTCCGCTCGATCCAAGAAGATCCTCGGTCACGCACGGGGAAGAAAGATCAATTCTCCCCGGCCGATTTCGAGTTGTCGATGATCGTGGCGCGTAAAAGTGTCCGTTTGAAATCGGGCGTGCGTGAGAGCGAGTCGGAAGGATCAAGAAAGAGGCACGGTGTTACGGTGTATCGTTTTAAGAAGAAAAATATGAGCCAATTCGGGAGAAACGCGTGCATTTCTCTAATTTTTATTTAAAAAATTCTCACATCAAGTTTGCCATTTGACAAATATTTTAATAACAATTTTGATGAGTATATGCGTAAGAAAATTTAGAAAAGATTTAAAAAATTAGAAAAATTTTAGTAATTTAGAAAAAATGAATATCTCTTTGATACTGCGATTATATCGTTATATATACATTTGCAATTTCGCAATTTTTCGCAACATAAAAAAAATGAACTTATCTACATAGATTTAAAAAGAGAGAGAGAGAGAGAGAGCGAGAGAGAAGGAAGAAGTTGGTTCTCCCTTAATTAAAAAAATAAATTTATAAAAGCTTTTTGTAATAACATCATTATATCAAAAGTTTGACCCAAATTGCACTTTGCATTGATGATAATAAAGGAGATCTAATTTGCCAATATCCATTGAATATATCCGTGACATCTTAGATTGCCAAATAGGCTAATGATGAACAATGGACAACAATGGACAATCATTGGATGCATCCTGAATGATTACAGGAGTTATTGATGTGACAATCAATATGTACCTATCTATGGTCAATGAGTGCGTGTCCAGAGTTGAAAATGGACGAACAGTGACGTCTCCATGGAAACATATCGGCCCAAGCTAATTAAATGCAAATAGGATCCTCGTCGGAAGGATCAGCTTTCAATCGATGTCCCGTGTTTACAGGAAACATCCCAAATTATCTGCAATGCGCTGACTTAACTAAAGGCGTAGCTAAAACAAAACTTTACTGCATAGAAAATGCTCTCTCCCTCTCTCTCTCTCTCTTTAACACGATGCTTTAAAGTTCAGAACTCAAATCCATTAGTTATTGTATATACTTAGAAAATGCCGGACAAGATAAAATTATTTTTAGAAAATAATTTATTAATGGAGTGAACATAATTAACGTCAGTAAGCTTAATTAGCATAATTAAAATGGAATTAAACGCGATATCGTAATTATATTGCGGATTGGATCGTTTATTTTGATTGTTCGATAAGCTGAACTTTATTCGCGTTTGTTTCAAAGCATGAAGAATTTTGCTGACACCTTTGAAGAAGAAGAGATGATATTTTCCATTATTCGGCCTGACGATAGGATATAACTCGGTAAGCCGGTTACGAGAACAATTCCGGATTACTTTCCGCGATCTTTCTTGGAGTGCCACGTGCCGTTACTACGAGCGTCGCGACGGCCTAATTGAATTAATAGGAGTCCGAGGGATCACGCGTCGCCGGCAAATGTATGACCGGGATCGGCAAAATCTCCGCTCGGTTTCCGACTCACGTTTCGGCACACGGCTACGGATTACCGTTTTTCATCGCGCTGGATTTTGGTATCCCTCTCGTTCGCCTTTACAGAATAATGCATCCCCGTTCCTTCGTTTTAACGGGAGCGTTAAACCTGACATGCAATTCTATAGTGCGCCATCGAACGATCGGCCCTAATTGGCGGCGGCTGCTTCATTAATCGTCGGAATAGTCTTGTAGTTTAATCATTTACGAGCGTTCCAACGGAATGGCTGGAAACCGATCAGCAGAGGAGGTATGCGATTTTGCATCATCTTGCAGAGAAGCGGTGTATAATGTGCCCATGTTAATGCACTTGATTAAAGCGGCAATCGATATCGATAAGTTAATTCAAAGTTGCTCGATAGATTTCCAGTGGGCGTGGAAAATTTAGTACAGAATTATTAGATTCTCGAGAATATATCTTTTTTATTTTTATTTTTATGTTGCTTCGTGAATAAGAATTTTTATATTTTTTTCGGAAATTTTATATATGACGCATACACGTAGATATTTAATAACTATTAGAAAAAAATTAATTCATTCGTAAATTATATCCGCTCTCTCTCCCTCTGTGACATATTACCAATATTTTATCCAAAATTACTTCCGCATCGGACATTGCAGGAAAAGAAAGACGATCTCTGATTGAAAAGAAAAAAAGGTATTGAAGTCAATCTCTTTTGCCTTGGAAAAGAGAGCTTAGAAGTCCGATGAGAATAGGATGTCTGGTGACTAGTTCAACGGATTTATCGCTACCGATTTCGATCGGGATTGAAATCGGACAGTAACATCGTGTTTCCGTTCAGGAAGGAAATAGCATCGTTCGTATGTCGATTCGGCAATTATCATGCACGAGATATTATCGTAGTGTATGATTTTTAAGCGCGCACGCGCATGCATGCGTTATTCCGTCTCGTCGATAATCGCATCTCTATTCTAATTATTATAAAATGACGTTAAATAGATTCACGCGCGAAACCGATAGACACTCGATAGATTATAACACTCATAAATTTCTGATTGCCTTAATTATGACCACAGGTGCCGGTGCACAAACGAGTTAATCGATAGATTAATATCAATAATACTTGTTGTTGCATATTTCTGTCGCCCACATACAGCGCGTTTAATCGAATTCCGCGATATCCTTTCTATCAAATTTAAAACTCGAGATTCTCTATTACTAATTTTATTAATTTATTAATCGCATCGATTGGATAAAAGAATCAAATCATCGAATGAAACTCGCCATGCAGTTCGATTTAAAATCGATCCGCATATTCGCATTTCTCGCGATATTTTTAAAACAAAGCAATCGTTAATAAAATTAAAAGTATAATGAAAAAGAGAAAGAATTCTTTGTTTTTATTATTTTTATTATGCAGCAATTGAATAAGATAAATTTATCTACCTTATGAGATGAATACATATAGCTTTTATATAGCTGTTAAAACTTTAACGATCAGTAACTCAATTAAATTTAAAATTTTTGAAGAAATATTTGTTTTACTTCGAGGAGTTATTCAAGAATCGATAGACATTACTTCCAAAAATAATCCGCACGTGTTACCAGGCATTCTGAGCCTCGGAAGAGAGAATTTTTTTTCACATCGCAATATATGGTTCGCTGCTTTTCCATTTTAGCTTTTCCCCCTCCTTCCTTTTTTTTCTCTTTTTCTCTCTGTTTTTTCAACGAAAAACTTCGGTAGAACTTGGGTGATAACTATCACCTCGAGTCCTCTCTGCTTTTGCCGTATCGAGTCACTCATATTCCAAGAGAGCCAGAAGAAAATCGGGCACTGACGAAATTTCACGCCGGACACTTTATTCCTTCTCCACCTTCTTTTTCAGTTTCAAGCCTCGTTCTCTCTTGACGTCGAAGTTTTGTACGTCTACGTGGAGGTATTATCTCGCTTATAGTAAATTCATAATTCGTCGAATTATAATAATGCCGTTCTGTCCGGCGACATCGAATAACGTTATGACGAAAAGTTTTGTGACGGTTGAGATGGAAAAAAGAAGTCGTCGAATAACCGCGACGTTATTAAAATTAAGAGAGAGGGAGAACAAACACAGGGAATGACAGAGAGGGAGAGGAGGAGAAAGAAAAACGGTACAAAATTTATTCCTCTTTCCAAGAGTGCGAAAAGGCGGCGAAGATAGAAGAAGCAGCGAACCGGCTTCACGTTTTTCTTTCGTCTCTCTCGCCCTTTTCATTTTCCTGCGACACTCGAGTTTCGCCCGGCCTGAGAGAAATTGCCTCTCAAAGTAAATTCACGATGCTTCGACTTATAATAATTTCACGCCGACGTCGGAATATAATCGCCGAACGATTTTTTTTTTCCGCGGCGCAAACTTTTCTTAACGAAACACGAAAAAATTAATGATGTGATATCATGACCATAAAGAAAAGAAGAAAGTATAGTACGGAGCTCGATATCACCTGCTGCGATATATTAACTATAATCGTCCAACTCTTTTGAAAGAAGAAAATATAAACGTTACCCGAAATTTCGCAGAGTTTTAATTAACTTTTCGCAATAAATTCAATTTCTCAAGATTGTACCATTTTGTGACGGAGATTTTTTTTCGGAGATTTATTTCGTCGACGGCAATTTTTTTTCAGAACGACTTTTAAATCCTCCACCATGATATAAATTTCACCCATAGTCATATAAAACAATAGTACTATGAAAATAGAAAAGAAAAACAAAGAAATAAGCGATATATTTTAATGGAATATGTAAGACTGCAAAAACGGTTGTACATATTACAGAGAATACAATAAACTCTCGCGCGAATAAGTATGCGAATAGTTTCCACATCAATAAAAGCGCAATTGTCATTTGAGATATGTGTACAATGTTCTCAGCCATGAAAAAGATTGCACAAAAATGTAACAAAAAATATCTCTCTTCCATTTTTATACGCGCGTACGCTGTAACGCACCTCTGGCATGTATGTGTTAGATTTTAATAAGAAAGGATTTCAGTTCACTGTCCTAGAAGAAACTCTGTTCCCCATCATCGCGTAATACTATTGTATTTTCCCGCGTTTTTTTATTGAACATCAGTACTAATGAATAATTTATCCATTTTTCCAATTGGCTTGTGTATATTATGTAAGCGTACTGTTTTTATTTCTGAATTATTATACGAATTTATCTCTGTCGCTTTATGATCTGAAATTCAACTCTCATACACTGATTTACGCTGTGGTTTCAGATTTCTAGTTAACGTACATATTAAATTACTACAACTCATCTTAATATATTACATTTTTCTTTTAATTATGTTTTCTATATAAAATATATGTGCAAAGATAAATTAAATCAAAACACACACAAAAATTGTCCATGATCTTAGTGAATAATTTTTTAGAATATTATAGGATGGTTACATTTCTATAATATCAAAGTTTTCAAAGAAAAATTCCCACATACGAAAAATAATATATAATTCAAAATTGAATGAATATATCGCGTCAAAAACAAATTCTGTTATTAATTATATAGAGTTCACATTTATCACTACCATTTTTTAGAATTTTTCTCTTTTTCATTTTGTTATTAAGGCTGTTTTCTTTCTTTCAACATTTTAATTTTGATTTTAATTTTTACTATTTTTTGTAGTGCAAAATCGAACTTTGTGACAAAAGAATTAAAATAAGTCGCAAACCTCCGAGTACTTCCGAGCGCTTGCAAGCGGATTTCACACTTGGATTTCATAACTGTGTGATACAGTCAATTGCCACTCAAAGAGCTAGTCGTCGCATCGCAACTCATTCAAAGCGGACGCTACTTCGTCGCGATGCGGGGTTCATGGAACCTATGCATTCTCGCACAATGGCGAACAATTTTCCGAGGAGCGAACATTCCCTGGCCCGATGTCAATGGTAAAACCGTCCGAGGCACGCGAATCGGTGGATATAAACGCGTCGTAGTTCCCTAAATCGAAATTCCATCCTCCCACAGGTCATACTCGTGTGGATCTGGAAGCGGAAGTGTCCACCGTTCCAGCCCCGCGACTTTGTCGATAAATAAAAATTGGTTGAACGCAATCATTCTCGTCCCGCGATTCATCGCGTAACTCGCAATTTTGCCGTACCATCGAATCTAACTGAAAAAAGACACAATTTTTGCTGCCCTTTTGTGAAAACGAGGTTATGGAAAAAATATTAAATAGTAAAAAATAAATTCTGTTATCGAGGCACACACTGTTTTATTTTCTAATAATAAAAAAAAGGAACAAAAAAAAACAAATTCTCTAAAACTTTAAATAAAAGTTGGCTAGAGATGGTATTCCATTATGAATGGAAAATTCTATGGAGAAACTGCATTGTAGAAAATGAACCATGAAACATTAACGATGCCGCTTTGCGACCTTACGCAAACTCGTGCTATTCTTAGTAATAGTGCATTCATTTTATTACATTCTTTGATTGCGAATTTTAATTCCGTATGTGATCTTAGTCAGTATAATTGCGCTATCGCTGATATTATCATAAAACTAATTAATTCTTTTTATCTATTAGTCTGTAAAACTAAATATAATTTAAAAAGATATAGATTCAAAAGTTATAACACATAAAATTACCTGACTTCAAATGCATCGCAAACTCCCGAGTTGGCTCAGAAGCAACTAATTTAAGCGTTTAAGCGTCAATCTCATTATGATTTGTTCATAAATATGCATACGCGAATTTGCATATATGTTTGTGAATACACACCGTGAACCGTTTATCTTTAACGAGATATCTATCATTTTTAGCCCCTCTCGATCCCGATCTAGATATCGAGGTCGAGCAGAGCAAAGCAGAACGAATTTTGGGCGGAGCTGAACCCTTCGGGACAGAGCGGTCGGTTCGCGTTTCGAGATTATCGAGAAAACATCGCCGATAAAACGGCAAGGAGGTACTGCTCCCGCGAGATTTCCGTCGACAATTCCATCGAGACGAGTTGCGAAACTTTGCCCCGGCTTACAATCGACTGCTACATATCGAAAATATACTCTTTCCTCCCCCCCCTCTCCCCCCTCTTCCCTCCTGTCCCTCGTTTCCATCGCATTCGAATCGCATAGAGATAAATTCTCATTCTCATTGGTGGAAACTGTTGACTCGACGTGGTTCAGCTCCGCTCGATTTCTCTTCGTCGACGATCGACAGGGAGAAAGGACGAGCGGCTGTCGATCGACGATCGCGTCTTCCTCGAATAGGGAGGAGGTGTTCGTCGACACCGCTCGCGAACGGACGCGACGAACGAGAACGGATCATTGAGCACAGGTGGGCTACGGCTGTTTCAGGAGTGACCATCTTGCTATCGCTGACGGTGTTCCTGAACCTCGTCGCCGAGACCCTGCCCCAGGTCTCCGACGCAATACCCTTGTTAGGTACAACTGAGTTTTTACACAGAGCGAATGTCTCAGAGTAAACCGATTGTCGTACTACTATCGATTCGCTGCAGCGCCCACAATTGATTGAGAGATGATTTGAGAATGATTTTCTGGCAAATAGAAATCGTGAAAGTTTGGTTGGATCTTCGGGGAGGTTTTGTATATTAATATTTAAAGAAGCGAGTTTCTTTCCTACGTTTTTCCCATGAGAGATTTCCATCCATTAAAAATTGAATTACAATGATTGATGAATAAACGGAATACTTTTTGTATCATCATTTGCCTTTTTCAAATTTTCAACGCGTTCAAATCAATGGAATATTTCTTTTCTTTCGATGAATTTTGTTTTATAAAAAGATGGAAAAAAGGAATGTTTCATTGTGATTTGTGCTTTGTACGCATTAAAAATTTAAAAGAGGCAAATGTCTTTTGAAACAGATATTACTATGTATATTGTTATAGTATTATATCTGCGCGAATATTCGCTTCTATTTATTTTATTAAATTTATTCTATTCAATAAATTTGTTCGTTAAACGTTACAATATAATTTTAGTTGAAAGAAAAATTCTAGATTACTTTTTATTTTCTGCTTTCTTAATATCATGAGTGATCGAGAACTTTTGGCTGACAGAAAAATATACGCATTACTTATAATATTAAGAGAAGCACTTTAATCCTCCCCCAAAGATCTTGTAAAACGGAAGCACAAGCAAAAGAGATGTGGCGCCCTGCAGCTGAAACGAAAGCGCTTTCCCGTATAGAATAGAAGAGAATTGAAAATCATAGAATATTTGAGAGACATTGGAAGAGGAGACTCGTTGTTCCACGTCGCTTTATCCGATAAAGTTATTTTATCGAAAAGCGTATCGTAATAAACAAACATTCGCTGCGCAGTCGTTTCTTTCTTAAATCGCGATAGTAGAGAAAGACGATAGAAGGAAGTGGAGAAACGCGTGGCTCTAAAAAACTGGGTAGTTCTTAAGAAACTATAGGTCCATACGATGCGTATCAGTAGATATAAAGCCTAATTGTAGTTTCGAAGCGCCGTAATAGAGATATGTGATCTCGAGCAACAATCGTTTTCATCGCACAAGAACTTGGAAATGATGACCGAGATTTGCAGTTGTTTGATGGAAAAGAATAACCACGTTCGATATTCTGATATTTATTTCGATATACTACTTTGATCCCGTTTTCGACAACTCTCGTAATTAATATAATATTTTCTTATATATAGAAATATTATAAATTTTCTTAATCTGAAATATATTTTTTTCATTTTCTAATTTCATTTATGTATATTTTTAAACATAATTTTTTTTTTATATTGTATCTAACTATGCACACGTACAAAAAGTTCAAATATATCAGCAAAAAAGATGTTACGCAAATGTGTCAAATAAATCCAGAGATTTATCATCTTCTGTCAAATGGCAATCGCTATTTCAGACATAACTTTTCGCGAGTCTTAAAAATTCTACGAGATTCTCAGAAAAGTGCTGTCGTAACAGCAGACACAAAGTTGTCGATTTACAAAGTTTGCGAGAGATAAAAGCAATGTCGAGGGCCGCCAAAGAGACGCCTTTAGAAATGAAGGAATAGACAAGAAGTATAGAAAAAGAATCTCGAGTACGTCCGTAGTTGTTATTGCCAAAAACGAAAGTCGATTCGACGGGAGGAAAGAAGATGAGGAAAATGGAGTTATTGCCTTCTTGATCCGTCCCGAAGATATCCCCGCGCTAACTTCGATCGGCTTTAATTGAATAAGTTTGCATTATAACGGCCGAGAAACATCGACGTCGTATTCAGCATACTTCATCGAGTAATACCTACATTTTGTTTTCGTTATATCGGAAGTCTTTAATTTACACCGTTTTTTTTTTTTTCAAACGAAATAACTTCATAAAATTCGCTTTCATATAAGAAATGCTTTGTGTCGCTTTTAACTTGTTCATTATTATTTTCCTTCCTTCATAAATATCTTTCCCGTAAATGATATAAAAAATTTCATAAACGTTTTCAAATTATTTGCGATATTTTCGAGTATTATCACGTTTATCATATCTGTTTTGTGTTTTCCGATGTATAATATAATTCTAAATTTAGAAATATTATTTGTGTAAATTTTTACGCGATGCGGAGCATATAGGATATCACGTTCAAATCACGGAAAGCTTATTTGAGAGTAGTATGTCATCGACCATCGCGAGAGCCGATTGCAGTTGTCAGTTTCTAGCTTCTCTCATCGCGGTTCATTCTCTTTTTTCGGTACTTTTTGCGTGTACCATTCATTTTACAGGGAATGACATCTCAACAGTTTTATCAAGCCGCGCTGATCGAACTAAATTAAAATGCGTCAATCGCCTTTTATCATTAGGGATATGTTATCAACGTTGCGAGTTTATAATCGGCAGTTTTGCTCTCTCGCGCGCATCAATACGAAAGTTATCGAAAGAATATGTCGCGTTCTTTGACAGGCTAGCACCCGCAAAAGGGAAAAGACACCGACGTCCGACGACTTGCCAAATTAATTAATAGCAAACCAAAGAGAAAAGTTGCGATGCGCTTTTGCGTGATTTCTGGGAAATAATTCTGAGAATTGATTATCCGGAACAGGAGGAAGACAGCTGCTGAGAATTAATATCTGTCGTCCTATGGGAAAAATGACGCGCTCGCAAGGACTGGCGTCCATCGGTTTCCGTCACGCGCTTTTGCATCCGCGTCGTTATGTCAAACTCATCGCGAAACGAGATATCAGATGCACCCTCGTATAACATTCGAGACTGCTTTGTTTGAAACATTCTATTGCAGCTTATCGCTATACACGATGTATACTCCGATCTTTAAGTAACTTTCGAATTTTTTTAACATCGGCCAACACTGTATTCGTCGTAAAAATACGGTATCAGAGTATGTTATTTTTGTATATCTTCACAAATTTTATGCAATTCATCTGTCTTAAGAAATATATTCGAAACACCAATTTAGCGTGGCAACTAGATAATGAAAAAGTTTTCTCTTTTCATCCTCAAATATCAAATAAATTTTACTTTAATATAATTTTAATAAAATAAGGTAACATAAAGATATTTATTAAAGCAAATCAATAAAAAATTGATCAGAGAGTCCATATAGTTTTTACTTGCAGCATCCTTCTTTTTTCCTTTATTATTTTATATTTTTTCGCGAATGCGTTTCCAAGCTCGCATATATCATACAAAATTCACGTATACAAAATTCATATTCCGCGAGAGACATCTTTTTCGCAGAAGTTTAGATATTCCCTCTGCCATTATACAGCAAAGAGTACTCTTTAGTGAGGAGGATACTTCGCGAAGTAGTGCGCGGTTGCAAAGTGCCTACTAATTAACAATGTTCGATGCAAAGCAAGGTCAAAACGTATACGGTGCATTATCGTTTTGCCATGCACAGTCACTCGATTACCATACTTATCTCGAGGACCACATCGTAAAGCGACATGATCAAACGCGTGGTTGATTCACATGGAAATCGAAGACCCGCCTCGATGTCGATGATAGGAATTAGATGCGGGCGGAATGCAAACAGTAAAAAAAATCTACCATTGATCCTTGGCCTGAATATTTCTTTATTCGAGATGCCTCCGTGTTTGCGCATACATTTCATCCTCGCGTATTTACTGACATTTATTTTACGATTTATCTAGCGCAGCCATATATTTCCCAAAATACACACGGGTTGTAGACAAGTCGGGACAATTTCTTATATCAGTGATCAAATTGCATAGTGCGTGCAATTCCGCGTTTAACGAATAATAAAAAATAATTAAGATACAAACGCAAAAATAATTGTATGATAACGATAAACTGTAAAAAATAACAAACGCACACACCCATACTCAATTACGGCGCTTCATAAATTTTACGGCTTTTTTGCAAAATTGTCTTTCATCCATAAATAAAATCATCGCGCACAAAGTTCAATCAACACGCATGACATTAACAACCTATTTCCGCGTAGCGGTAGCAGCGCAAAAATTTCGCCTTTGTGAATTAAACGCGTCCTTTACGCGCAGCAATGTGAAATTATGTTTTCCCTTTGTTCTCAAAAAGGAAAGACTAAAAGGAAGAAAAATAAAGTAAGAAGCTTCGAAATACGCCGGCGTATGTTCACTTTGCTTCTACGCTCCGCTTTCGCGGAGAAAGACGCATTTCATATTTCCTCATTTTCCTATCCACGAACGTGCGCACGCTGACATCGCTCGACGCCCGTTTTACTATGTCTAATCTAGCAAGATGAACCGCGTAGCTTACCGGAAGCGTCGCGTCTTTCCCATGCTTCCGCCGCGACAATCTCTCATGTCGTCGGCGCGCACAGTTCTATCTCGTGTATCTCCATTTATAAACGCTCACCATGGAGTTTTCATCACTCCATTCCATCATTTTGTCTGTCATTTATTCTCTACTATCGCAGGCACAATTCTCAACTATTAGTACCAGCTGCGAGGTTATCTAACACGCGATATCAAACGCTAAAATTTCTTTTCTTGCAACGCAACGTTGCATTTAACGAAATACCTTTGTGTAATTTAATTAGAGACTTAGCAGTACGAAAGAAGAATATAGAACTTAATGAGATGTGATTATAAAAGCTAAATTTTTCTTTCAATGCTATATGCAAAGATGCGGATAATAAAGACTATGTCTAATATATTTATGTCATGTTTATTTTCTAACGAGTTTTGTTATTGGCTATGTAAAAAAAAAAAACGCCATGAAAGCGAGTTGTAAGAACGAACGAGTTTCCTCTTCCATTATGTAACGATTGCGAGCAACTCTTGCGCGATGCAAACTATACGTATATACGTCGATACGTTGCAACGTGAGATTCACCTCGGGGGATTAGCACGTTGTAGCAACAGGACGCGGGAGTTCGTGAAATCGCCACGCGAACGAAATGAACGGCTTTGCATTCAAAGTCCGAGCAAAACTCTTCGCGAAAATATACGGAATGCGGGAAACTTGCGCGAACGAGATGGCACGAATGAGAATGACTGAGTGTGTGAATGCGTAAAACAATGCATAGCTTTATATTTCTTTACTTCGCTTCGAGTTTTCCGAGCGGAAAAACGCGCACCCATATCTCTTCCGCAATGGGGATATAACTCCAATATACGCGATTTTCTGTCTCATCAAACGTTTCGAGACGATTCCCATCTCCATGCCGGAAAGTTTCGAACGTGTTGAGTATCAGAGAGATATTTTCTTGCGATATTGATTGAATACGTATCCTTATTTGATTCTTTGAATATATATTTATTTTATACTTTATGAAACTTTTCAAAAAAAAATTCTCATTTAATTGTACCGTACTATATATATTATATTTGATTAAGTATGAAGGGATGTAATATAATGGCAGAAGCATTTAGATTTATTATGGTGTAACTTTGAGTCGATGAAAATAGGATTTGGAAATCTACACATAAAAGCGACATTAGATATATCAGGTTGAAGCTTTCTGATAAACAATCTAATTTGATTTAGTAATTCAGAATTAAAAAATGTGAATCGGATGAAAGATGAAAATAAAAACTTGTAACTCAAAGGAAGTGTAGCAATTGAGAGTAAAGTAACTGCGTTTCCTAGCGATGAAGAGAGTTACTACAGCCATGCGAAGCAGAAATGAATCAACGAATGAGTGTTCAATATAAAATCCAATTCATCCTCCACTTTCATATATATCTTGTTACGCGACACGATAAATAAAAAATTTAATATTTTTAGTGATCTCTACACCAGATAGATCGAAATAATTCTTCTATCTAAGTACCTAGCCATAGATTGTGCAACACTTACTATAACATATATTAAATAAAAACGAAAATTGATAGAAATAAATCAACAGAAAAATTTTCAGATTAGATAAAATTGGAATTTATCTATTCAATTCCATTTATCTACTTTTATTACAGATAGATTTATTACCTAAAACAATTTATTTTAAATTTAAATGTAAAAAAAGAAAATATTCTAAACATTTTTAAATATGTCTGTTAATTGTAATCTGAATTGTTAAACTTGATATTGAACACGTTCAAAACTCTCTGGTTTCAATTGGCCTGGTTTTTTCACTTCTTCACAAATGAAGCCGACGATATAAAAAGTGCAACCGGAAGACCGCATGTTACGTCTCTTACTCGAAACGCAGAAACAAGGCACGATCTGTTTTCCTCGGAGTACGCTCGACCTGTTTTGCGATTATCCTTGACGCCCGCGAGCGATTGCTTTATCGACAAACGACAACGTTCCCCGCAGTTTCCAATTTCCGAAATATTTTAATATCAGTGAATGAACCGAAATAATAGCGCGGTATTGATATTATTTCATATAGTATTATGGAAAGATCGCGTTTCTGATTAAAAATTCTCAATATTTTAAGTTTAAGTTTTTACAAAATAATTGAGATTTATTTATATATTTTTTTGGCACCTCCAATTACAAGAAATCAAATTTGAATGTGTAGGATAATTAAATGCTAATTTATTGTTAATTTGTTGGCCTTATCCCGACTTTATTGGCCCTACGAATAAGCAAGAAAATTAATGAAGATGCTGAGAGAGAGAGAGGAAGAGGAGATTCTTATACATTAGTACCCCCGAGAAATGTTCAATAGCGAATAGTAAATTTAAAAAATATTAAAATAAATTGCTAATTAATTGCTTAAAGATATTGCAAATAGATTTTAATGATTTATGTTTCGCTATAAATATTTTTCGGAAATCGAAATGCTAGCATAATGTTAAGTCTACACTTCTATTTTTAATATGAATTTCCTGCTAATTGGTAGGAACAATAAATTCGAAATTAGAGCAATAAATTAGCGCTTAATTTTGCCGTCAAACATGCAAATTAGAGCAATAAATTAATTTGCCATCGAACATCCGAATCTGATTTCTCATGGTGAGAGTGCAACGGAAAGTTAACGGAAATGATTTATTTGCCTCTTGTTGCATCGACTGATCATGTAAGCTTTTATCGTTATCTGAAAAAGAAAACGATTATTGCGAAAAATATATACGGGAGATAGAAGTTATTTTAAATAGAATTTTCACAAAATGGAGCACTTTAGATAGCTCTGTAAATTTAGTGATACCAAATTGAAAGACAGCATTCATCTGGTATACGAGATATTTTTTTTATCGCGCTTGCCGGAAATTATAAATGCAAGCAATGTTCGCGATAGACATGCCGCTACTTTTCCGCGATACGGCGCATCAATCTTTACGAGGTGCACGCAACCGGGTCACCCCAGTTTCAATAACGTCTCGAGAGCGCAAGGCGCGACAGCTCCCTTGTCTGGTTTCTCTCCCCGTGAGGCGCGCCTCGTATGTCTCCCCGAGCGAGTCGAATAATTCATCTTATGTGCAATTGATTTTCCAATAAACTACCGACGACACGACACGAACATGTGCGCATTCGACGGCATATACGAACAGTCGCAAGCCATAAAGAGACAAATGTAGAATATCTGAGAACGTCTCGCGTGGGCAATGCACCCATTACACCTTCGTTCACGTCTAGGTATGTCGAATGCATACAGAATGCTCCAAAAATGTTCATCTTTTCCATTGTACTCGAACATTATATAATTTCGTAAACTATTGTACGTAATATGTGACTTATAATAAAGAATTCAGATCACGCAATAACATAAAAAAAAATATATTTTTTATGATGTAAATGATATTAACGCAATGTATATTGCGCGTGTTAAAAATGATACATTTATCTTAAAAAATGATGTATTTATATCTCAAGTTCTATTATCACATTTCGTTCACTTTTCTCGCTATTTCTTAAAATTTCTCTCACAACTTCCAGCTTGGTGTTACTTGTAGATAAGATGAAGGACAAATATTTATCTCGTTTAGATGCATTGTTGATTAGTAAATATCCACTGTTCTCAAAGTTCTCGTTACGTTCGCAATCACGTCGCGAAATTAAATCCCGCCTGAGATAGAGCCGCTTTGAGCTTTACGAAGCATCCCGTCCGCCTGGGGGGCACTTACGGAGCGCTCTGTATACTTTCGCGTACGGATGGGACACCTTTACACGGGCTCGCCGTGCCATAACTAGCACAGCAGTTTTCACGGTGCATTACTCTCGGCGGTATGTATTACACCGCGAAATAAAATTCGCCAATTACCCTCGTCTTGTTTGCGACACGCCAGCGATAATGGCACGCTTAAATAAGGGAGTTTTATATTAAATTGTTGAGACAACGTTACGCGCCAGCTACGAGCGTTTGCAAGCGCGAAGACGAGCATTTTCCGACCTCGATGAAAAGGCTAATCGCGATTTGCATAAAAGCTTTAGCTATGGCACTGCGAGCGAAGACGTTGGCCGTGGAAGGGGCGAAGGGGAGGAACACGGAAACGCATATCTGGGACGAGGGAGAAACGTGAACCTCGTCGACTATTTCCGCGATCCTCGAGTAAGCGATACATTGCTTTTACGTTCACTCATCACATGCAAACGGTTTCGACGTCGGTTGAAGTCAAGAATGCCCCTTTTCACCGCTTGATTTTTTTACATAACGCTGGGATCAAATGCAGCAGCCTTAAAATTTTGCAATTGCATTATAAAAACATATCGCAATATCGAGATATAAAAAAAATTTATTTTGTATTTGTGACAGAAAAAAAAAAATCATTTTACGGTGTCCTTTTAGGGCATACATATCGAGATAAATTGTCACAAATATATTTCAGATTGATAGTTGATATGATAAATAATATAAACCGATAATAATATTATTCATTGCATTTATTCATCTTTCATCGAAATATATTTTCAAGAGAAGTATACCAGAGAGATATCTGCTCTTTCAATAACGGTTAAGTAATTGAACATACAACATATTATAAATAATATAAAAATTTATTACTGTGCTTTAAAGCCAAATTTTTTATCTATTTCGGTTATTACAATCGGATTTCCGAGGAAAAATCGTGATTTCTTTGTTAATAAATTCCGGTTATTTTCTTGTCTAAGAAAAGAATAAATTATCAACTGTTTTGGTGTTAAGAGAACAAATTTTCAACTATTTTACATTCAGTGGAAATGAAAAGGAATGCAACAGTCGTTGCAACTGACGCGAGAATTTCGTTTAACAGATTGGTATATTAGTAAGCGTGTCTTGAAAAAATCGTGCAGCAAATAAGAATTTTGTTAAATGTCTTTAAAAGCAACATTCACGCACAATTATACATATAAGGCACACATAAGCATGAAGAGAATTATATTTTTTAACGATCAATTGAAATAATGACAATAGCAAGCAAATTCACAAAATATCAATTAAATGTCGTTAAATGAGAATAGAATATGCGCTTTGTTTTTCTTTTATTTTTTACTCTCGCCTCGTGAACAAAGATTTGGCGCAAGAAGCACGCGAACGATAGAATGAGAATTCTAAGCTTACTCGATCTGATTACAGCATGACAAACAGGTCGATTGTATTCCGAATCTTATAGAGATATTAATTTACCGTCACAATTTATCGCGGATACTAATAATGAAGAACAAAGACAAAGCCAGGCCATTAATTTTGACGAACGACATTTGTTTGCTCTACCGCAACGTCTTTGGTTTCCTTTCCTACGTTTCCACGGCTGCTGCTTCGCATATTATTTTTTGATATATCTTCGAATTTTGCGTATATGTATATATATATATTTTTTCCACACATATATATATATATTTTTTTTCATATTATATATATTATATATCTCTCTATACACATTATATAGTCACACATACGTTATTTACTCCTCCGTTCTTTTTCCCTTCTCGCTTCATACCTATATATTAATACATGTTAAGCAGCACAATTGCCGATAACAGTGATATTATACACGTACACACACGCACGCACGCATCAGACTCATTGACAAATAAAATATCATAATTGATCGATTGACCGTGAAAAGGCAGGAAGATATTCGCGGCTTATTAAAATCAACAGTCTCGTTAGAATTTTGATTACAAAAATGACCAAGTATTCCGTCAACTTTTTCGCTTAAGGAATGATTAGATTGCGCTAGCAGAAAAATATCTTTGCACCGCGCGATACAGGACAATTCTTTGTATGAAAATATTCCATCAAATTTTAGTTTTACATGCATATTTGAAAGATTATACGTAAAGCATTTTCTAGCTGTCACATATGTGGTCGCGAAATCTTTCTTTGCCGCGGTGCAAAGTTGCAAGCCCGAGTCGCTACGACCTAATCTCATATTGTCAGTGTTTGATGACAAGGAGACGGATCGGGTGCATTAAAAATTTTTTGCATCAGTGAAAAGACGCGAACACGTTGTTCTACGGTCGATCCTCGCGCGCGCCGTTCTGCGAGAACTTCAGCTGTAATGCGTCATTGTCGTGTAACGAGGCGCACTCCTAGAAACGCAACGGTTGTACATCACTGCCTCGGTAACATCGAGTTAAAAAGCACCCTCATTATTTGCCGTGAACAATGGCGGCCCGTATAAATGGCGGATGCACGATGACGCGACGGTTCCCGGCGATCCAGCGACGAGTGACATTTTTTAGTTGCCGGCATCCAGAACGACAATTGGCTCGTCTATCCGCTCGGAGAGTCGGTATAACGATGCTCTAAATTGAAAATGAATTTTTTGCAAATATGTGCACCCTATTTATTTTTCCTCGAGACTTTCCGCGGGAGAAAAAATTACATGGTCAAACGTTTAATCTAAGTTTTTCTTAAATATCTCAATATCGAATTAATAAATTATATTGCGAAAATATTTAGCATTTGATAATCCATTATATGAAAGCTGTGAGAGAGGTGAGCGAGTTGTAATCATTGTCAGCAATGAAATATCAGCTGCTAAACCTTGTCAGTATTTTCTTTCTTTTTTAACAAAAATGCGTGAATCTTGCATCGATTGTGCATTGCGTATCTCCATGCTTGCGAAATATATTGAGATCCCAGAATTCTGCTATGATATGGATAATTTAATTACTTTTCAAAGAAAACTCTTGTGTATGTCCTTTACGCGAACGGCTTATTTTCATTTACCCTATTGTACGGTCACTCTGTTTTCGCCCTTGTATTGCTATTATCAATTAACGTTACTACCACCTGTCATGCCACGAAGTTCATATCTCACGATGCGCATTTCCGTTGCAATTAATTATCTCGAATGCGGGCTGAGTATCACGGGCAGAGTACGAAGGTTCTCACGCTTCTCGTTTGACTCTCTCGTAATTTTTGCGGAGCTGCTTTCGTTGTTTTGGTAGTTGCGACATGAAAGCTCTCCCCTTTATGTAGCTAAAAAATGTCACATTCCCTGTATGCCTCGATAGTATATCTCGCTATTCTCCTCTCTTTTCCACGGTAGTTAGCACAACGTACGAATAGTCGAAGGTTTCCCGGAAAAACGTTGCAAGCGGAAATACTCCAACGCGACGTTCCGATGAAGAAACGTTGCTACGGATTAAAATCAATAATATTAAGTATTTTTTATGCAATAATAATAAAAATAATAATCGCAATAGTTTACAAAGAAAAAAGTTGTTAAAAAAAAAAAAAACAACGCATTTCGTTCAATTGCAATTAGTGTCAAATGAAATGACTAGCAGCGTTTTTTCACTAGAGTATTTCAAGTGATATATATATATATTTGTAGCTCGTTTTATGCCGACGAGCTCTTCAATTTAAGAAGAGACGACGACGACACTCCTCGAAGACTTCGAAATGCAATCGCGCGACGACTCGACCCGGATTGATTTCGTCGCCTCGAATCACTACACGACAGGAAGATATCTTACCCGCGAGAGAATCTAACCAACCGCAATATACCGCGATTTCTGCACGTGGCGGTCGGCGAGACGGTAACGAACCGTGCCGATTAACCGGAAGCTCGCATACCTTGCCGTGCATGCGGTTAAAGCTGAACGATCCGTCCGACGCGAATCGCCGGTGTAACAACGGTTATTCGTTGTGCGAGGGCAAGTGCAGACGCGCGCTGTAATTTCCTCGACCAGAATTTCGACATTTCGTCGGTTTAAATGCATCGTCGTTTATTTTATGCACTTCCGCCGCGAGATCCTCTCGAAACGAGAAACCCCGGTGTTGATGAAATGCGCGACGTTGACAGATAATACTAATATATAATAATAGTCAGTCGTATCGTATATTTCAGACACGCGGTAAATACAAAATTATTAGGATACACACATTTTAGTTTTCTTCCGCATTTCTCTTAGTATTCTCTCTTAAATCGAATCAGTGTATTATCAATGAAAAGTATTGAACTAATGGTCTCAGTTATAAGCATAGTATTCCGAATCAATGAAATCTCTTAGAGAATCAGTTAATAGTAGTGACTCTTCCAATCAAAGATATTTTAGAATGTATCTTATATTATATTATAATGTTATATATTAAGTAAATTTATAGTAATATATTTTATTAGAAAAATCTGTGAGTTTGATTAAGAATCTTGTTCATTTTTCATGGGTTTATCACGTCTTAAGAATACAAAAAGAATATGTGTATAATTCTGAATTTGAATACTATTTATACGTTTCATTCCAGATATGTATATTTGTAAATGCTTCTAAAAAATAGCAATCCAAAATAAATAAAAAAGCTATATCTTGCAATTATGTACGATTATTACTGATTTTGTAAATGAAATCTTACTGCATTAATGAATGGGACATAAGACGAAAGAACAAAGTGTGGATGTTTTTACTGAAAATAAGTGAAATACAATCTTGTGTAACTGCTTTAAACATAGTGACATTTTCACTGATTCAATTTAAGAGAGTAAATTGTCTAGAAATCTGCGATACCAAGATATAAAAATCAGCATAAGAGATATAAAAAGAATAGTGATTTTGATTTGTAAATTGTGTGATTTATTAGATATCTATACGTTAAGTATCTAGAGTTTCTAGAAGATATATTTGAATATTCGTTAATATATATGTATACAGAAATATCTAAAGTGATTTTCTATATATCTACGCTGTACAGATTTGAGCAGATTACTCCACAAATCTCGGATTTTTTCATGTAATAAAAAAATTTTTTTGGATTCTTTTTTGAAGCTACACAGAGAACTACGTCGGAATTACATTGTAAACGAATTCTTCATTAAATGCACGCATAACATTTCGAATAAGAGATCGCGCAATACATAGTTCTTTTTATCGCGTATATACGGCATAATTGAAATACGACTGAATTCTCTTTGACTGAACGATCTCGTGCGCGAGACACATACGCTTTTCTCGTTAACCTACGGATTTAACATCACGGATAACTAGGATCACGGTCGGCTGCGAAGTAACTAGAAACCTATCCAATTACTCGAAAAATGCCCTGGCACGTTACCGGAAATAAATGGGAAATGCATCGCGGAATCAAAGTAATTTTTTTTTTTTTTATTGCGCAGGATATGCAATTAAAAATAACGATTTTTGTCCATCCGTATGTGAGCTCAACTTTTATAACTCTATGAGTTCTGTATGTAAACCGGATAAAAGAGATCACGCAGTGTCATTAATTTCTTAAGAGAAGAGAGCGAATTTTGCTTTGAGGTAAGTACTATCATCGTCAGCTTCTCAGCTTGCGACTACGTCGTCGGCAAGATGATTATTTTAATGTATATTCTCAGTTGTAAAAGTTTACAACTTTCAAAAGTTTACAAGCACGCAGAGAAAATGGAGGAAAATGTAAAAGACAATAGAGAAATGCCGCGAATTTTCCGATCGTTATGTTTTAACGATGGAGAACGGAGGAAAAGAATTATTTGAATTTTTCACGACTGCAGTATGGTACAAAAAATTATAGTGAGATATATTTTTACCGAGCAACTTTTGTCATATTTTTCTCTCTCTTGTGTATTCTTTTGCATTTTTCTCAATCATGCATATAGTATGATGTACTGATGACTATATATCGAAACGATATATCGTACAATAGACGTCAAGGACGCATTACATCGCCGAAGAATCGCCTCGTATTTAAGCTCGAAAAGTCGCGCATTTTTACGCACAAGAATTTCGCGAGAATCAAAGAGAGAAAATGTCGTAAAAGGCTTGAGGAGATTGAGAGGAATTAAACATCGTCTTCTCTCCGAAAGAGAAGGAAGGAGAGAGAGAGAGAGAGAGAGAGAGCGAGAGAGAGAGACATTCGACACTTTTAAAACAGTCGGATAGGATAATCTTATGACTTTAAAAGAGATTGAACTTGACGGAGCACTTCGTCGCACTTGCCCCCCATTTGCCGTGGCCTATGATAATCGCGAAAGACGAGTCGTTGTTCTAGTTAGATCGGCAGCGGCGACGTCAACTTGAATTTCCGATGAGCACAGGCGATGTGAATCGACGAACGCGCGTCTTTCCGGACAATTCGATTTCCGTTTCGTCAAATACCCGGGAATACCCCTCGATACGAGCGGCACTCTGTGTCTATCGCGATGACGCATAACGAATTCGTAAACGATTTCGTGCTCGCGACCGACACGTACAGAGATAGTCATACAAAATACATACATTTTCACACAAATATTTCACACACATCTCGCATACAGATAAAGTACGCGCGTACACGCAACACGAACAAACGCATTCATCCCACATTCAAATCCTCTCTCATTCGCTTCCTCATTTCTCTTTAACGTATTGCGATACAATTCGCGACCTACTCTCTCACTTGCATGAGTCGATATTATCGATATTAATGAAACACACTCGATATCGTGTGTGTGTTTTATTTTTCCATTTTTTTCGTCATTTTCTTACTATTTGCTATACTCATACCATCACCATCACACTGGAAAACGTCTGTATTTTTTGCGATGGAGTACCGATGCAATCTTAATCAATTTATTTGTCTCTGGCGAGCTTCTCTTCTTTTTTATCGTTTCTTTATTTTTCGTCACCGTTTGCCGCTGCATAATTATCAGAGAATCGATTTATATTTCTGTCTATATCTGTCTATGTCTTATTCTCTTTCTCTCAATCTCTGAGTCTATCTCTCTCTCTCTCTCTCTCTCTCTCTCTCTCTCTCTCTCTCTCTCTTCCTTCTATCTCTCACTTCTCTCACTCTCTGTCTCTCTCTCTCTCTTTCTGTCCTGATTTCTTCATTTCCACCTTGCAAGCTGCTGGTTCGTTGGGTTTTCTAAAAGTGCCTGTATACTCGGACATTGCCTGTAACACACTATATGCTTTCCACATATCTACGTTAAGTATACACGTGTAATGTCTGTTGGTTGGTGTTGATATGTTTCGTACGAGCGGTATATATATTATATATATATATACATATATATTATATATCTATATATTATATATAGTAAAATTATTTGATTGAACAATTAATATATATAGTCTTGTGTGCACGGATTACGGATGCGATATCACTGAGAAACGTTGCTGCGCGCGATGCGTTTCGCGTGCGCGAACCATGCGTGCCATACTCACGCGTTATGTGCGTTTTGGTCGCCACGTGCAAAGTCTTGTTGAGCTTCGAGCGGTAAAAGAATGCAAGGCGGTTACAACGGTGCCGAGATTGCATCGCTAATTTTCACTCGTTTCCCCTCAGAGAGATTGCTTTTTTTTTAATATTCTTCAGAGTTAGCATTCTCTCTTCTCATTTCAAAAATGACCCCGCAAAAATGTAACGAACATCGCGTTGCATTTTTCATGTGACTTGTGATAACCAAAAGCCTTTTTTTTTTTAAAACCGCTCGCATCGCACGCGTGAGGCCAAAATTTATCCTAGATTACAAACGAGAGACATCTTGATTCTTTGATTATACGAAAAAAGTAGATCGTTAAGGAAGAATTGAAAATAAAATGTTCCCTTTATTTATTAATCGCGCAATCTCGCTCGCGTAAGAAGAATGCGACTTTGATTGAATCGGGCAGAGAGGTGTAAGCGAAAAGGCTAACTTTGCGCGCTCGCATTATCGTCCTATCAGTGTCGAGATGTTTGTGGGCGCGAGGGACCGTCATTCAGACTTTTGCGGTATTTTCGCGAAAGTTTACAACGAAATCGCGATGATAATTGCGACAGGCGAACGTGCGCAATTATACGCATTAATTCACGTTTTATAGACCGTATTTGCCTTCGCCTCCCTGTCAGCCGATGTTTAGCGCAATATATCCCGCAATATGACCCACCGACATTATCCCAGGTAAATGGAATCGGCTTGAGCTTCCGTCCCTAATCCATTTTTTCTCCTCATCACCTATCTCTTCCGCTCATCTCTCGATGCTGCCTTCCGCTTCATCTCTTTCTCTTTCTGTCTCCCGCTGAATTCTCTCGCAATCTAGCTTTGCGATCCAGTCTTTGTAACCAGTCTCTCCGTTTTCTAACTTTTTCTTCTCGCTCTACCTTCATTCTGTCCTTTACCTCCCGCCTTTTACTTTCCTTCCTTCTTCCGCTTGTCCTCTGGTTTTAAAACGACGCGTTTGCATGATAACGATTTAACGGAACAAGAGGTAAGATTCAGATCGTGCGAGGCGAGATATCGCAATCGTCGACGTTTTCGTTCGCGTATTCTATTAACTCCTACTTACTTGCTTTGTAGACCTTTTGTGGATCTATATGCTTCAAATAAATATCTAAAATAATCATTGACAATCATCGCGCATTTATCATATATAATTTAAAATGTCGGAAGTTGATAAGATTCGCTAAATATTACGTAATTGATAACACGTCCGCGTTTGCGAACATCTCGCTATAAAGAATCGTTATAGAATAGTTTTTATGGAGAGCGAGCGTAGTAACTTACGTACTGAGGCGATCGTATCGAAATATTCATTGAGGATATACCTCGCCTTTGGCAAGAGAAAGGCGGCCAAGCTCTTGCTAAAACCGCGTGAATTACGTGTCCCCACGTGTTATAAGGGCGCAAAGGGCGCGTGATTCCCAGAGGACGTTTTCACGAAAATTCGCTCGGCAAAGGATAAAGGACGGCGCGAAATTGAGAGTGAATTAGGCGACGAGGTTCCGGCAGGAGTATCGTAGAAAAGCGTTATTGTTACAAGCCGGGGAAATCTCGTTTCGATCGGACGGAAGAAATAGTCCCGGTGAGATTAAGGGGCTAGGACTCGATTTCGAAGCAGAAAAAGAAAGAAGGATAATAGTTTGTTTGTCTATTGCAAAGAGCAATTCTTAAATTCGTCATTCAATATTTAACGAAATCGTGTAACGGAATAAAAATTATAAAAGAATTAATAATAATAATAATGTTAATAATATTTAAATAATACATATATATATGCCATAAGAATGTTAAGTATTTGTGATAAAAATAGTGTACTTATCGTTGACAGGATGATATATAAAATCGGATTTCTAAAAACAAAAATGAACGACACGATTAAATAGATGATTCCTTCTCAAACAAGATCGTGACGCGGCCTCTCTGTCCGCAGATTTGTGTCCATAATTTCGTCACGAGGTCGACGCACGTACGGATCCAATCTTGGTGCCAGCGAGACTCCTATCACACGCTTCCACGCAACTTTGAAGTTCACGCGAATTTCCCGGTTCGCGTGAAATGCGACGATGAATCGGCGCGGAATGACGCGCGCGCGCGCGCGTGGAAAAGATTTATCGTGAATTTTCAATCCAACGAACAAGCACATAACACATTTCTCTAAAATTCCTATATTTGCAAGATATCGCTAAATCCTCATATCCGAAGATGAATAAAAGCCGATTCGAGTGAGGAAAAATTAAAATCGATTCGCGAAATGAATTCTTTGAACGGAAATCGATCGCTCGAATTGTCAAATGAAATGATTTCGTCTGTTCAAGCATCAGCGCGGCTTTTCTCATCGGTTTTATCGGAAATATAGTAGTAGCAAGTAGAGTTCTTTTTTTCGTATCCGATAATCGGATACATGTTGCAATTCTACTCGATTGGCTTTCGAAATCCACGCCGATTTATCAGTTATCTCGACTGGATCACATACGATCTTTTCGATCCTGGGAATATCAGCCTTCATGAAGTTCAATCTAACTAGAATTAAATAAGCGATTGTGCCGACATACTACCGATGATCCTTTCCTCTTTTCAGAAGAAAACCGATCGTCCAGATGAAAAATTGAGACAAAAAGTTTGAGAACGAGAATTGTTTTGTCGCCAAATGTAATTTATCTGGATTTTTGTCGCGCTGACGACGTGCACGCGTGCACTGGGAGATTTATTTCTTGCTGGTGATTGAACTTGATAGCAATTAATGGTATCAGGTCGTAACAAATTCGATTCGCAAGAATAATTCGTTTCTGATTCGAGAATTTATTTATCCGGCATAGAGAGGGATTATTTATTTATCCGCAAAGCATGAATATAAACGACGAGTTTGTTCTGCTTCACATAAATATTTCGTTGGTGGATTAATATTTTCCAACCGCGTACACACACACTGCGATCATTTCCATATGAAGATTAAAGTGTGATCTATTAAAAACGTCAGAATTTATACTCGCTCCGGCGTCGTGTTAGCTGGAAAAACAGCAGCATCAATTTGCGGAGAACTACCGAAATTTCCGCGAAAATCATCAAGGTTGTTCATCTTCTCCCACCGCGATCCTTATCTCTTCGTAGACGATTCTACGAAAGCCACCCACATATTCTGCCGGCTTTCTCGTGAAGCGCCAGTTTGACGTCGCCGAGAAAATTCGCGCGACTTCTCTAAAGTTCGTCCATAAAACCGGGCGCGACGAAAAGAGGGAGAGAGAAGAGGAAAAAAACGAAACTACGAGGAAAAGCTTGCACCGCGGCCGATGGTAATGGTCGCAGTTGCAGTCGCAAGTTTCGCGAAAACGATCAATTGAACTCTTCTTTGCGGAATCTCCCACGCTTTCCTCTACTTTTCTCCGTTCCGGTATCTTCTCTCATAGAGAAAAAGTTCTCCCTTCTTTTTCGACGAAACGATTTTCGGAGATAGTAAAAGAGAAATACGATCGATCAATTTAGTGCACGTATGCACGTCGTCTAAGCCGATATGCAGGATACGAAACCAGGCGGGTGTGTGTGTGTATGATGTTGCAGGTGTGACCATCCTATTGTCACAGACGGTGTTTTCCCTGCTGGTGGCCCACGTGTTGACGCGAACCTCCGAGGCGGTGCCACTTATAGGTACCGATCCACCTACCTACCCCGATGAGGTTAAAACTCGATGCTGTGGGGAGTTTTCTTTCCCTTAACACACGCGAACGAATTGATAGAACTCGCAACGAACGATCTTTTCTTAATATTATCTCTTTTCTGTATAAAAATTTTTCGCGAAACTTTATCATAATATCTCATATACTTACCTCTCACAAAGATATCGAAATCGATAAAAGACTTTTTTAATTGTGTTTATTATATTCATTAAAAGTTTTCTAATATTGCAATCCGAGTTGAGATACCCCAATTTTTATCATAGACGGAAATTAAAATATAACATTAAATTAATTAAATTAATGTAGATGTAATATTATATATAATTTCCGTTTCAACAGGATGGCAATCGATATTCTATCTAACTTTGTTAATTAAGTTCTATCTCGCGAAGCAAAGGAAAAAGACTACATTTATCATAAAAATGAAGAAGGCTCATTTTTCCGGCGGCTTTTATTTCAACTCGCTACGGTCCTTGCGCGCAAAAATATCAGCGATTACATAATCGATTCAGATATCCACGATTCAGACGTTAAGACCAAACAAAGTCTCTCGCTTTTGCCGTGTTTACGAGCGCGCGTCTGTTTAGTGTGTAGTGCACACTACTTACTCTATCAGTATCCGGACGAGCGCGTAATACGCGATATGTTCCGTTCACTAGTGATGACCGCGTGGAAGATTTTAAAGAGCCGTAACACTTGTGGAAGACCCGACATATAAGAATATGAAACAAAAAAGGTATCTCGTTCGCGTGCGATCCTGGCCAAGCCTCGAGCGATAAATTCGAAGTGGAAAACTCCCCACATGCCGCATCCTTTCTCATTTGTGGCAGGTCGCCTAGATTCTTTCCTTCATTCTCTCCTATCGCGCTTATGCCATAGTAATGTCCAAGTCGACTATCAATATCAAAAGCGAAAAAATAATTTATGTAAAAATTATTTTTATATCTCGTGCGATTGGACGAATAACTTAAATTTATGATAATTAAATCTTATCGCACACGATGATGAATATGTTATTAATGTCCTGCATTGTTCTCAACAAACATAATGATAAATCGAGTGAAAATATTAGATATTAATGAAATATCTCCATTGTAATAATAATGATGATTTCGTATTCAGTTGATAATTATTATAAATTGCAATCAGCAATTAGCGTTAATATGGTTCAATATTTTACGAGCTTTTGCTAAAAATATTTGAATTGTGATTAAATGTGTTATCGCGCGTTTTTCCCTTGAAAATAATATATTTTATACTAAACAATAATGTATTTTATATTTCATGCACGCGCGAGAAATGCGTTTTATGCATGTAAATGCAATCCGGCAAAATTATTGGATATCACATACCTTCCATTATTACGCATTGATTATAATAAAAGATTATCATGGCGTGTTTGATGAGAACTGAAAGATACTATATGCAATTTATACATGATAATGAATTTTGCGATACAACACTTCTCGATCGTGTCTATCTAGGGATGCAAAGGAGATGCCAGTAAACGGCGCGGCGTGAACGTGTGAATGTATGTAAGTGCACTTGAGTACGCAAGACGCAAATGGAGATTGTTACAGGCAATGTCTGCTGAACAATGTAATCACTGCTTAACACGTCTTTCATGCGAGTGCAATGTTTGCACATGATGTCATCAGATAAAACAAACGCGGCAACTGCATCGTAATCTTCGCAATTTTCTTCAAACACTTTCTTCGCGAATTCAACGATCCAGAACTTATCTAAATTGAGATTATTAAATTTCTTCGCGTTGCAATTGACATGATTTTTCCCCAAGTTGCATTCTTTAAATTATAAGTATAAATGATGGAAAATAATTTCTGTGATAAATTACTCGATTCTCGTTTCGTTTTCGTATCTTACCATTTTCATTTTCGTTTGCACAGCCTAATCATGATTGAAGCATCGACATTGTTCATCGATACAATCACAGAACACGAGCAATTACATACATAGCAATATTCTTAGATTATTTTTTTTTAAACATATTCCAAGTTTCAATGTTATTTATTCGACTAAACTCTCTTTAACCATAACTTGTAGCAATAAAATAATGATTCTTGATTCGTATAGAATGTCTATTCTAGAAGCAACATTATTTTAGGTATTTTGTTAAAAATTTAATGTTAAAATAAAATCGTTAAAAGTCTTTTTAATAATTTAAAACAATTACAGTTGAGCGCGCGATCGATATTACCCTTTCCACTGGCCAAAAGCGACGATTTCCACGTGCGACCCAAGGATCACGTACCGTTTACCGAGATATCGTGTAGAAGCGGAGGGAATATGTGCGACGATCAAGAAACCTGATAATTACGCTCTGGTAACGGGAGAAACAATTACGGAAGGATTAAACTACTTTAAGTGCGGCTTTATTTCGCAATCAGGGCGTTTCGTATAGATACAAACTTAGATCGCGCTATAAAAGATAAGACGGAGACAGTACTAGCAAGAGTAACATTGCATGGTCCAAAATATTACATTACTGTGGCGTAACGTTATTTCTATTATCTTGCCATCTCTATTGACTGTAACTCCACATTTTTTATGATATAAATTATAACTTTCTCTTATTACAAAAATTTTTTTTTTTTTTTTTATATAATTATGAGGAAATATTTCTCTCTATAGTACATATGTTAAAGGAACATATGTATATTTATAAAAATAATAATTAAAATTTCCATAATAGAGAGAGAATTCTTTGTATAATCCTTCAATTTAATTAAACCTAGAAAATCGAGAAATTTATTCAGATTTCATATTTTAGTTAATCTTTCTTTGAAATCTTTGCAAAAACGTCACGCTAACGACTCTTTACACAATAAAACGAATATTTTACGATGACAAATTATCGAGTGCACAGTCTGTTATGACGCTATTAGGTCATGAATCTTTACGGTAGAAATCAAATCTTTCCGATAAGAAGTTCGGTAATTGGTATAATTGGCTCGCGCGGCGCGTGGAAAACAAATAGAGAGAAAGAGTGCGGCCTATGTATTCGATGCAGAATACATATTCCCGAGCGTTAAAACTTTACTGGGTCATAATCCAGCAGGTGGTGAATTACGATGTTATAAGTACATAA
Source organism: Formica exsecta (assembly GCF_003651465.1). NCBI lineage: Eukaryota > Metazoa > Arthropoda > Insecta > Hymenoptera > Formicidae > Formica > Formica exsecta. The sequence goes on along the minus strand of NW_021848439.1, from coordinate 45,362 downwards.
CTCGTAAACCTCTGCCCGCTTCGTAATTGCGACGCGACTTCACACCGCCGTTCGAGCGCCCATTATCGCGCTTGTATCAGTCCAGATCTCCGCGCCCGCGATTTCGCGAGCCGAGTTCGCGTTCCTTTGAGCGCCGCATATTTCCCGGGAAAGTTAACTGGCTCATGAATGAAAAACAAGGCTGGCCGGCCAATCTCGCGCAGTTAACTTCGAAGGCGTGTTCTCCAAAATATAATCAGCTTTAACTTGCGCCGCTGCCAAACGAATTTCATCCGACACGTCGTGTTTCCTTGAAAAGAATTCTCCTCTATTCGCGAAACTTACATTATCAAACAGTGAGATACCGTCGCATTTCGCGTATTTCCAGCCGATAGAGAATACACTTAATACCAATCGGAAATCGTGGAAAGGAGCTTCGTAACAAAGCTGATTTTTTAAAATCCTTCTGATTACTTTTATTGGAAAAAAAATATAAAGTAGAGGAGAAGTAGAACAATCAATAGTGTAGCAAAATATTTTATTCTTGCTTTATTCTTGCGTATATTTGTAAGAGTGAAACTTTTCTCATCTTAAAAAATCCATCGAAAATGACTGGAATTTTCTTTCGCGTGGAATTTAATCTCCCCAAAACAGCTTCTGGTCGCTTCAAAATTCACAAAATGGAGGCAGAAATGTGCGCATTTACGGCCTCTTCATTTCTAAGGATACTTATATCGAATGCACACCGCACAGGAACGGAGCAGCCACGTGGAAATTTAAAGGCTCATGTAAATTCAAAGACACGAGCGAGTATAAGCCGCCTTCGGCCGACATGCGCGGGCGAAAAAATTTCCTCCCGACATTCAACGTGAATTTTGCTTGACGTTTCATCTTCGACCTACTTTCCCGTTTAAAATATGTATTGCTACACAATCGGCTAATTTACAGTTATTTCGCAATTGTATCTATCCCGCGAACATGTGTATCAAATTTTTGACGCAATTCCGCAAAAAAAAAAATATATATATATATATATATACGATGTTTAATTTAATCGTATTGAGAGCGCAGAATATAGATGGCCATTTCATTATCGGCTCGTTGCGAAACATTCGTATTTCCGTCGCACTGTTGAAATCCAATTTCGCAAAAACAGGCACATTTGTCGACAATATATATGAACAATAATCGAGTATAAAACAGTGTGAGTTCATCATATAATAGGAAAACGAGATGTGCATATGTGTTAATTGTAATTTAATGAACTTTTGTGTTTTTAAATCTGTCGAATCGTTTATACAATATTAAGTCTTATTTTCCAGTCAGACCGAAAACAATTTCTATTTAGTTTTAATTTTTATGTTCAATCATTCTGTCTTCTTTCAATATTTAACGAGATATCTAGAAGCTTTTGAACTGTATATATAATGTTCCAAATTTCTTTTATATATAACATTAAATATTTCTTAAATATATAAAACTTGTTTTAAAATTCTACGAAAGGAAAATTCGCTTGACAGTTAAAATAAATAAGTTTTCTTATTTAATTACGTCTCAGTTAGTTCCGGCGAAAAGTATTTCACTTTTAAATATTCATAGAAAATTATTTACCTATCTAAATTAGAGGAAGTTGCGCAAAAAAACCGAGCAAATAAATTAGGAGATTTCTCTGCTGAGAGACTTCTTTGTTACGGGATGTACAAATGTTGTATATATTGATATATCAATTGCTTTCATAATTCATAATTTAATCATGAGTGATTCAACGAGAGGGAAGAGAAAATATTGTTTACTGGGATGAAAAATATGTATATATATAAGTCGCGTGAATACTCGAGTGAATCGAATTAACAAGTGACAGATTGAATTTCAAGCAATGCGTTCCGAAAGCTCCCATCGTGTTTATTCTTTTTATTCGCAACGACAACAATAGTGATGATGACGAATATACATAAAATATAATTTGGTTGCGACTATTGGTTGATCGAGTGATATCTAATATCCAATGAGGCAATATAATTTAATATCGTCATTTAATATCGTTGATCACCGTCATTGACACAACGCTAGGAAGTAAAATAATTAAATCCACAATTCGTGTGCGATATTACAATTATTATCCCGTTAAATATCCCTTTTGTCGTGGGCATTTGTTGTAGTTATCTAGGACGGACGAACGGTCTGATTCGCGTCGCATTATTTGAAATTAATTAACAGGCTTATCACGGACGCTCGCGATTATTTATACAGTCTTGAAAGAACGTGATATATGATATATTCGGCCAACAATCGCGTTGCGAATTTTCAGCCTCGATCTAATTTTTGCGCTGATTTTGACGAACGATACATGACAAAATCATGTCGTCCAGAAGATTTGCGTCAAATATATTATAATTCTCATCTGTTGTTATGCAGATTTTTTTTTTTTGTATTTTATTGCAGGATCTGCATTTTTTCGGCACTTATATCCTTTTTCAAATTATAAATCGATGCAATTATTTTACTCAAACGCAATTATTGTGTACGCTAATGGTATCTGGTAATTTCGACGACGATAATGACTACAGCAAAGCCAACTAATCGGAATATATACATATACGTGAACTTGCCGGATTGAATGCAAATGGAATGATTGATATACACCACCGAGCATTACGGCGACATAAATTCGCGTCTATAATTCAGCAAATGTAACGAGGATATAATTGCATATCACATATTTTGTTATTATGTGTTATATTCACCGTTGACTGTCAGAAGAAATTATTAATCAATAGACCCAGAGCGGCCGCTCGCTGAAATTAATGTTTTTGTATCTTGGACATACAGAACGTTTCGACACGATTTACAGAATTGCAAAAACATTGGTTGAACCGCACGACGATACAAAAAGCTGGAAAGGTTATCCTACTAACAGTTGTCCAACGGGAAAACCATAAATTTGGTCAATGGAAAGAACGGTACTTGGCTTGATCGCAATGCGTTTCTTATTCCCTTTTTCCTTTTTTGGTTTACACATTGTAGAGAGTTTGCCACAAATAACTGCGGTAGAGACAAAAGTTTCAAGATAGGAAAGTGTAAATGTAAGTGGTATAAGAACAACGATAAAACATCGATTACGAATACGGTGTTAATGAATCGGCGACTTGAAATAGAAAACAGAGCCAAACACATAATACACGCACATATACAATATGCAACTACACGACATGCAGTTACACAACTCGTTTTGCGACACACATGGCTTTTGTGGCGAATAAATCGCACGACAGACAATTAAACTGCGATATGTCATTCTTAATTACGATCGCGAGATACAATAGATGGGTATATGCGTTAAACATTTTACGTGTTTCGCGTTGTCGTCGTCGTCGTCGTTTATTCATCCTATTTGTATGAAACTTGACATCCGATATGAGCTCGTTCGATCGCACTTGTTGTTAACAAATTATTATCGAAGGAAAGAAATCTAGGCCTCCGCGAAAGGAAGATCGCTCTTTTAAATATCCGCATTCATATCCCACATGATTGAACGATAAATGTGGCCGTATCATTTCGAATTTTATCGTTTAATATGAGGATCGTATACAGGATTATATCCCGGCTGGAAATCAGGCGCGTTCTCATATATAACGATAAATGTGGAATATGAATACGGGTTTAAAACTGTATGACTCGACATAGCGCATTCTACTGAAACTGTGAATTTTCGTAAAACACGATTCCCATGACATTTCGTAATATTGCAAGAATCATGCTCTTGTACGCATTGCGTGTTCTAACGCGTTTCTCAATTTACGTCGCTAATTTCGCACATTTTGCGATACGTGTAAAGATAAATTAGCTCGAAATTTACTCGCTAACGCACGCATAACGCCCGTTAGAAGCGATGCATCGCGATGTTTAACAGAAATCGATAAAGTTCTACGGGTTTCTCCCTTTCGAAATAACGACAATTTCCTGTCACATGAATTATGCGCTGCATGAAATGCGAATTGTGCGACGCAGTGCGTACGGACTTGCTCGGATAGAGACATACGTAGAAATGACATGCACGAAACACACGCAAACAATGATCATTATAATAATTAATCTACCAAAAGCTCGCTCACATCTGACAATGGAAGCGACGGCATCAATTTGCTAACTGAATATTAACGTAACATCTGTTTGATTCCAAATCCCCCCCTCTCTCTCTCTCTCTCTCTCTCTCTCTCTCTCTCTTTATTAATATAAAATGATATAAACAATCTTACTCTGAAATGTATTTTTTTAATGTCATATTTTCTCAAGAATCATTTCTTCTAGCTAAAAAAAAATAAATAAATAAAAAACGGTAATTATAAATCTTTCTTTTTATCAACTTTTATGCCGTTACAGAAAAAAAATAGCGATGTCACGTTTTTCTGGCTGTATTGTGAGATCAATCCAACTACTTGAATCCAACTACTGTCCCGTCGCATTTTCGCGATTATCACGCGACAAGGCGACAAGATTCATCTGCGCATAACACATTCGATTACACGTGTGCGAGCTTTTGGATGGCGTGCGTGTGTCGTTTGCTCGCGTCGAAGGGCTCTAAAGCGCGAGCCGAGATGTGCGTTTCAATGGAACGGCGCGAACTTTCCCATTCAGCAGGCAACGCTTTGTCGCTCCGTCAATTCCCTGTGAGCGATGCGCACGCTTCTTCGCGCGCGCGGCGAGATCCCTTAAACCCGTCGCCCTTTGAGATCGCGTGTACATTGACGAGCGATAAATGATAAGACGAGCTGTTGAATTAAACGAGCTCACTTAGGTATTACATCGAACGTTGAGGTACAAATAATTCAACAAGTGTCAGTGTACATGATGTATTTTTTAAATTTACGATTTCATATCTTTGTGAGAATGGCATGTGAATGTAACGTAATAATATACGACAGTTAGTTACACACTGTCCATCGTTGATATACACGCTCATTGAACGCGTCGAAATTTTGTTTTCGACAAGCGTGAGATCGTTTATATCTCTCGCGGTTCGTGATTTATCGCACATTGGGGTGAGGGAGGGGGTCGTCAATGTTCACGCGATTTAAAACGCTTTGCTTCGGCGATAGCTCACTTTTCTACTGGCTCCGTGATCCTCCACCGGCGAACATGAGGAAGAAGCTTGCGCGTGCGTGAATGTGTGTGACGACTATGTGTGCTATCACGCTCGATCTCAATCTGCAAACTCTCTCTTACACAGAGTCTCTGACCTTTCGACCGGGACAGGTGCTAGCGCAGTTTAGTATATTGCATTGGTAGTGATTAAAGTACGTATCTCACATGAAAATGTAAACTGCACCGAAGGCTCTGAATCAAGGAAATGATCTCTTACTTTCCAGCACCGTCTCTTTCCGTCTTTCCATCTTTCTCAGTTCTGTCCACCTATCTCTGTCTTTCTTTCTCTCTTTGTTTTCCTCTATCTTTCTCCATCGTTCTCCTCTATTCTTCTCTTTCCCACGTTTGCTCTTGAGTGGTATTATGTTTTTATCTCAGAGATAAGCCAATCGTTGCAACGACTAGGAGTAAAACAATCTCAGAGACGAAATAGATTAAATGCTCGTAAACGCGCTTCGAACAAATTAGAACGTTGCACGAAACGCGATACAAGCGGGGAATCTGTTCTTAGATCAGGTGGATGAAAAAGAATATATCTCAGAATCTGCGCGAGAAGATAGCTTCGTCGAGATAATTTGGCACGCGCTCGTAAAAAAAAAAAAAAAGTTATTCGCGCTAAACGTCAATCCTGACTCGATAATGCCACTCAAGGGTCAAAAATTTTCTTCCCCCGTCTCAAACGTCATCGCCACCACATTTCTCTTCCCATTTCTGTAGGCTGCCTCCTGTCGCTCTGCAGTCGCGAAACTTCAACTTGCGTAGCCGTACAATAAGTTAAAGTGTATTAAAAGTCTCTCTCTGAGCTGTACTAGTTATTTATAACCGCTACGCCACTCATCGCCATTGTGTCGTAATCACCCTCGCAATTCTAACTTCGCAATTCTCCCCGCGATCTCGTGTCGCTCATCTCCCGTGGATTTCTGCTCTCTGCTATCGAACTGTTAGCTCTTTGGAACGTCGCGATAGGCGCAGCTCGACGTATCGTAGAACAATTATCAGCGTTTACTCCTCTTACGCTATGTCGGACTTGGTAGTTGCTTCTTTACCTCTGTATCAGTCTCTCTCTCTCTCTCTCTCTCTCTCTCTCTCTCTCTCTCTCTCTCTCTCTCTCTCTCTCTCTCTCTCTCTCTCTCTCTCTCTCTCTCTCTCTCTCTCTCTCTCTCTCTCTCTCTCTCTCTCTCTCTCTCTCTCTCTCTCTCCTGTCTCGCTTTCCCTCTCTCTGGCAAGGCTTATTAAAAGTTTCTCCATAAACGTTGGTTGACGCATACTTCACGATCACGTAGAAACGTAAACTTTGTCTCAAATCATGCAAAACTTAGTGCTCGTTCTTTTTATACTCCCTCCATCTTCCCCTTCATTCTATCTCTTTCC
>NW_021848439.1:26961-38200 GCF_003651465.1 Formica exsecta | reverse complement strand
CTTTCCCTTTGTCTTTCTCGTTTTTTTGACACGCGTTCAAGCAACCGACTCTCGTGCGATTGATGCAGTACGTAGTATATTACGTGCATGGCGCACATTGATTGATTCTGCTGCTGGTAACAGAGTGAATCTCACATACGGAGCATATTGACAGTAGACGATATATGGAAAATGCATCGTTCTTTTGCCCTACATATTTTTCTCCTCCTCTTCTTCTTCTTCTTCTTCTACTACTACTTCCTCCTGTATCTCACCTCTTATCGCTAGTTTTGCTCACCGCTTCTGAAGTGGCACTGCTCGACTATGCAGACGTAGTTATAATTATTACTATACAGATTGCTCTGAGGGTTGGGGTATGAAGTTCAAGAGCGAGTATTTCTTCATCATGCCGTACGACGCTTGTTAAAATCAATATTTCAAGCGCGATGCAACATATATTAAAATCTAGTTTGAATAATAATATAACATGTAAGTTTAATTTGGGGATTATACAATTTAATATACACACAGACACAAACATATATACACACATCAGCGTTGGGATACACGGATTAATTGCGCATATTTCCATACAAAATATCCATCGTCAACAATACGAAATTAGCATAATTATTTTGGATATTATTAAAATTACGTTATACGCAAATATTATGGGAGTATTTATTTTGAATTATATATATAACCGCAACTCTATCATGTTTCATTAATGTTAACACGCGATAATAGAAATCATTAGCATGAATGCCGCAAGTTTTAAAATAATAGAAAATAATTATTATTATTTTATATTATACAAGAGCGCATCTGAAATGTTCGATTCTCCGATCTCGATGAAGATCTACTCGATGACGATCGGCATCGATTACCGATCGATTTGAAACGTACGGACGTGACAATCGAGGTAATCTTAACATTTTAATGATCCGAAAGAGGATATTGTAAAAGCAATAAATTTTCGATGACGGATGATACATATTTGACATCATATCGAGAATAGGAAAGTACGGGAAAGCGAATGATAAAATTATTGGAAATAAATATATTGCCGAAAAGAGAAAATAATATTAAAATAGAAAAGCAAATCTTCTCAGTGAAGTAAAACGCGGACTTCCGCGGAAGACTTCGAGAGAAATAATAAATTAATGCGTGCGCGAAAATATTTCCATCGGGAACGGAGAGCTTCATATTTTCGGGACGATAGGACACGATTTATTATTCACACGATGCATAGGAAAATATTTGCCACTAATTCGCGAATGAAAAAAACAAAAAAAACAAAAACAAAAACTGCAAGATATACCTCTCGAAACATTTGTGTTCGCGAATTATTCCACGTGATTGGTTTCGCGTTTTAAATCATAATTAAATTAGCGCGTGCCTTGAAAATTAACGCAAACCATGGATGCGCGCATTATTTTGCATCGGCGATGATGATCTTGACGCCACGCAATCGTATTTCAGAATTCAAGAACGCGCAGCTCGCGAAATCTCCGCAATAAGCCGCGAGAGAACGACGTGCGATGATTATAGTTTATGCGTAGGAGGTAATAGTAATACAGACACATGGAATGTGTACAACGTGTGTTACAATGATGAAATAATGCGCAGTATATGGCAGCGCGCGACAGATGCTAAGAGAAAGAAATAGAATACACATACACAAGCATACATTATATACGCATGTATGTAAAGGGAGAAATACGAAGCTGATCGCGTGCGGAACAGTAACCTATTTTAAGGAGAGCAAGTAACAAATGTCAAACTATATATTTCGCTGGACTGCGACCTATATCGCTGCCATATTTCTGGAAACAGCAAAGCTGTTGAATCTGTGACAAAACAGTATTTTGCCCATCACATCCCGCGTGCTTTCAGCTCGGCCGATGGATATCAGATAAAACTGGAACTATTTTCACACAAGTGTCATTCGTGGATAATTATCGAGAATGTGCATCGCAATCATCTACTGCAATGCATCAATGATATCGCCGCTCATCTGGATTTTTACATCAGAAATTACAGTAATCGAAAGGTTTAGTGGAATAGAAGGACCCATCGTGACTATATCACATAAATTTTCGGAAAAATGTAATTTCGTTAAAATACAATTTATTCCAAGTACAAAAGCTCAGAGTTTATTCTGTCATTTCGCGATTAAAGAGATAAAACTACAAACTTTTAAATATATCAACAAACGATGGTCTTCTATAATGCTTAATTTGCGTAAAAAATGAAGATTGATCGTCCCTATGGAATAAGACTCAATTGAATCGCTTCACAATCATAATAAAAACATGGTATATACACATACTAATTTAAAATAACATAAAATAAATTTTATTTCTGCATAATCCGTGCCTGTCGTTAGGGAGCGCGTTTAATGGTGATTCATTTTACAATTAAACGCAGTTAAGTTTAACTTAGCGAGTCATTAAGCTCTCGCATAGCTCTTTCTCCGACAATATATCATTTATGCCGCTGATAAGCGTGCAGCGGAGCGTAATTTGGGTGACGCTGTTCGAAAATGTATTAACTGTGGCTACGTTCACTGAAAATTTCTATCTTCTCGTATTTCCTCCTTCTCTATATCTCGCCACTAACGGAAAACTTTAACATGTATATAAAGTTCATTATTTGAAAGTCCATTTCTATTATTAGTCATATATGCACGGACTATAAATTTATAACTTAAGTCAAACAACATTTTACATTATGTAAATGTTCAAAATTAGCCATAGTCCATCTTCATTTATTTGTGTAGCATCAGATTTCTTCCTTCCTGTTATGTTAATTCCCTAGCATTTTAAAATTGTCTTGAAAAAATCTTTAAATTCATCAAATTAATGTGTATTATATTTACGTACAATTTGTCCCCCATTGACGATCTCGATTATAGGTATATCTTCTATATTAGCAATGTATCTGAGAAAAAAATGCATTTAAGCAATTGAAAAAAAAATCAAATATTTTATTATACATTTGCAGATTCTATTATATATTTTCTTGTTTTAGCGCATCTTTATCAAAATATGATTTTAATTTCTCACTCCAACAAAGTTTATAGTTGAAAAATATTTAATATACATAACCCGTGAAATCTATATAAATATTCAAATATATAATAAAAATACATTATTTTATTCTTCCCTTCTAAACGACAAAGCGCGAAATACCGTGGCATAGTAAAAAGTACAACGACTAGTAAATAAATTTCGTAAAAAAAAACCAACTCGCTGTCATATATAAAAAAAAAACGTAAGAAAAGGAATGCGCTTGAGGCAATTTATAATTTGGAGTTTTCAAAGTCGGAATTTCGCAGCCCAACCACCGTGAAGATTCAGGCAAGAAGTGTATAATAACCGCGTTCGCATTACAACGAGGATGCTGCGTTTCCGGCGCGTTGAGCCGCGAAGAGAGCGCGCTTTTAAGAGAGCAATCCACGTGCGGAGCGGCGCATAAAGGGCTGCCAAACTGCTGACAATAATTCGAGTCGGAACATGCGCTCCTAACGGAACATGTAAGTGCTCGAAAATCCTTTCGTGATTCGTGCGTCGAATAAAATTCCGAAACATCGTATTAACGTAAGAACCGCGACGCGCCCGTGATGCGGCAAAATTTACGTTTTCCTTTTTCTCACGTACGCGCAACAGTCGTATAAAGCCAGTCATCGCTGAATCCTCGTTTCAAGAAATATAAACTTGGGGAAAATGCTATGTGACTCTCCATGAATTATTTTTTTCTATGAGATCGAAACCGCTTATACTTCTTATGTCTTTTAGCTAGCCCGCTTTTTCAAGCGTGATACTTGGAGATATCAGTATAAATGTAAAATTCGGCATTTTATTTTAAACATTATCACGCATTCTTTCCACGTTTTTCATTCTTCTTTAAGATATTTAAAAAATATAATTCACTCTCTCTTATAATTATTTTTTAACTGTCCAATACATACATGCAAAATAGCATCAGCTGTATATCCTCTTTTAGCTAGCCCGCTTTTTCAAGCGTGATACTTGGAGATATCAGTATAAATGTAAAATTCGGCATTTTATTTTAAACATTATCACGCATTCTTTCCACGTTTTTCATTCTTCTTTAAGATATTTAAAAATATAATTCACTCTCTCTTATAATTATTTTTTAACTGTCTAATACATACATGCAAAATAGCATCAGCTGTATATCCTCTTCTTCGAAACGCTGCTCGTAAATACTGGATTACTTGGCTTAAATAATACACCGAAAGAATTACTATGGTAACGATAGTGTAGCATCGCAGACGGGAAGCACAATGAAGCAACAATAGTGCGGAAACTCGTATAGCGCTCAGCGTGATTTATTTATTTACACCATTGCACGCGTAGCCATCGACCACGTACGCCCACGAACGCGGGAACTACCGACAGGTAGACGATACTGATAAAAATCGTAAGAGAACTCACGTGTGACTTATTTAGATGTCTCTGTATGGGTGTATATATATGTTGCTATAACACCCACCCACGCGAATGAAACGAAATGAGGCTACGTTGTCGTTGCCGGTTACAATAGTCGTCGTGTGAAGCAGAGATTCTCAACGTTTTGTAATCGAAAAGCCTGTAACATATCTAACTGCGATCCTATTACAATGACAAATCAGATAATAATTCACGTGTTCGAATTTATTGCCAACTTGAAGAGAGCGCGAGATTGTGTTCAAAATTAATTATCAGCAGCTATGTTTAATCTTTTTAAACATTATCTCCTCAATTTAATTATTTTCTTTTATAATAAGGTATTTATTTGTGGCAAATTTGTAATAATCATATTAAATTATTTAGAATAAAAGCAGTTGCTTATAAATAATATTATTCATGCAAATACTAAGAAAGAGGAAAAAATAACACATTGAACACTGGTTTATCATCGAAATCTCGTATTTCTTTCAGCTAGTCAAAGATTTCAATCGAGCAGGTGGATGGTCTGAGAGCCGGGCCATGCGGGTTTCTACGATTCCTTCTTTCAGGTGCTCCTTCTTTCTTCCTACTTTCTTTTTCCGTATTCTCCTAGCCGGCTACGGAACGACGCACTGCAGTCTCCAAGTATCATGCAACTTTGACGAACACTCGAAGAACGTTCGCTACTTTATTCTCCGTCGTGGCTGCAATAAGTTCTCTTTTTCTCTTTCTCATCATAGCGTACTTTCTCTCTCTCTTCCTCTCTCTCTCTCTCTCTTTCTCTCTTTCTCTGCATCCTCCCAGAATAAAATTGCAATCGTTTTCACAAAGATCGAATGATGCAAGCCGCCCTTTCTCTCTCTAGTTGCGAGAATTATTTTAAGAAGAGAACAAAGTTTTCGCAAGCTTACGATGCTCAAATCGAGAGCGAAAACTTACGAGGAAGTCAGGATCGAAAGCAATATTGTGGCGAAACTTCTAAGACGGAATCGCAAGAGAGCAATCTATGTAATAGTTCTCTTTCGACACATTTAGCGGCGCACTTTACAGATCTTTCTCTCCACGAAGTTCCCATTCGCCACAAGTTTGCACTTTGATTTATAAAATACAATATAAATAAATACAATTACATAAATAATATATGATCCGATGACAGAAATATAAAGACCAAAGTACGAAATACGAGGCTGTAAATAGCGCAACCTAGAAACAACATTTCAGAATATTGCCCGCGGAAATGCCAGGCAGAAAGTCCACGTAATTGCACCAGACTTTGAAGACGTAAAAGATGTTCGCGTACGGCTAAGTCGTAAACGCACGTTCGCCGTAATCAAGGGCGACCGCAAAATATACGGTGATAACCCATAAAACGAAGGAAACTAGGGCGCACGACAGGCAGAAGATAGGAAGAAAAAGGAAGCTAGGATGAGAAGCGACATTTATGAAAGTAAAAAAAAAAAAAGAAAAGCATGCATTTTCCACCCAAAAACGAACGTGCGCGCATGACCGCTCGAAGCAATTGGAAAGTAATAGAAGACAAGTAAAAAGGTATTACGACAATGAGAGATCTCTTCAACTACAGTCGTGTATTTCCCTTCATTTCGAAGACGCGAGAAGCATCTCGTCGATGTGAAAATAGGAAAGAATCCTACGTGACGTCGCAAACAAGAATCGAGCAAATAACGAGGCAAAGTATGAGACGAAGATGAGGGGAAAATAATGGAAAAACAGAAGCATCGCGTCCCCACGATGAGAATGGTGATCAGAAAACGAGCAAATGGCAATCGGCAATGTAATGAGAATAATCGTTTCCTGGGACCATCAAAGAGAACATTGTAAGAGTATATTAAAATTTGCAGCCGAGTGTCACCTGCAGGGATGAAGTCCTTTCATGACTCTCTCGCTATAAACGGCATTACGCTAGAACGATGTAAAAACGCCATTGTAAAAGCGGGATAAAATCCATCTTCAAGATCGAGCAATCAAGAGATAATGCAGATGTAAAATCAATCGAAAGCTATTGGGCTGGTACGAAAATGGAGATGGTTACAACTGCAAAACGACATTGTAGAACAACAAAACAATTAACAGAATAATGCTGTCGTAAAGATAATCAAAATATTGCTGGCAATCAGAAAACGCAATGATGCCATCGACGATAATTCTCGGTAATATTTCTCTTCGGGAAAGTATAACTTTTAATAACGTACAAAACATTTAAGTAATGATGTCAACGGAATATTTGTTCTATTTCTTTGGCAAGATGCAGCAGTTATCGAAATAAAAAAAATAAGATACACACACATACATACATATATGTATATAAAATTACTGAATAAAAAGACTGATTAAAAATGAATGACTAAAAATGACGTAATATATAACGTAGATAGCAAGTTTATGAATTCCATTTAATTGTATTTGAAGCGATGAAAGAAAAAGAAGCATCTCTCTCTCTCTCTATGATATCAAAATAAAACATTATTATTGTAAATTCGTGTCTAGCAAGAAAGATAAACTTTGCAAACGCTTGCGCAAAAGCCAAAAGAGAAGTAAAATACGCGAGAAAGTGCGCTTTCGTAGTATCAATAAAACCGGTTATTCGTTCTTAAATAACCAAGGACTAGCTCACGACTCCGCAAATAGTACGTAAAAATGCAGGAATTGAGTAGTAAAGTAGTAAACCCGAACGCGCGCGCAAAACGGGAACGCAAAGCGCATAAAAAAGCTGCGAGAGAGGCAATTCAACTGACAAGAAAAATATATACAGGGAGAGAGATAGAGAAAGAGAGAGAGAGAGAGAGAGAGAGCTGTTACGTGACTACGTAACGAACGAGCCACTTCGTCGACGAGTCGTTCGAAGTAATCAAGGAATAGAAAAGGTAAACGAGCACCTTCAAGGAAAGGAAATGCGCTCGGGAAACGAAACGGAATTCGTGGCATCGAAAAAAAAGAAAAAAGAAACAAGAAGAGGAAGAGCATCGACAACCCGTAATTCGTTCGCTCGCGCAAATAGATTGTGTTTAGAGTATCCATATCTAACAGGAGTTCTATGAAAATGCGAACGCGAAGATTATGTTATAAACAGTGTGTCGGATAATGTCAATGATGGATCGCTTAACGCAGGTGTAACAGTAAACAGGATGATAATTCGTTTTTCAGTTAATCGATCCTTATTATAATAATTAATATCTGGCATTCGCATTATTTATTTATTATAATGAATTATAAAATATTAATATATCACTCTCTTCTATTAATCTATTATTCTCTCTATTGTGTGTATTAGATGTATTAAATAAAAGCTTTCAGGTTAATTTTTTAACTCAAAATATGATTTTGTAAAGACATTGCAATTTGGAGGTGTTAAAGCCGGATTAGCAAATTTAACAATATTTAAAAAGATTTGTTAAAAACTCTCCAACTCTGTTATTATCAGAGCTCTGCATTTTTTACAAAACTGTGTTACGATAGCTCTTTAGAAATACTTTACCGATGATAATATGAATAGCATGACAATTACGTGAGTAGCATTGAAACGACGACGCAGCAGCATAGAAATTAACTTCAAAGCCATAAAAAATGAGAAAAAGATTTGAATTGCCGCTCTCTTGAGTTTCTTTAATAGGAAAGTTATTCCACTTGTAACTCTTGGCGCCTCATAATTATGAACCGAGTGAATTAAAGACCGTATCACGCACAAGAAAAAAGCAGGTCGATGATAAAAGAAAATATATGATACATCTTTAAAATATTCTGTTCCACGTGTTTGTTTTAATTTCTTAAATAATATAATATTTCATAATTGTACGATAAATTTCACATTAGAAAAACTATTTATCGCAAAAAGGAACTGTTTATGATAAACACAAAAAAGTGATAGATGAATAAGATTCGTGTCAAATATCTTTCAGATGTCTTTATATTATAATTACAATTATATACAAACGCAATTTTTTAACTCACATCAAACACACACGCCCCGTTATATATTAATTGTTTTTTCGCCGAATTATATTTCGCATAACAGCAAAACATCATCGTTCATTACAATGATTTATAAATTCTGCATTAACCATCACATTAACTGGGTCGGCGTTGCAGCACATGTAATAACTAATTAATTCGGCAGAATAATTTAAATTATGACCTATCTGTCAGTTGGAAATTCGACATCGTCAGCTATTTCATCGGTCATAATTAAATTAGAGCATATGACGGCCAAATTATGAAGCACGGAGAGCAAGTCGGATTATTTTGTAAAGATTTTTGGAGCTTGCCATGAATCGAATGAACTACGAATAAAGTGCTTTTTCCGTCTCACATCATAAATAATTTTTGTTTGCTGTCTCGACGGATATTTGCCCATGTGCGTATAAAATAAATATTTAAAATAAATATCCCTATAATGGCGAGAGAAAAAAACTTTATGTACGTACGTAGAGTTTGTTTCGTCAGAATAAAATTTTCCCACCGTGCTGCGTTAAAATGAAAGCCACAGCATCGCGTTTAATTTGGAAAAATATACCGCTCAATTTAATACCTGTGAAAAATAAATTCGTCAAAATGCGAAACGTCTCTCTGAACGAATATATATAAGTAATCATCACCAATTCTCCCGTTTCTCAGATCAAATTCAACGTAATAATTAACAAAGTAAATAACAAAGTAAAACAAGAGAGATCCCGACGTAAAAAAGTATTACAGTATTTTCGCGATCAATATATATTTTCTAATCCCTATTAAACATTTGTGTAAAATTTTGGCTAAAGATGTATGAATCACTTTTAAGAAATTTTTAAGAAAACAAAAATTAGTTGACGTGCAGAAAAACAAAGAATATGGTGAATTTTTGTATTAAATTCTAGTGAATAATGAAATTCTGCTAAACGATGATTTATCACGACTTTGGTGAAATTTAATCAAGGTAATATATTATATATACAACTAAATCAAATATTACTGATTAATACTTTTGCCCAAAATTATAATTTTTTTTTTCTGTATCTTGTATCGCAATTTCTTATATTAATAATCAAGCGATTTAACGCTACAATATATATTCGATGTGAATTCCCAGCGAATAATCGGTGGATGAGTTAAGTAACTTAAAACGTCATAAATATATGCAACTACTATGTAATAGCAGCCGAGTCTTAAAGATTCATTAATAAGAGGAGATAACCGCTTTATACAAAGCGATTAATCATAGCACGAGACGCTCGTGCCGAGCTTTATGGAACCGTTAAACACAGCCAGCGAGATAATACGAGAAGGCGATCTTTTTTTAGTATTTTATTTACCGACACTTGAAGCTCTCCCGTTCTTTCTTCTTTCTTTTCATTTTCGCGCGCGCCTCGTCCGATCATTCGCATTCCCTTATTTTAAAACAGCATTTCGGATGCGCTTGTCCGATTATGGCGATCCAATAATTAAGGGGAATGGATCTGTAATTGGAGTTACGAGCAAACCTTCGCAATTGTAGGAAGGAGAATAAATATTCAACTGCGTCCGAGCGCAACCGGGACGAGGTAAATGAAAATGTATCGCTCGAAAATCTTTAATTTGCGAAAAACGTTTCGCATCCACGTGATATAATATTGCTCCGTTTCATAAAGGGGATCTGGTTATTTCCTGGTAAAAAGATAATTCGCGAAAAAAGTATTTCACAGCGTGGCGCCGGAATATTTCACGTTATTAAAAAAACTTTATGATAGAGTTGATCTTAAATATACATTGACAGGTCTGATTATTTTAATGACATTTTTTAATGTTCAACTGTAGATTATGGGAGGGAAAAGATGTAAATGATAACTGATCTTAGTGGTAAAACTGATAATATAAGAATAATACGAAAACATATAAAAAGATGTATGAATAATTAATCAACATCACATCCGATGTATAATATCATTTGCGATCGAACTGAACTTTGATTACATTAGTTCCCCGAAACTCCGAGATAACTCGATAGTCGTTAAACAGGAGTTTTGGCTTAATCGCGACCGCGTGAAATAACCGCGCCGATAATAAAAGTCGAGAGATGAACTATGTACATCCCAATGTTATCGTAGTACGTAGTCTTAATCGCAGCTTAAACGTTCTCACGATATGCATCCCTGTGTATTTTTATCTTTAAATATTGTTAAATGTGTATCGATGATTCAAGATGTAGGAAACAGAAAGTAGGTTACGGAAAACCTTTGTATGCATATTCTATCAGAATGCATTTTCGATAGCTGCATGATAGTGTAAGCGTTTTCTCTCCGTCGCTATTTCTCTACGCAACATAATCATCTCGCTTCTTCCTTTTCGTACACGTCTACACGCACTTTGCGCACAAGTAAGTACACTCTATTTCCAATTTTTTTTCTTATTTGCGCTTATCTAACATTGGATATTTGACGTAAGTTATCTTTTATTATTTTAGCAAAGTGAGAAACGCTGACTTAGCATAATTGTGATCGATAAATAGAATTATTCATATCGATGTATCCCCGTTACTGTTAAAATTCTGAAAATGTTAGTATTGAAATAAAATTAGATAAATAAATCATTTACTTAAATATGAAAAGATATCTAAGAAACGTTTAAAATATTGGAACGTCTTTCAGATATTCTTTCGCAACATCCTTTAGGCGTTTGACGTGTCTATTACCCGCCTAAATGCAACACAGAAATGTGAAAAACGCATAAGAGATATCTGGGGAATGCTCTCTAGATATCTTAGATCGTGCCTTTTAGACAGTTTTCTTGCTGGGTGTAGTGTATGCTATATAAATGGATGTGTATATATATATATA
>NW_021848439.1:19334-26882 GCF_003651465.1 Formica exsecta | reverse complement strand
TATATATATATATGCTTTCTTACGTACGTGTGCTTTTCTCTTTAGCTATGTGTTATCTTTTTCTCGATTATTATTGCCGAGTAATAATTCTCTTATTTTGCTCGTCTATTATTTCTTTCTCAACATTCGCCTCCAGTGTGAGCCGCAAGAGTCGATTCTGTGACTGGTCCATTCGGATGCCACCGAATCGCCGTGTGTTGTGACTGCGAATGTATGCTTTGTGGAGTGTGTGCCTTTACTCGCGCGAAGAGGTTTGAATTTTCGCTACATACATCAGGAGAATGCATCTATCCAAATATGAATCCGTGTATTTCATATATTATATTATTCGCTAAAATGGAGGAATCAATGGAGATTTCATCTCAGAGGTAAAAGAGGAAAAGAGAGTTAATGCACGATACAAGCAACATTATGGATGCAAAGATATATAAACTGCGAAATATACCAAGCTGATCTCAAGCAGATCCGAAAGCGCAGTATGCCTGATAAATATAACATCAGAGCAAAAACCCGTGAAAATTGTATTTAAAAAATGGATCACTCTCCCTCCCTCTCTTTCTCTTGGAGACAGTCGTCATTTCTTATATCAAAGCTTCGCTTTTAAAACATTTAGAGTACACAATATTCTCCAAATGTTCGTATGTGTTTGAATCTCTTCGCGCGCACTCGGAAACGCGCGAGTAGTTGTATTAGCGAATGAAAGATTATTAAAATATGTCTGTTGAGCAAAAAAATGAGATGAAAGAGGTATAAGAAGCTTCGCGTAAGCGGAGGCGATTACGCTGTGAGCCGAGACTAAAAGAGAATCCGAGAGAATAATCTTTCATTTTCGACGAGAGAGCGGGCTAACAGCGTCGATCCACACCATTTCCGTGACTAATCGCCTTCTTTTTGTATTCTTTCTTCGGGGGATTTTCGGGAATACCTCGATTCAGGATCATACTTCAATTGCATCATGTTCATGGTGGCGAGCAGCGTCGTATTGACCGTTCTGGTGCTCAACTATCATCACAGATCGCCCGATAGATACGTGATGCCAAATTGGGTAAGAGATATATACAATTAAATATAATTATAACATATAATTTTAGAGAGAATTAACTTATTCCCCCCTCTCTCATTTAATTAATAATAAATAACAAATATCTCTCTCAAATAATATAAATGCAGCGTGCGTTAATAATGACAAAATATTGAAATAAATAACAACAATTTGTCGCTAAAATAATGAATACAAACAACTTTAACTTAATTAATTAATTAATTATCTGATAATAATAATTAATGTAATTATTATGATCACACAAATTATTTATATCTTTGGCTGTAATCTACATACGTGTTTTAAATGCATACGAATTGTCTGTTCACTGAAACCTTCATCCCTGGCGCGATCTTTGTAGAATGGATTATATACGAATTCGCGAGAAAATTAATTAAACATACCGTGAATATTTTCAATTTGCTCTGAAAACACGGTCTTTGGTCGACCGTGAAGTAAAATATTTCAGTCAAATAAAGATTAATCATTTTAGATACATAGAAATAAGCTGCTTAACTAAACGGATTAGCCGGGATTTACTCTCGTCATTGTTGTACTCGTATTATACCGAAATCATAACAAATTTAATTGCTTTCCATTATACTCGATAATTGAATAAGCAACAATTTTGAAATCGTATAATTATAATTTATTATCATGATAATAAAATGCGATCATAAATATATCACATTCCCAGATTAGAGAGAGGATAAGGCATTATTATTTTCAATTAAATATATTCAGATAATTATAAGCAAATAACACAAAATTATAACTTAATCGCATTATTTAAAGAAGATATATAAATCAGAAGCAAGTAATTTATATAAACTCGAAATAACACGAAATTTCACAATTGTACGTAAAGAATACCTCGAGTATATATAATGGTTAGTAATATATTTTGCACAGTAAGTTTTGTACTTGCCATTACGTTCATTAAAAACAGTGCCTTACTTCTTGAAAGTTAAAATGCCTTCGAGGTATTAGTAGTCGCTCTCGGCTCATCCGTCGGTTAATACAAGTTTCGTCAACACACCAGAAATGTATTCTGAATTCAAATTGGTTTCGTTTACAAAACACTCCTAGTATGTATATACTTACATAATATGCCAGCATAAACTGCACTGCATCGAATTTTTAATCCGATGAATTCTTTGACTAAAAAAGAGATACACGACTTGTCACCAAATTCAGATATAAAAAGACCAAAATCACAATTGTATATATATATACTGATTAAATATTTAATAGACTTATCTTCTTCTTAAATATTTCTTAAACTTTTTCAAATATTGTTCTTGAAAAACTCAGAATATGCAAAATATATTGCGTGTAATTATCAAAATAGCCGCTTTGTCACGATAAAAATATTATTACACGAAAATAGCATATTCGAAACTTCAATTATCATAACTTGGAAACTTTATTTGTTTTAACAATTTTCTGTATAGTTATCCTTTAAAACAATGCTCCTCGTACAATACTCTTAAATAGCATTATAAATCCCGATAATATTAAACTTCAAATATGATGCGCGCCAGTTAAAACTTTTATTTAAGATTTCTAAATAATTTTACGTTCTCTCGTTGTAAAATTCAGAAAAATAAAAATGCGAGGCAAATTTACTAGACTGGCGATACAATGTAATTACAAAGTTTTAGAGAGATAATCATTTTCCATGTTTATGCGCAGGTGAAAATACTGTTTCTGCAATGGCTGCCGTGTGTGTTGCGCATGAGTCGGCCAGGCAAGAAGATCACGAAGAAAACCATTCTCATGAGTAATCGAATGAAGGAGCTGGAGCTGCAAGAGAGGAGCAGTAAGAGTTTACTGGCGAATGTTTTAGACATCGATGACGATTTTCGCCATGGAAACAGTGCTGCTAATCCTGCCTCGGGCTATATAAGGTACCATTTAGTTCACCGTTCAATCTCTTCAGCTCGTTGCGGTTGGCGAAAATCCAAATACAGAATACAAAACGGGGCTTAACGTTTATTTTCTCGGCCAGTCGCACTTTTGTTCGCTAACAAGAAGGGTTGTTTTTTTTTTTTTACAGCGCTCGAATGATAGACGAATGTTATTTGTGGGGAATAACGGAAAATCGCGTTTTAATCTTGCTGCGAAAAAAACACCGGGGAAAACAAAAGCCGACACAAGCGTATATAATAATCCATTGTGAGCCATCGAATGAGCGGCAACGAACGCATCGAAAGCGGATGGGATGCGTGTTTCCGAATAAATGCACCTTGTTGTACGTAATTCAATTCGCGTGTTCGCCTGCGCTCGACGTTATTTCACACTTCTGACGGGTAAAATCGAAGACACGACTGTAGGTCGATTACAGGACGGTACACATTCGTGTTTGCTCTATAATAACTGCGAACGCGGCAGAGATCCGTTCACACGAAATCTGTCGACTATCGTTTAAAACGGCCGCAACAGTTATACCGCTGGAATCGAATATCGAGATTCCGACCCTCGATAAACGCCGACTCAACCCATTTCCCCATTTTCCCACGGGATTTCTTCGCGATTTTTTCCTCCGTGCCGGTTTTCACGAACCGTTAACAAAATATTCTGTCCTAACATTTTTTTGCTCGATCCTTCAATAACAGCCTCTGGTTTGCCGGGCGATTTTCGTCGGGCAATCTGTATTTTCTCCTCTGTCTCTTCTACCCTCCTCTTTATCACATCGCTATGAAAACTCGACAATGAAAATGTCTATGATATGTTACTCCAACTCAAATGCATCGCTTGATAATTTCATGATTTAATTCACTGTTTAAATTATTAAAAAAATATAAAAATATTCAGAGAGACTTTACATAAAAAATAGTATTTTGCAAGTGTATTATTTGGAAACAAGAGAAGGAAGTTATTTTAAAAGCTCAAGTCAAACTATGTAAAATAAAAACTATGTAAAATTGCATAATAAATAAAAAATTTTAATAAATATAAATGCATAAGTTAATAATTAATTATTTCCTTGTTGGAAAAGGAAATTAAGAATATGAATGCTGTAAAATTTTCAAGTGTAGATTATCACGACGATTTATTTGCACTGAATAGGCGATTTTTACAAAAACTTTGCATCTTATATATATCAAGGTGGATTATTTCAATAATTTATAAACAACCAATATATATACCTATAATACTCTGAGGAATGGCATCTTCTCGAATTCTTTGATGATCCATACGAAATTTCTATCGACGCTTTACCTTGAGAGGTATTGTGAGGCACCTTTGAGAGTAATAATTTACACGATCTTTTACAGTAGGTCGGCGTACGGCACACCGCTGTCGGCCAGGCCGGCGACAGTCGAAGAGACTTCGGCATCGTTGCCTCTCAGCGGCATGCAGAGGGAACTTCACACAATTCTCAAGGAATTGCAGTTCATCACCAGTCGCATGAAAAAGGCGGACGAGGACGACGAGGTCATTAGCGACTGGAAGTTCGCCGCCATGGTGGTCGACAGGTTGGAATGTTCTCAAATCTTTCATGTGATTTCAATCGTGCACTCGCGAAAAATCACAGATAAAGAGATAGCTTTTACAGCGACGTTCGAAATTCAGATTCTCATTTTTTGTACCACGAAAAACTCATCCGTCATTTATGTGCCGACCCATTAACTTAACTTTAGGAAAATCTATTATGTAAATGTTTGAAACTTACTTGGTAATTATCAACCATTCTTCGGAATTTCTTTATTCAACAATTTCTTAATCGTATAAAGCTCATTTATTAAATAGTGTCAATTTAATTCGTAAATTTTGATTATCTCGCGATAGATGTGTTTTTACACACGTATCTGTGTTATCTACAATTTAAATTTGTTTCCTAACAAAATAATTTTTTGTCTTTATTATTTATCCAATAATAAGTTATTCTGCTAAAACAATCGACTTGCAAAACTAACATAAAAATTTTTTTCCCTGTGAAATCAAGGCTTTGTCTGTTCATCTTCACGCTATTCACGGTTTTGGCTACGGTGGTGATATTGTGTCGCGCTCCACACATAATCGTCCAGTAATAGACTGCCCCGGTCGAACCGAAAAAAATATGCACAAAAAATGCCAGGGATAGCGCCTCCTGGAATTTGGTAAGGATATACATTTTTTTTTTTTTTTTTTTTTATTAATACAGCTGCCTCCTCTCCTTATATATCTAATATGTCATATATATTACATTGGTTGCAAAAAGATTTCCTAGTTGTTCGTATTTTTTATTTCGTAAAAAAAGAAACTAAAAAAATTCTCCGAAAAATCCATATTATTTTTGCTGAAAATATACTACCGTCTATCGATCTGTTGAAACTCGTGAATTTATTTAATAACGTACGATTAGTACATTCCTCCAATATACAAGATCGAAATCAGCATGTGAATTTGCGCCATACGGACCGTATAGTTCGAAATCATTATGTGCGAATGACACGGACCAGATAACTATAACGCAGTTAATAATGCGTGGAGATGTTAACAAGTGCCATGTAACAAGCTTGGCTCGTTGGATGGTACGCGTTGAAAATTTTCAATCGCGCCAACGCGAATGTCTCTATTTCGCTATTTCGTCGTGCTAATTGCCGTTCGGTGCCTCCAGAATGCAGTCCGGAGCGCAATTATTTATGCATTAATTCGAATATACGACCATTCGATTACATAATTTCAAATACTCGCTGCTACTTTATCATTGATTTTGAATGGTATGAGAGTTCGAAACTAGCATGTGTAATTAATAAAAAAGATTTATTATTTGCTTATAATCTATAAATTAAATTATAAATTAACAGTATTTTAATATTCACGAAATAACAACCTGTATATGGAGCATACGATGTTTTAATTATGTAATTATACCAAAAAAAACTAAAATGTTAATTCACTTCGACTTGCATTCTTTGTATCAATATTCCTGAAAAAAATTATATAAAGACTAGATTTTTGTTTGTTAATCTAGGAAATTTCTGACCCAATTTTTATCTTCATTGTTTTGCTTAATCTTCTCGAGTTTAATTACACGATATTCTCTTTTCAGTCGAAGATTAAAAAGTTGTCAAAATATATTAGCTAGATGGAAACTCTCACATTTTGAGCTTTAGAACCGCTGAAACTAAAAGCCCGATTCGAAGGATTTAATGAAAGAATAAACTTGTAAAAAGTAATCGGCGCGCATACACATATTATATACACATATCCCGGAGAATCCTTCATCCTAAATCATCATCTCCCTAAAAAATAACAATCAGACATCTCGCGTTATACTTGCGCTTTCTTCTCTCTCTTTCGTAGGAACGACGTCCGATTTGAGGAGGTGGCTACGGAGCGCGTGGAAGTGACGAGAAAGCGCGGAAAAAGAGAGACGGACTCGTTAGCCCCTTTCGCGCCCTTCTGCGCGATTCACCCCTTTCGGGAACAAGAGAATGTTCTCTCGTTCTCGGATTCCACGCTGGAAAACGCCGCCGGATTGTGCGCCCGGTTCTTTTGCGCGACGTGCTTTCATTTAGGCGAGTAAATAGGCAACCAAGAGTGAGACCACCAACGACGTTCACGAGAAAAGCCACGGGGAGGATGGACATGCGGCAGCGGTAGCGGTGGCGGACGCCTCGTCTTTCGAATGGAAAAAACATGCTTGGCAAGAAGAAAGAAAAATGCTTCCGGATTCGAGAAGAGAGAAAACGAAGGAAGGGAACAAGGACCCGATCGCCGATGTCACGCTTCGTTGCGGCTGCGTTCTTTCGTTTAAGTGACTTAATAATTAACTAGTTCTACAGTGCGAAACCGGTAGGTAATTGACGCGCGACGCGAGCTGGACGAAGATTTAGAGGCTGCCTCTAAATCGTAGAAGGAAGGTAGGTGCAGACGAGAGAGAGGACGCGCTGCCGAGTTAAATCTAAATGCGTGTCGCGGGCTCTTGTCGATCGCGACTTCGTTCGACGATCGCCGCGACCTTGTTTCGGCGATCGGGATCGATCTCGAATTCGACGAGCGATGCGATTTCGCGAGATAACGCGATAAGTGGACGCGCGACGAGAGTCGACACATGGCATCACGAGAGAAGAAGATCGCGCAGTCNCGTTGTTGCGGCCTTTCGATAATAGTAACAATAACGATATATAAAATATTTCTTATAATAATGAAAATAATAATTAACGATATAATTAACTGTTAGTCGCTTTGCGCGCGCGCGCGCTCGCACGCACGCGCGTTACGACTGAGTCGTAATTAATTAACGCCGCGATCTGTTGAGGGTCTCTCGTGGGGAGCCGAGACGGACTTCAAAATAACTGCCAAATATAAAAAACTCAGTGTCAGGGGTGTTCAACCTTCTCTCAAACGGTGGGAAAGTAAAGTGCGGCCTGGACGATCGGCAGGGTGAACGCGCGCGGCGCCGTGACCAATGACGAGAGCCGAGACAAGGGTGATCGTGTCACCGTTTGTTTCGCGTTCGACGAGGATCCTATATTTTCCCTCTGTACAAACTGCGCTGCTAACGCGGTTCA
>NW_021848439.1:14310-19159 GCF_003651465.1 Formica exsecta | reverse complement strand
AGCCGTGCGTTTCTCCATAGGCGGGCCCCACAAGGCGCGAAGTCTAATAAACTTGCGCCATCACCGATCGCACGATCGACCCTCTACGTTCGATATATTTTTCCACGTTCTCCCGTTACAAAGCCCTCCTATCTCGTACTCGAAAAGCGTAAGCGATTCCTCCGCATTTCCGCAAAACCCGCCGGATATTGTCACACCGCGTGTATTACTACGGTGCGTATGTGTATGCGTGTACGTGTGTATCTGTGTGTGTATGTGTGGATGACTCTGTGGATGTGTGGACGTATGCGTTGGACACGCGAGAAATATACAAGCGCACAAGAGAGCGGTCGACGCGTCGCTTATTTAGCCGATCGGCGAGAGAGGATCGATTGATCGATCGGCCGCTCATTCGTCCGAGGATCGTACAAGCCGCATGAGCCGCGTAAATACGCAGCGTAACTTACGAATGACCACGCACGCACGGAGGCAAACGCGTCGAGGGCGAACGAACCGCGCGCAAAAAATAAAAAAAAAAAAGAAAACTGCCAAGTTGGACCACCCCTGCTTTCCGTACAGAGTCACGCGCGTACCCTCGAGTCCTTGAGGACCTCGGTGAATCCGTCGTGGATCGTGATCGAGCGCTACGAGAGCGATCGACATATTCGCGATGCCGTGCCTACCGCGACGATGATTTATATCTCGGTGGATCGCACAGTTTCTTTGCTCGACTTCACGCTGTCGAATCCTTCAACGACTGTAATTTGAAATGATCGAGTGTCCTAAACTGTATCACGCTTTCTGGACATTTGTTACTTCCTCGCGCTATTTATTAAAATGAATCTTGTATAATTTGTCAATATAAAAATAAAGTCATAGATGATCATTCGATAAATTAACGAAACTCTACATATTCTGTTGGATAATATACATAATTCTTTTGCTATCTAGAAAAAGATTTTTTCATTAAATACTCTGTTATTCAAGCATAAAACAAAGTTTATATTTAAACGCTGTTTGGACTTTCCAGGAAAAGCGTGTTCTTTAAGAAAAAAAAAAAAAATAATAATGAATTCGTTGTCGATTACAATGCCCGAGGTTTGTAACGATACGATCCGCAATCGTTGGCGCGGAGGGTATGAAAAAAAAACTTGTGATCCCGAACGAGCTAATCAAAGGATTAATTCTTAAGGACGGAGAGGAAGGAAGGATGTCGGGAGCCTTCCGGAGCCCTCATTAGCGTAAATTCGTCGTCGTCGATACTTTTACATACCGCTGCTAATTACGAACCGACTCGCGGATCCGCTTGTTATCGTGTATCACGTGGATTATACGGATCAGTATTCTATTTATGTGAAAAAGTTTTGCCGGATTATCGTGGTTCAGCCGTGCGTTTCTCCATAGGCGGGCCCCACAAGGCGCGAAGTCTAATAAACTTGCGCCATCACCGATCGCACGATCGACCCTCTACGTTCGATATATTTTTCCACGTTCTCCCGTTACAAAGCCCTCCTATCTCGTACTCGAAAAGCGTAAGCGATTCCTCCGCATTTCCGCAAAACCCGCCGGATATTGTCACACCGCGTGTATTACTACGGTGCGTATGTGTATGCGTGTACGTGTGTATCTGTGTGTGTATGTGTGGATGACTCTGTGGATGTGTGGACGTATGCGTTGGACACGCGAGAAATATACAAGCGCACAAGAGAGCGGTCGACGCGTCGCTTATTTAGCCGATCGGCGAGAGAGGATCGATTGATCGATCGGCCGCTCATTCGTCCGAGGATCGTACAAGCCGCATGAGCCGCGTAAATACGCAGCGTAACTTACGAATGACCACGCACGCACGGAGGCAAACGCGTCGAGGGCGAACGAACCGCGCGCAAAAAATAAAAAAAAAAAAGAAAACTGCCAAGTTGGACCACCCCTGCTTTCCGTACAGAGTCACGCGCGTACCCTCGAGTCCTTGAGGACCTCGGTGAATCCGTCGTGGATCGTGATCGAGCGCTACGAGAGCGATCGACATATTCGCGATGCCGTGCCTACCGCGACGATGATTTATATCTCGGTGGATCGCACAGTTTCTTTGCTCGACTTCACGCTGTCGAATCCTTCAACGACTGTAATTTGAAATGATCGAGTGTCCTAAACTGTATCACGCTTTCTGGACATTTGTTACTTCCTCGCGCTATTTATTAAAATGAATCTTGTATAATTTGTCAATATAAAAATAAAGTCATAGATGATCATTCGATAAATTAACGAAACTCTACATATTCTGTTGGATAATATACATAATTCTTTTGCTATCTAGAAAAAGATTTTTTCATTAAATACTCTGTTATTCAAGCATAAAACAAAGTTTATATTTAAACGCTGTTTGGACTTTCCAGGAAAAGCGTGTTCTTTAAGAAAAAAAAAAAAAATAATAATGAATTCGTTGTCGATTACAATGCCCGAGGTTTGTAACGATACGATCCGCAATCGTTGGCGCGGAGGGTATGAAAAAAAAACTTGTGATCCCGAACGAGCTAATCAAAGGATTAATTCTTAAGGACGGAGAGGAAGGAAGGATGTCGGGAGCCTTCCGGAGCCCTCATTAGCGTAAATTCGTCGTCGTCGATACTTTTACATACCGCTGCTAATTACGAACCGACTCGCGGATCCGCTTGTTATCGTGTATCACGTGGATTATACGGATCAGTATTCTATTTATGTGAAAAAGTTTTGCCGGATTATCGTTATCGTCGTTGATTTTTCGTTTTATTTTATCCCGTTATACACAAGCATTTTTCTTACGGATTGATAGCGTATTATTCAAAATTTCAAATTGCATTCGCGTTTTGTCATTAAAGAGATTCTATTACATGCGCTTTAATATATTAATGACATTAATCTCAGAAGAAAATGCCACGCGATATACCAAACAAATAAATATTACTAGATTTTAACGATCTTATAACGGATAATTGAATAATTAATATCTATTCAGAAAGATCTCGTAATATGTTTAATCGAGAAACGAAACTTTCCCTCTAACTTTAATATCGTTTTTCGTAATTGATAATATCAGCATTATAATTAAATTTTTTCATCCAATTTATTTCATTTGCTTTCATAACGTGTAAAACTAATTCTACCTCGACAAGCATATATAAAAGTTTGCGTAATTAACAAAATAATTTCAATTACATATGATGTCAAATTACAGTCGCCAAAGGTTTTAACATTGTCAAACATCCTCGTTTCCGGACCGCTCTCCCTGCCTCATTTTGACGAAGCTGTACGGAATGACAGAGTGATATAATCGTTCAAACGATGTGAAGAAAAATATAATGATGAATAACGTTAAAGTGTTCCGACTAACAATACTCAGATAGATATGTACATAAGTGAGAAATCGTTTAGGTGGGACTTAAGTACATCCTGCAGCGATCCAGTTGGTACATGAGCGAACGATGTTGGCTAAACACGCACGCGTACACATTTACACCTATACACGAATGCACATCCACGGCGAACTGCTTAAAAATATACAATGGCGACAGTATATATTTATCTACATCTCGATAAACTCTCTCTGTCTTTCTCTCTCTCTCTTTCTTTCGAAACGAGCTGGATCATCGACGATAGTCGATCGCGTGCCGATCGAGATCGTCGATCGCTCCAAGATTTCACGGACGATCTTAAATCGCGCACCGAGGGCGATCCACCGGTAGAATCGACGAGCACAGAACGGAGCGTAGCAAATCAAATCAAACCGGAAATCATTGCAAATTCGTTTCTCGTGAACGGTTTCAGTGACTATCGATCATTGCCGACAATCATTTCGTGCGACGTAGATTTGCCGCGTTCGCGAAACGCGTGTAGACGAAGGAATTGTGATACAATGTGAATTCTCGGGACGCACGCGAGAGAACGGTACAAGGTGCGCGACACACAGAAACAATTTTCGAGCACAACGAATCGCGAATAGAATTTGCGAGCACGCGAGGGAGGTGACTGAAGGGCCTTTTATATTGCGCAATTTCTCAATGCAATGTCGCTAAAAATATTGTTGAAGTATAAATCACAATGTGTTATTTTACAATCACTGCGAACTATTGCATATAAAGCTTTCTGTAAAAATAATTATATGATAATCGATAATCGGTTTGAAGTATTTTATATGTTTGCAATTTCATCTCGCCAACTACTTAAAATATATACAATTAAAGATGTAATACGATGCGAAAGCAGCTTAAGCTCGAAAATAACAAGAAACGATTGTAACATTTGTAATAATTCGAGTTGCATTCCTAATCATTGAATCGTAATCATTGAATCAACTAATTCGTAATCAGTGATTCAATAAATAATTAATTTATTCACTCGACTTGATATTCGTTTGAACGAGCTTTGCTAAATCAAGCGTTAGTTTCGTTCTCTTTCAAGCAGTTTCTTTCTCAGATATTCTACAGATTTTTCTATACTTTACCAATCTAATACGCGACATTGTTAAAAACAAATTCGCGATGTAAACGGTCCTTTCACGATCTCTGGAACGATCGACATCGTACTGAAGTCACCGACGATTTCGAGACGGCGCGGACGATCGACGGGAGATTCACCCAGAGTATCCTCCGAGATCTAGCGTAATTTTCTAATTCATCACGCGCTAATCGATAAGTATACAAGTATAACGGCGACGGCCATAGTTGACGACGTATTTGCGGATGAAAGACATTAAAAGAAAAACGGGAAAAAATCCGAGGACGCGTCGCGCGCGTGTATATAGATCGTAGATCAAATTCGGGACGAGGCGCACAATCTGCGATCTCGAATGGCACATCTCGCGAGAAAGGATGCATCGCTATAATAGTGGTATCTT
>NW_021848439.1:1867-9422 GCF_003651465.1 Formica exsecta | reverse complement strand
GGGGGGGGGGAAGAAAGATACACATGTGTGTTACAGGTCCGTATCGCGAACGCGCTCTTGACGTTAAAAATCGGTTGTTCGATCTCCATGCCACGTTGATTTTGTTGAATGTATGATTCTCGTATTAGACAAGTAAAACTCGCGGGATCGGACGAACGCTAAGTATGAGGCGAATGTACGGGCCGTATCCTCCCACGTAGACGTATAGGCACATGTGTATCTTCAATGTCGCCTCATCGGAGATTTTTTTATATATACGATACGAGGACAAAAAGGCGACGGGAGAGTAGTGCATTGTTAATTCCAAAAACGCTCAGCAAAACGAATCTAGCGAATACGCAGAATAGAGAAAAATTTTACATGGTGTTTGTACATTTAAGAGACTAAATAGCGTTACACACGGAGGACCACTCTGTGATCGAACCGCCGTATGTAATTAAGAAAAGCATTGAAGAAGCGCGCGCAAGAAACAAAGAGGGAAAAGTATGAGAAAAAAAAAATAGAAAACAAAGAAATGAGTCCGTGTAACATTAAGCGAATTAAACTCTAGAAGCTCGACGATGTACGGTAAACGGTTTGGTTAGTGTGAAGTCATGTGGTTATTATTACTATTGTTTACGCCGAAGGAAATGACGATCATCGTTAGTGCTATTAACACACACACACACACACACACACACACACATATATATATATATACATACACACACACACATCGCAGGAAACTATTACTATTAATATGATTACCATTACTATTTATCACTATTACTAGCGCTACCGAATATTATTATTATGGTTATCATTACTACTATTATTATTACTACTAATTAACTCGTTACTAACTATACTATTACTATTATCGCTAGAAACTACACTTACTATTACCTACCTATCGCTGCTCTACTGTCGTTACTATTTATTGTGTGCTAACTTCTCTAACTCTCGCCATCGGGCGTGGAGCGCGCGATATAGCGAGAGATCGCGCACGATTTTAGCCGATAAGCACGATTTGCGTTTTTAATATTCAAAATGTGGTGTTTTTTAATATATGCGCGGGTAAATAGACAGACAGAGCTCATGCGATATCACGACATATCCCGAAATCGTTGGTCGAGTTTAAGAATTATGACGAATTGTCACGATAACGCGCACGTGTGAGCCACGTGTAACTGAGAAAAGAAAATCTTTAACTTGACTAAATGCGTTTAATTGGTCTCTCATTATTTCTTTAATTGAAATATTTCTTAAATACTTCATCTAAAGAAATGATAATCAACTAAACGCATTTAATCAAGATAACGACTTTTTTTTCTCAATGTATCACGCGAACGATGCTTTGAACATGCGTTAACGCGATGGGGAAACTTTCTTTTTTTATCGGCCTTTCGATCGGAAGTAAACGAATAGAGAATTTTGGTAAAGTCGCTGCTATTGCATCCTTAATCTCAACAACAATCACAAGAAACGACGCGTATAGCGCTACGCGTATAAACTCGATTACTCGATGTTGCGTAATACTTTGAAACTCATGACGCAAATTATAGGCCGACTTGGGAGAGACACGGGGTTATCTTTGCGCGCAAATTCTCTTCATCCCTTCGCGATTCATTTGGAAAGCCTTTCTACGTTTGTACGCGTTTAATTCTTTCAGTCTCGAATAATTCAGTCTCGATTTAAAGAAAAAAATGTGATACACGTAAAAAGAGACCATTGTAAGAGTGTTCGAAGATCATCCCATTAAATAAATCCAGTTAAGAGAGTATTATAAAATAGAAGCTTATATATACATACAAAAATGGCTTTCATTTGAAAAATATGAGAGATAAATCAAGTAAAGTAGATTTAAAAAAAAAAGTACCAATCAATTTGTTTGCCATAACCGCGAACGCATTTTATGTTTTTATTTTTTAGTACACTTTTTTTTTTTATTGAAACAGATATTTCCTTCAATATATTATTTTCAAATATTGAATTTTAACTGGGACTGAAATATTTGAGCGCTGCATCGATTTTTTCCACGCGCGCGGTTCTCTTTCCGGTAGAACGGCTAGATTTCTCGATTACCTTCGCTGCGATTAAGGATATAGACGACAAAAAGATCAATTTACATACGAGGTAAATGTACGCATCTTTATTGGTACGAAGCTCGTTTCGTAAGCGCGCGAGCGGGCGCATTGAAACATGAAAATTGTGTAAATAACTTCTGTGATAAGAATCGATTATATTAATAATTGCCGAATGCGAAACCCCTTGGGACGAGGACGACGGCGGAAGCAGCGACGCGAGCCCAAGCCGTCAACGACGATGACGACGAAATTGCTTCGCCGAAACCGACACGAAACTATCGCGAAGAAAAAATTTAAAAAATATCGAACATTTTTATACATACATATATGCTGCTTAAAGGTATTTTTTCCCCGTTACATGCATGCAGTAAATAAAGTTTTTATAAACGAACGATATGCACTTGCATATGTGACGTCTATTTTACGTTAAACTGTTTCTCTCTGCTCAAAAAGATAATCAAACTGCATTTATTTAGATAGCATAGGATATTATTCAAAAATAATACACTTTATATATACGGTTTTGAGAACAATGTGCTTGGATATATATAAAATACGTATTAATCCCGATATTCAAAACTACATTTAGGGTTTGGTCCATGAGAATGTAAATAAGTAGCACGCGATAGATGACGCGTTAGCGTAATAGACAGACGATCAACTTAAACAGATATCAGAATAATATACGGACCGAATAATTGGCCTTGTTTCATGGTCGAAATAATCCAATTTTCTAAATTACTCGAATCAGTTCCCACAATCCATCCTGTGCCAAATTAACCGCTCATATCAGGTGAGATTGGCTTTGGATTTTCTTATTTTCGCAAAAAGAATCATTGGCATCTTTACAGCTTTTGTAATCGTTCTGCGCGTTATATTCTTATTCATTTCGCGTGTTGCGAGCAAACAGCAGATTGATATTCGATAAAAGATCGACCGCATGATATGTTATCGGTTTCGTGTTGCGCGGCGAAGTTTAACGTGTCTTCATTTGTGGCTAATTGAGGCCAATTAGTAGCAACGTTTCTCGCGAACGTCTCCCTCTCTCCCCCTGACGAATGAAGATAAGCCGGAAATGACGGGGCTTAGTCTGGAAATTGCCCATCGACGTCTATAATTCGGCAGCATACGGCCAATTTCGACCAGACGCCGAAGACGAAGCGGCGACGCGCGTGCTTGAAATACGATCGCCTAGATTGCGAAAAATAAAAAAAAAAAAAGCGCTAAACTAGAGAAACACCCCGCGATTTTCTGCGGCGAATAGCGATCGACGTGGCCGGCCCGTTAATAGCAGCACGCTCGCTAATTACAAACGAGATGTCACGTGCCCGCGCAATCTGTTTTTACTTTTTTATATGACACGCGCTTCGTCGCGACGAGAACGACGAGGCGCCACTTTTTGAGACTAGGGTACGTCCGATCGGTCGCAAATATCAATGATGAGAGAGCTGAAGATGACATTAAAAAAAAAAAAAAAAAAAAAAAAAGAAGGGCCTGGGTCTCGCGATGTTACTTCCGACGTGTAAGCGACGCGGAGCGGTTGCGAAGAACCCTCGTTACGCACTTGAGCGATTTCGTTTCGAGTCAGAGGTGGTGCATTATTATTGATAACATGTAAAGCCATGCGTTTTGTGTCAGTGTACACATATACGCATATACTTTGAACATACGAATATAAATATATATATATGAATATAGGCGTATACATAGATAATGCATTATACATATATATACATATTATACATATTATATATACATATATATACGTATATATATATAACTTATGTATATATATATACATATATATATAGCGAAAGAACAATATTGTAACATACAAACACGGGAGAATCTGCTAAAGATGAAAAAAATACTATATAAATTGACATTGAACGTTAAACTAATGGATAGTGCGAACTGTTAATAAATTGTAATATTAACTAATTCATTAATGAACTAAATACAAAGGAATTGAACTAGGTTACACGGACAACTGGTAGTCTGTCCCCAAAACATTCGTCTCTGTTCCTACTTTCTGCGAACATGAACTCGCGCGTTGCTTTCAATATGCATGTATAGTTTCGCGATCGCCACCGAGAAGCGTCTGATTGAATTCTTCTTTTATTTTCGTCGGATAGTATATGCGTAATAATCTTTAATCATTTGTGACGAATAAATCAAGAGTTGCTGGCCGCGAGACACATTCCCCACGTTGCTCTCATTTATATAATAATTATACTCGCATGTACATAGGACACCATTGTATACACACGCGTGCCAACAGTGATTTATAAACGCAATACGAAACCCGGCGTGCGAATCAAAAGAAAAAAGAAACAGTAAAGTAACGGTGAGACTGGAAGAGGCTACGAGAATGCCGATTGTCGTCGTTCCTTTCCCGAATTCTACACAGATTCTCAAATAAAAAATACGGCTTGACCTCACGCACCGACTACTCGTATTTTATTCCTCAGGAATAAAAGCCGAGGGTGATCCCTTCCCTTCCCCATGATCCGCGCCCCCCTTCGCTTTCGCTCTAATGATACGTAAAAAAAAAAAAAAAGGACGCGATGAGAGAAAAGAAAATGAAAAAAGACCAAAACAGGGCGTTTTCAGATCGACGCGAGTTGAAACGCGATAAATTGACACACGCAAAAGCGTGACCAATCGCCATCAATCATGTGTCAATATCTGCGTTATGAGAAAACACGCGCACGCACACATTGCCACGGATTGACCGTCGACGGATCAATCCGCCAGCCGTTTTACACGAGATAAATACGTAATGTTACGCCATTGTGTAAGTGACGTGCGCGAGACGAGGTATCATATAAGTAAATTAATAATAATAATCGATATGTGAAGAGGAGATAAGCCAGCCGCGTGCGGTATGCTCAAAATGTAGAATAAAGATTACGACATTGTAAAATGCGTTTAAGGATATCCTTATGTATAGATAACACGTTAATACGGAATGTGTAAATGCGACCGTCGTGATGAAAGCTGGACGGGGCTGTTGAAACTGTAGGATTAAGCGAGAGAGGATGCGAGAATTCGACAGTGTTTGCAGTAATGCGTCGCTATTTATAGCGTGAAAGAACAATGCGAATGCGAATGCAAAATTCTACATGAATAATCTTGCGTTCCTAACAATGAGAATATTGTCAGATGAATAAATGATGGATTGACGCTAATTGATTTTAATTTCTATATCACAGTATCGAACGCGAGTCAACATAGAAATTTTAACCAAATAAAAGGGATATAGCTATTATTTGTTCTATAAACACAGTGGCCTTTATTTTATTCCTTTATTCCGCGTATTGAATTATATTACTTGTGAATACATTAAACATTTTAAACTTCTCTCACGTATCATATTTAAAGATTCAGAATTAAATCTGCAGATATATAAATTTTCTAACAAAAATAAAAGAAATAAGAAGAGAAAGAATAAAAATGCAACGTATTGAGCAAGAAGATGCAGCCTAGGAATTCTTTTGAACGACTATACACCGAGAAAAAGAGTTTAAATGCATCATTAATAATTAAATAATAATATTTAAACGAAGACTCGATTCGCCAAACGTCTCGAGTATCATTTTATTTAATTATTTAATTATTATCTTTATTGAGAATTAGAAACATACGTATATATCCTTCGTTTTTAAGTCGATATAAGATGTGATAAGTTTCGACGGTTTTGTACAAGCAAGATGGAAATAAATGTCACGCAATCTTTGTCTTCTACATAAATCCATTTTTCTTATTCCTCTCAATTCTCTATCTATTTCTTGTAATATTGGAATAAAAGAGAATTAAACAAAAATTTATGGACAATTTACTTGTATAACTATCCCTATCCTATTAATTAAAAACATTGAAAGTGATAATATTGAAAAGAATTGATTGTGTGACAAAAAAAAATAACTCCATGGATTCGAAAGAATACGGTTAGAAATATAAAAAAATATAATAATTATAATACAATAGATCTCCGCGTTTCGGAAATCATAATTTTTCGCATGCCGTATAAAGACACATCCAAGTATTAGGATAAGTAGATTTTTTCGCATTTTTTTTAATACAAAATTTAATACAAAATAATTTATTACATGGCATTACACGAAAATGTCCAAAATATGCGTATAATAAAAAATTTAATAGAAATTTTTGGACTAGACAAGACTTTTTAGTGACTATTAATTACGCGATATTTATTATTAATAATCGACATAAAATTATAAAACTTAATAAGTTTTATATAATGTAAAGACTCGCGATCAAAAGAGTCATTAATAAAGTTATCAATCGTCTTTAATTGTAGAAGAAAGTATTTATACTACTGGCGCATTTTGCGCAGACTTTCAAAGGAAATATTCAAAATGCAAAAATATAGACAAAGCTTCGATGGAAATCAACGATTAAATTATAAAGTAAATTGTGATTTAAAATTCGCGAACAAACGCGACGAATAAATAAATCGTATTCATAATATTCGAGTGCGATACGCGTAATTTCTATAATAATCGAAACCTACATACACGTATGCGCGCGCGATATAATTACTATCATTTTTATATACAAAGATATTTCGACAGGCATTCGAGATCTGTAATATAGCATCCATCGCCCGATTTATTTTCCAATACGCCATTTTATATGAATATCACGATCAACAATAAGATATATATTCTATCTCGCGGATGACTGTTTCAACAGGATAAAATGGGTCTTATAAACCTTAAAATATCGTTAGAAAAAATCACGTTAATATCACGTTTTATAGAGAATAACCGATCCAACGATTTTAACAAGGCCCTCCCTCCGCCGGGTGATACGCCGGTTAATATCCGACAAAGAGAAGAACGATCCTAAAGGTGGAGAACGACCAACGTCTTATTTCTACATTAGTTTCTGCAAGATCGATCCGCAAAGAAAAGTTAAGTGATCCGTTGAACGTTAAGAGCCGCTGTAGGAGGGAACGAATCCCGGATCTTCCGGACTGCTCCCGATAGCAATGATTTCGGTAATGAATCAACGACAGTTACCATTTATCTTCATTTCACGAGATTGCGCGAGAAAACATGTTCTTCCATTATTAAGAAATATATCTGTTTATTAAAATAAATGGATATAACAATTTTTTATGAAAATGTGGTTACGAACAACTATATTTATGGATAATAAAATACATGCATCGTTATTATAGCTAGTGTTAAATGTGCGAGTACAAATAATTCTCGGGTACCAACTGTTCAAGACAAATCGAACCCAATAACAGCAAAATTTAAGATATTTTAATTCAAATACTTTGCAAGATAAAATAAATCGACATAATTTCAAGTAATTAATTCTAAGTTATTTTTTTGTAGTGTTTAAATAAATTAATTTGTCAATCTTTTTCTGATATCGGGGTACCCATTCGATTTGTCTCGAAGTTTTTAAATATCCGCACATTTTACGTTATATTCATATATATAATTTCATAT
>NW_021848439.1:0-1144 GCF_003651465.1 Formica exsecta | reverse complement strand
ATATTTTTAATACCAACGAATTATATATATTTGTAAAATTAGTAAAGTTTGAGAAATAAAATATATAATATAAAATATGAAATATAAAATATATATAAAGTTTTCCGATTTTATCAATGACTCTTTGGTATGAAAACACACACGATTAAATTTATCTGTGTGAGAAAATTTTTACAATACATACTTTAGAAATAAATATATGTATATATGTTAATTGAACTAATTTCTGTTGTCTAATATATTGTCATTATACGTGTTTTTTTGGTAATTTTTCGTGTAATTTACAAAAGAATACATATTTCTTATAATTTACATACAATCATAATAAATACAATTTTATATAATACAATCATAATTTCAATATTAAATTATAATTACAATACAATTATAATTATATAATTTACAAATTGATGATGCTTTCACTATCAAATATATATATTCAATTTATACAAATATTTTATAATGCAAATAATTTGATACTGAAAGCATTAACACATTTATATGGGCTTATACATATTTATATTATAATTATACAATATACATATATTTTTCTTTTTAAACATTTTTAACATAAAATATACATTATAATGTTACATATCATTTATACATTACATATTATAATGTTTTATAACATTGTAATTAATATTTTTAAATTTTTCTGAAAATAAATCTAAGTTGGATATTATTATTGTAATCTTATTTCTAGCTTTTTTCTTAATATCCTAATGGTCCCTATAGCCCTAACAATTCTACTTGCTGGTTGAACCAGCAGAAATCTGAGATTTGGAGAACGTATCCCTAATTTAATCGCGTGCCCTAACCGCGTACCCTAACGCGCGCCCTACTCGCGTGCCCTACTCGCGTCCCCTAATCAGGTGCTCTAATCGCATACCTTATATACCTTTCGCTACGCATTTTGGCCAGTATTGGCCGCCTATTTTGCGTAGCCTATATCCATTCTTCGGGCCAGTTGGACCTACCTTTCGTTGCTCCTGGCCATTTTCTGAATCGATCTCTAACGAGAGATCGAAAAAGGAGATACACACTCCTTTTATCGCCGGCTATTTATTATTGCCAGCGAATAAGCACAAGATTTTTGTTGCGCTCGTAAGGAGATAAACTCCTTCTTTTGCCGGGTAATTAT
>NW_021848438.1:0-2427 GCF_003651465.1 Formica exsecta | reverse complement strand
TTAAAATAAGTTTTTTTTTATTGTATGCCTTTTGTAATGTTTTTCACTTATATAAAAGAAAAACATAAAGCCACTTAAGGATGTTTTGGCTGAACAATAGTAATAAAAAGCTGTTGAAACTAAAAAAGAAATATATTTCTTATGTTCATACTGTTTGGAAAATCAAATAAATAAATCTAGATTGTAAAAAGAATTAAAGTATCACAAAATAATAATTTTTAACGTTTTTATAAAAGAAAATTGTTGTAATTGATACTTTTCCTAATTTATGACAAACATCTTTGGTCGTGAATATTCCCTGAAATCAACTGCAAGAAACAAAAAAAAACGAGTAATTTACAGAAAGATTTTGGGTTACTTACTATAAGTATTTTGCTACAATTTTTAGTAAATAACTTTTAAACAAGTAAGTATATAAATCAAGTTTCGCATAAATTATTAGAGTTTTATTAATACATGTGAACATTTTTATTTCACTGGTTATGTTCTTTCTTTGTCAAATTTGACGATAAGTTCTACAATACGCGATTTTCCATAAGAATCAATACAAACTTCAAACTTAAATAATTTCTAAACTGTTAAGAGAATTGTGCTCAGGTTTTGCACCGGCACTCAGAAGAAATAATGGAACAGTCTACGAAATTTTCATGCTTTTGTCAATGTTTTGACATATGACATATACAACCTTAAGAGCCCGAGCATAGACTTTTGCATAAGCGCATAATCATAAGCATAAGGAAATTGATTGGTCCATAAGCATATGCATAAGGAAATGGACCAATCAATTTCCTTATGCTTATGGTTATGCGCTTATGCAAAAGTCTGTGCTTGGGCCCTAAGTTTCAAGTGTTAGATGCGCAAAAATTGTGATAAAAACTGAATAACTTCTGTAAAATAAATACTTTTCACTTGCATAACATTTTTATTTTTTGGCACTAAAAATTATAATAAAGAATATATATTGCATATCCAATATATATATATTTTGTTAAGACTAAATATATAAACAGAGATAGATATATATTTATAATATAATCATATCTACGCAATCTGTATTTATATATAAGATGTTAATT
Organism: Formica exsecta; assembly: GCF_003651465.1. Lineage (NCBI taxonomy): Eukaryota > Metazoa > Arthropoda > Insecta > Hymenoptera > Formicidae > Formica > Formica exsecta. Next base: position 1,351 of record NW_021848438.1, on the reverse strand, counting down.
AATTCGCGCCTATTAAATACTACATAGCGATATCTCTTCATAAAAAATAAATCGAAAAGAGTCCTAAACCATTTTTTTCTACTATGTTACTTTACTATTTACTTACTGTTCTATTTAATTTTAAATGGCTATAAGTAGACGTAACTGATATGAGTTTACTAGCAACTTCCGAGTTCAAATCTGTTGTTGCCAATCTGCTGACATACTGCGCGCATTTTGCTTACTTGGACGTCTCGAATGTTCCTAGAATATATACATAATATACTTTTACCAGCTTTTACGATATTTTTGGAATATTTTCAAAATCTACATCTGATATGTGGGCAGTTAATATTTGCAATTTGCTAACAATTTACCGAATAAATCTGTTGACATATATTGCGCACATTTTGCTTATTGGATTGGCGGGTATGCAAATTAATTAATACTCTGTATATTATAGCTATAAAAGGAAAATGACGCGTTAAAAGATCAAAGAAATTAGTGTAAAATCAATCGGCTCTCAGATAATACAAGATGAATATGCGGATTCTATATAATGACATCATTCATTTGTGTTTACTTAATTCGGCATTGTTTGCTACACAGGCGTGGCGGTGCGCAGTAGGTAGCCGATTGTCGCGAGAAGATGGAGGGAGAAAGGGAGGAGCAGCCGCGATGCTTATAGAAGGGAATGAGATGGGTATACGGAGTTTACGGTGATTTTTTTACCACTACGTGAACGCATACACACACACATATACAGGGTGTCCCAAAGCACTCTTGACAACGCTCGTGAGCAGGTAGAGCACAGTAAACTGAACAGAAAAGTCCTGTATCATTTTTTTCTATAACGCTTAATAAAGGAGTTATTATTGAATAACGTCTGGCCAATCAGCGTCGACCTTTAGCCGCGCGCCTGGTAGTGTGCGTGAGCGCTCCGTCGCTACGGCGACACACACTAACAGACGGGCGGCTCACTGACGTGCGTCCGGCTAAAAGTCGGCGCTGATTGACCAGACTTTATTCAATAATAACTCCTTTATTAAGCGTTATAGAAAAAAATGGTACAGGACCTTTCTGTTCAGTTTGCTGTGCTCTACCTGCTCACAAGCGTTGTCAAGGGTGCTTTGGGACACCCTGTATATATATATTTTTTACTTTTATATTCTTAGAAAAGCTTCTCTCTCAAAATAGAATAAACTGCTGTCACTATATATACTATTACTATATAGTAATAGTAGTGATAGCAGTGATAGCAATTTATTCTATTTCGAGAGAGAAGCTTCTCTAACAATAAGAATATAAAAGTAAAAGTATATATGTATATAAAGTTATATATAAAGGAAAAAGATTCTAAAAATATAGTTAT
>NW_021848437.1:7221-7867 GCF_003651465.1 Formica exsecta | reverse complement strand
ATATTATTAATAGATAACAAACTTAAATTTATGCATCCTGCATAACGCATAAATTTGAATTTCCAATTATAAATTATAGAAAGAATATAAAGATGAGAAGAAATAATGATAAATTATAAAGTATCGTATTCAGTCATTATTCAAATTAACAATTGCGAAATGCTACATCATATAAATCTCCATTTCTTGAAGGTGTAGTCTGAAAGTTTGAAAGAAATCGTATCTCAAATCATGCATTATGCATCTGAGAATAACGAAAAAAAAGGAGCAAAATAGTATGCAGTTATATTTTTTTATAGATGAAATAGACTAGATTAAAAATAGGTTTTGAAATAAACTAGTTAATAACCTATTTCAAATGTACCGAAAAGTGTTTTTTCGGCTATAAACGGTTGTCAAAATATTTTTATGTACTATATAATATATATACGCGGAATATTAGAATATAGACAAATACTTTAAATTACAGATTATATATTTTTATTAAAAGATTGATTTATCACAAAGCCTTTCGTTATGCTAATTACTTGATTCTTCGATTCGATTGTTTAATTTTTTGCGCGTTCTCAATCCGAATTATATTTAAATAATCGAAGTGTCGTATGATAAAATATTGGACAAAATATTTTTTTATAAGTATCGATAG
>NW_021848437.1:0-2922 GCF_003651465.1 Formica exsecta | reverse complement strand
ATATATATTATTAATAGATAACAAACTTAAATTTATGCATCCTGCATAACGCATAAATTTGAATTTCCAATTATAAATTATAGAAAGAATATAAAGATGAGAAGAAATAATGATAAATTATAAAGTATCGTATTCAGTCATTATTCAAATTAACAATTGCGAAATGCTACATCATATAAATCTCCATTTCTTGAAGGTGTAGTCTGAAAGTTTGAAAGAAATCGTATCTCAAATCATGCATTATGCATCTGAGAATAACGAAAAAAAAGGAGCAAAATAGTATGCAGTTATATTTTTTTATAGATGAAATAGACTAGATTAAAAATAGGTTTTGAAATAAACTAGTTAATAACCTATTTCAAATGTACCGAAAAGTGTTTTTTCGGCTATAAACGGTTGTCAAAATATTTTTATGTACTATATAATATATATACGCGGAATATTAGAATATAGACAAATACTTTAAATTACAGATTATATATTTTTATTAAAAGATTGATTTATCACAAAGCCTTTCGTTATGCTAATTACTTGATTCTTCGATTCGATTGTTTAATTTTTTGCGCGTTCTCAATCCGAATTATATCTAAATAATCGAAAAGTGTCGTACAATAAAACATTTGACGAATATGATTAATCCTTTTATAAATCTAAACTTTAACTAAATTTATATATATATTAATAGATTAATATAGATTAATATAGATTAATATAGATTAATATAGATTAATATAGATTAATATAGATTAATATAGATTAATATAGATTAATATAGATTAATATAGATTAATATAGATTAATATAGATTAATATAGATTAATATAGATTAATATAGATTAATATAGATTAATATAGATTAATATAGATTAATATAGATTAATATAGATTAATATAGATTAATATAGATTAATATAGATTAATATAGATTAATATAGATTAATATAGATTAATATAGATTAATATAGATTAATATAGATTAATATAGATTAATATAGATTAATATAGATTAATATAGATTAATATAGATTAATATAGATTAATATAGATTAATATAGATTAATATAGATTAATATAGATTAATATAGATTAATATAGATTAATATAGATTAATATAGATTAATATAGATTAATATAGATTAATATAGATTAATATAGATTAATATAGATTAATATAGATTAATATAGATTAATATAGATTAATATAGATTAATATAGATTAATATAGATTAATATAGATTAATATAGATTAATATAGATTAATATAGATTAATATAGATTAATATAGATTAATATAGATTAATATAGATTAATATAGATTAATATAGATTAATATAGATTAATATAGATTAATATAGATTAATATAGATTAATATAGATTAATATAGATTAATATAGATTAATATAGATTAATATAGATTAATATAGATTAATATAGATTAATATAGATTAATATAGATTAATATAGATTAATATAGATTAATATAGATTAATATAGATTAATATAGATTAATATAGATTAATATAGATTAATATAGATTAATATAGATTAATATAGATTAATATAGATTAATATAGATTAATATAGATTAATATAGATTAATATAGATTAATATAGATTAATATAGATTAATATAGATTAATATAGATTAATATAGATTAATATAGATTAATATAGATTAATATAGATTAATATAGATTAATATAGATTAATATAGATTAATATAGATTAATATAGATTAATATAGATTAATATAGATTAATATAGATTAATATAGATTAATATAGATTAATATAGATTAATATAGATTAATATAGATTAATATAGATTAATATAGATTAATATAGATTAATATAGATTAATATAGATTAATATAGATTAATATAGATTAATATAGATTAATATAGATTAATATAGATTAATATAGATTAATATAGATTAATATAGATTAATATAGATTAATATAGATTAATATAGATTAATATAGATTAATATAGATTAATATAGATTAATATAGATTAATATAGATTAATATAGATTAATATAGATTAATATAGATTAATATAGATTAATATAGATTAATATAGATTAATATAGATTAATATAGATTAATATAGATTAATATAGATTAATATAGATTAATATAGATTAATATAGATTAATATAGATTAATTATTTATTAATCGATAGATGTGTATCACGAAGATTTTCGTTAAGTTAATTATTCGATCCTGCGATCTGATTATTTAATTGCGCGTTCCCAATATTAATCATATTTAGATCGTCGAACAGTCGAACGATAAAATACCGCAAGAAATATATTTGACTTTATAATATTTAATTTAAATTTAATTTAAAATTAAATTATATTTAAATAAATATTATTAAAAAAATAATTATTGCTCATGAAGAGAAATAGCAACACAAAACGATAATTTATTATTTTAGACTTCTATCACTATGCTTTGAATAAATGAAATAAAATTTAATAAAATTGCATAAATAAATTACGCAAAATACACGCTTCGAAATTTATTGTTGCAATATAATTAACATATGACTTAACGTATTTAAAAGATAATATTAATATTAATTATATTAAATTATTTCCCCATAGTTGGCACGTGTGAAAAAGAAATTTGACAGAGCGTTTCGCATCACTACTTTTCTGTTCGATTGTCGGCGTGCGAATGACAACAAGGCCGTAATATGTAAATAATAGCGCGCTATACGTCACCAAGGCCAAACATTTTGTTATTGATAATATATATAATATGTTGCCGAAATATTTCACGTACTATGACGTATATTATATATATACGCGGAATATTAAATTATATAAATATTTTAAATTATTGATTAATTATTTATTAATCAATAGATGTGTATCACGAAGCCTTTCGTTAAGTTAGTTACTCGATCCT
>NW_021848436.1:56574-56986 GCF_003651465.1 Formica exsecta | reverse complement strand
CTAAACCTTTTTTCGAAATCTTTTTCAATTACCGTTTCGTCTAACCAAAAATTAATATTAGTAATAGTAGATTTTTTAGGAGTAGAAGTGTATTGTGTTTCTGATGTGTTAGATTTTGTTCGATTGTATGTTTCCTGAGCAAGTTGAAAATTTCGTTCTACTTCGTCTTTATTAGCTGTACCTCTTGTCCCTTTACTCATTCCAGTTTAAAAAGATCGCACATTACAATCCCAGACGAGCCCCCAAAATTTTAAAACAGTATGTTACGTCCAGACTCGAGGAAGGATGAGTCGACGGAAGGGCGCAACAACTATCTTTATTTATCCCGAAGTCAAACGTCTCGTGGCGTTTGGTATCGGGTCGAACGAACTGACAGATCCGAAAAGCAGGTAAACGACTGAGTCGCTATTAC
>NW_021848436.1:46868-54145 GCF_003651465.1 Formica exsecta | reverse complement strand
TCATGCTACGTGCGAGCAAGAGAGACCGCAAGGGGCACGAAACAGAGTATGTCCTTTTCTACGTGTATCTTTACCCCCACTCCTTAAACAAAGGCAAACGCTCGGTCTAGATATACTATGTCTATGCTCTCAACGCATGAAAGAGACAAAGATAGTGCGATTATGTCTGTCCTTGTCATGTAAGATTGCAGCTCTGTCTATCGCGACATCACGCAACTAATCTATTGCTCCGTTTTACTCTTGAGCCTCGATCTCGCACACACACATATGCACGAAAGTTCTGCATCGTAAAATCTTTTTTATAAAGCTTCTAAACTCACTTCTCTAAGTTCACTTATACTCTTTGATGAAATGCCGAGTACGGGGTTTACTGATTAGGCACGTGCAGATTACAAATTTGTTATATTAAGTAAATGTTGACGGCAGAAGCCGATAACAAAACTGTAATTTTTTAATTTTTTTTTTTCACTTTTCATATGAAATCGTAAACTTCGCACTCTGTTATTATGTATACTTTAATTATGGAAAAGTATTTGTCGATATCTATAATCAACAAAAATATTTTGCATTTTAACTAATATTCGCATTCTATCGGTAAGCCGGCATCCTCTTAAGGAGATCCCACAACCGTCTGTATTACCGATAAAATTACTATTTTCGTACTTTTAGTCTTTCGTCGCATTCATTTGACAGAATTGAAAATGCTTCTCCACGATTGCAATATATACATCAATAATCCCAGGAAATTCCGATTTCATATGGAAAACGAGAAATAATTACGAAATTACTTTTCCTTACCTACTTTTATCTCAATATGGCGTCTCGAATTGCAGACGAGCTGTCAACTCATTATAATATATGCTTTATGTAAAAGCTATACAGTTTGTACGAACGTGTAAACAAGTTTCCTGGGATTGAACTACACGAAAAAAATACTGTTTACTCTTTAATCGAGATTAGAAGTCTAATATAAAAATATAATTTGTACAACGATTCGTGCGTATGTGTGCGTGTGTGTAGGTATAATAGAACGAAAAACAGCCATAAATTAGTTCAGAAATATTGAGATAGAGGATGTTGTTGAAATTTCTATAGAATGATCATATTAGCAGCTATATTACACGAGCATTATCAATAACGTTATGCTTTTCTCTTCTGTAGTCATTTTCATGTTAGAAAATAGCATTTATGTAAAAACAGTGTTATAGCACGAACGATGTTAGATAAAGACAGCGATCTAACAGACAGCGGTATTGTAGCAATGCTGTAGTATTTGCCTCATTTTTACGAATTGTATACATATGCATATATGTATACTATATACTAATGTACATACTATATATACATATATACAGGGCGGTCCATTTTAAAAGAGCCAGTCAAATATCTCGAAAAATATGGAAGATACGGAAAAACGTTTCATGCTACTCTCTCTCTTTCGCGCAAACGCTACTCTCTCTCTCACACAGCATCCATGATACTACACTCGGCTATTCTGCAAGGAGCATCGCCCTCGATGCTCTCATAAATGTCGTCTTCTTCTCGGTCTGAGCTGTATTCTGAGTCGGTTTCCAAATTCTGGTAACTAGGCCAAAGCTTCATGTAATCCGCTGATGTACTCGTCCGGTTTGGTCCCTCTCCTGACTTTCGCACCAAATAGCGATTATTTCTTAATACAGATGTTATTTCGTAAGGCCCGAAGAATATAGGGTGCAATTTCTGGCCTGGTCCAGTCTGAGTTCTTTGAACAGCGTAAGTGCTGGTAATCTGTCCACTAGATCCACCACGTGGTGACGATGGAAGATCAGCTTCACTCGAAGCGAGGGGGGGATTTAAGGCGGGAGGAGGCACGAACCAAGCATCCATCTCTTCCGTGGCAGCGGCACTGTCGTGTCTGTGTAGGGCGTTTACACACTTCCTCAGCCCGACAAATAATTGTTAGAAAACAACATTTGCGGGTCTGAAAAAATATGCGAGGTACAAGTGGCTGAATCGGGAATCGAACCCGAGTCTTTCGCTTTCCGGGCAACTGCTCTTACCACTGAGCTATTCAGACCTCGCACCTTACGCCACTCTAACACAGTACATACGACTCCAGAGCGATGTTGGAATCTCGCTCAATGGATGCAGTGCCGATTGTCACGGAGAGACGAAATCCCCAGCACGTCTCCAGAGCGGTCCAAATCAAGCACGTCTCCAGAGCGGTCCAAATCAACAATTCTCCCGATTTTGAACCCCAGCAAGTCTCCCGATTTTGTAATTAGCAGCAGCTTTGCGTCTTTGATTGTAGGTTCTTCTATTACTTTCCTGTATCTGCTTGATATTTTCCATGGCTTGATCACGGAGCTCACAGCGTTCTTGTTTAAAACGCTGTATAAGTTCTGCTTCCATTATTTCTCGGAAATGTAGGTTTTCTTTCAAAAACATGGATTTCCCGATGAGTAGCTCGAAAGGAGTGGTCTTAATAGCTCGGTTGTATGATGAATTGATATATTGCTGCACTATGTCAACGTGCTTGTACCATTCTTCCGGTTTTTTTATGGACATCTTCGTCAGGATCGGGATAATTATTCGGTTTATTCTCTCAACTTGTCCATTTCCACGAGGTACTCCTGTCGTTATTAAAACGTGTCTAATTCCTTGTTCCTTGCAGTATTCTTCAAACAAATGTGATGTAAACACCGTACCTCGGTCTGATATGATACGTCTGGGATTTCCGAATATTGTAGCTTGCTTCTTTAGCCTTGTAAGAACTTCGTTTGTGGTGGTGGATCTGGTGGGATAGAGCCATACAAACTTCGTAAAGGCATCTATTACGACAAAAATGTGTTTGTAACCTTTTCTTGATGATAGTATAGGTCCTCCTAGATGGTCCACGTGATATGTATCCAGTGGTGTATCACCCTTATCTATAGGTGACAATAGTCCTTCTGGTTTCCCCTTTTTTCTTTCAGCGAGGACACATTTTATGCAATTGTTAATAACTTTCTGAATCTTGGATCGCATCTGCTTGAACCAAAATTCTTTTCGAATCACGTGTTCGGTCTTTTACCAACCGAAATGTCCTCTCTCGTGTGCTTCTCTGATGACATTATACTGCATCGATTTGGGAATGACCAACAGAATGTCGCCATCACATTCTTTGTGTAGAATTCCACGACTGATAACGAAACCTGCCACTGTTTCGTTTTGTACGTTATCAATCAGCTTCTTAATTTCGGGGTCATCTTGTTGTGCTCTTTGAATCTTCATAATTATGTCCTCGTCATTATCTTGGATAAATAGTATAGCCGTCACGAGATTTTGGCTCAATGCATCTGCATATTTCATTGACGTTCCTGGTCGATATTCTACTGTATATCGATATTCACTCAGCATGAGTGTCCAACGAGCAATACGTGCACAAATATCTTTTTTCTCCATTGTAAGCACGAAAGCTTTACAGTCAGTCACTATCTTGAAAGGAATTCCATTCTCCAAATCCTTTTGGAGAAGTATAGCTCCAAATCCTAGTTTTGAGGCGTCCGTATGGAGTTCCGTTTCTGCGCCTGTACGATATAGCTTGAGTACGGGGTCTCGATTCAATGACATCTTTAAGCATTGGAAAGCATGCTCTTGTTCTGGTCCAAACTCAAATTTTGTTCCGTCTTTTAACAGTTGCGTCAGGGGTCTGGCTATCACTGAATAATGTAAAATAAATTTCCTGAAAAAAACTGTCAAGCCCAGAAAGCTTTGCACCATTTTCACGTTCGTCGGGACTGGAAAACGTCTGACGGCTTCCGTTTCCCTCTCAGAGGGCTTGATGGTTCCATTTTCAATAATATATCCTAAATATTCCACACGTTTACCAAGAAGTTCGCATTTGCTCCAGTTTATAATTACTCCGTTTCTGCTTGCTGTATCTAAAACAAGTTTCAATTTTTGTAAACCTTCACCTTCGTCACGGGAAGGTATAATGAGATCATCTAAGTATACTAGTACAACTCCGCTATCAATTAGTCGTCGGAACTTCGCGTTAATATCGCGTTGAAAAGCTGCCACCGAATTACACAATCCAAACGGTATTTTCAGGAACTCATAGTGTCCATTTGGGGTGACAAAGGCCGTATACTTAATACTATCCTCGTGTATCGCCACATGGAAAAATCCATTCTTCAAGCCTAACGTACTAAATACCGATGCATCCTGTAATCTATTAAGCTGGTCTTCGATGAGTGGTAACGGATATCTATCTTTGATAATCTTCTTGTTTAGCCGTCGATAATCAACACAGAGTCTCGTGTCGCCATTTTTCTTTTTGACTAGCACTATCGGGCTAGCGTACTCTGAAGCGCTTGGTCTGATAATGCCATCTTTTAACCATTTATCGATGATTGTATTGACCGTTACCTGTTCATTATTCGCTAATCTTCGTGGATGCTGATATACTGGTGCCTCGTCCTTCAGCACAATTCGCATTTTTACTCCGGCTCCCTCTGTGTTTACAGGTTCGTAGTTGTCGACGATTTTTTTTAATTCCTCCTTTATGCTCGGCTCAGCAACATGGTGCAACAATAATTCGTTTTTGGGTTTATATTTACCAAGCTCAATGTTGATAGCCAATACTTCCTTCCAACCAACCATTGTAGTTGTGCTCTTCATGGCAGCCTCTTCAGTATCATCCTTGATTTTGACAATGGTAGCTTGTCGCCTCTTAATGCGGATTTCAGCCATATCAGATAACTCTCCTCTTAGTAACAGATCATGTGGTATGTAATTATCAGGCAATACATGTATTTGACATTCAAAAAGATTTTCATCGATTTTGATATCTGCAGTAAAACTTCCTAATGTTACGCCACCGCCAGTTCCGACGCTCTCAAATGGGATCTTCTTTGAATCCAGTGTGGGAGCACCTAATGCCACGTATAAACTAGCACGTATTAAATGTAAGTCGCTCCCAGGGTCCAATATTGCATTTACGTCTGTACCTAAAATGTTTACCACCTTATACGTCTTTTTGTCACCAGTCCTCGTCAGATCACAACGTATCTTAGTTTCCTTTGCTTCTCCACTCGTCTTTCCTTTCGCTTCCTTTGTGCATTTAACAGCAATGTGTCCAAATGCTCCGCACTTGAAACACTTCGTCCCCTTTTCCTTCGATGGACAGTCATTACTCACATGCTTTTTATTACCGCAGTTATAGCATCGCTTCGTATGTACGTTCGCCGGGCGGCAGACTTCCGGCGGTCTACTGCCGGGTAACAATGTGTCAGAATGGGGGGTGCATTGTTACATACTTCCTCCTTGAAGCGTGAGTATCGTTTCGAGTTGTCTTCAGTTGCTTGTTTGGATTTAGACTTCTGATTTATACATAAAGCTTCATACTAAGAAAATCTTTTACGTAATTCTTTAATCGTAGTAGCGCCATATAAAATAGATTTGTTACCGCTTTCATCCTGAACTCCGTCTATGATATACTGGATCTTGGCTTCCAGCTCCATGTCTGCGTGACTCGCACTGTCCAGCATCCTATATATGTATTCTTGATATGTCTCCAACGGCTTCTTCCTGGCCGCACTCAGCTCCTTATGCACTTGACGGCTATTTAGAGTTCTCCCAAACTCTGTCAACAATGCTTGTTTTAGCTGTGACCATGACCTGGCGCAACTCTCAAAATTCACAAACAGCTTGGCTGATCCACGCAATAATCTCTTTGCGTAGATTACTTTCCGAACATCCTTCCAGGCGCATAGCTCTGCGGTCTCTTCGAAATGGTTAATCCACCGTTTTACATTTTGCTTTCCATCACCGCTGAAGGTTTCCAGAGAATCCTCGACATCCTTGAAAGTTAATGCTTGCTGCAAAACTCTCGTAGTGTCATGATCAGAAACTGATTCGTTTTCTTCCTCATCGCTTTCTTCGTTCGTGCCTAGCGCAGCTTTCAATCTGGCACGTAGTACCTTCTTACTGCCACTTACCTTTAGATCAAGGTTACGCAATCGATCTTTTAACTGTGCTATGGTTAACAAATCTATATCTTCAGCTGCTTCCTCATTATCGTCGGAGTTGTCTTCCTCTAACGCACCTCTTAGTCGTTCTCGTAGAACCGTCTTACTACCCGTTGTTGAGAGTCCTCTCTCTTCCAACTTCGTTCGAAGTTCGTCTGCCGACAGATCACCCACGTCGAATCGTTCCTCGTTCGCCATGATGTCTTTCTACTGCGTCTCGTTTTCTAAAAAAGAGAAGTTAGCACCGCGCGCTTTCCCGCGACACACAGTACCGACACTCAGTCCGTATGGCCACCCGGTATGTATACACTACCGCTATCGAGAAAATTGACTAGCCTACGCACTCAGCTGCTGTGGCCAATTCTCGATAACGCTTCCGTTTTTCCAACTTCAGGAATTCGTCTCCCTCGTTTCTCATGCGAATTCAGCCCTTCGTCCTCGCGTCCTTCTTTCTCGCGGGGTCACCAATATGGCGGCAAAAGCAGCGCCCCATGTGTTCTTCCTAGCGCCCCCTTTGTTTCACCCGCGTACCACGCAGCGTCTGCAATCTGGCGGCGCAACAGCGCCTCACGCGTTCTTCCTGGCGCCCCCTTCGTTTTACCCGCGTACCACGCGGCGTCTGCAATATGGCGGCGAAACGGCGCCCTATGCGTTTTTCTCAACGTCTTTGACTCACTTTTGCACTCAGCTAATGCGCTTGATTGTTTCTTCGACACTCAGTCACTCAGCACTCAGCCTGTTCGATTTTGTTCGTTCTCCACTGCGAAACCTCACCCTGCGTCGTACTATTGTCCCTTCGTCTTCTCGCGTCGCGCGTGTAAAACTTCGATCAATCCTTCGGACCCTCGATCTTGAATCTTGAATCTCGGACCCTCGATCCCGGACGAACCCCCAATTTTGTGGGATCAAGATAATCAAGTTCGAGATATGCGAATGAAAGAAACTATCAACTTCATTATATAAGAAATCTTTGGCTTCCTTACACGTTCACGCGTCACGACTCACTCTCTGACTTACGCTTGAAACATTTTTTGATATCTTACTTCGTTTCCGAAAAATATGCCCGCGTCACTATAAATGTTGCACCCTGTATATACAGGGTGAGTTTTTTAACTTGAAACTGTAAAATGTCTCTGAAAGTAAAGTTTATCGAAAAAAATGTTTCAAACAAAAGTTGTAGGGTTCGGAGGGGGCCACATGATAAAAATATGGATTTGACCTTAAGTGGCCTTTTCAAGGTGAGGTCAATGTGGTCGATGTTTTCTTAAATGGAACTCCCCATTTTTT
>NW_021848436.1:23171-45107 GCF_003651465.1 Formica exsecta | reverse complement strand
ACATATTTTGATATAAAAGATAAAATATCTCGTAAAATATTTAGTTTTCGATAATCTTACCGTAATACTTTTATGTACAGAATAATAAGACAAATCAATTGGTATAAAAAAACAAATAATTGTTTTAAAAAATACATTGTAAATAATTACATACTTTTTCTTAAAAACAATTTTTTTTTATACTAATTGATTTGTCTCATTATTCTGTACATAAAAGTATTACGGCAAGATTATCGAAAACTAAATATTTTACGAGATATTTTATTTTTTATATCAAAATATGTCAGATTAAAATATAAAATAACTCAAAAAGTACTTAATGAAAAAATACTTTATTATAGTGTTTTGAAAAGCTCTCGAGATAAGCGACAAGAATATGTAATAAAAAAGGGGGGTTCCGTTTAAGAAAACGTCGATCGCATTGATCTCACCTTGAAAAGTCACTCAAGGTCAAATCCATACTTTTATCATGTGGCCCCCTCCGAACCCTACAACTTTTGTTTGAAACATTTTTTTCGATAAAGCTTACTGTCCGAGATATTTTACAGTTTCAAGTTAAAAAACTCACCCTGTATATATATACAATTACAAAGTATATAGAAAACTATAAAAATTTTACTTAAAACATTTTTTTACATATCTTATTATTTCGACAATAATTACTTATGCACATAGCACGGATGAGCACGGATAGCGTATGTACGGAGGCGTTTATAATTAATTCTCAAAAATGATATTTCGTAACGTAACTTTATTATACATGGTTGAATTTAGAAAAAAATAAACCAAATACGGTAAAAAATAATTACAAAATTTTGAAAAAAAATGTTGGGTAGTGGGGTTTATTTGAAAAAAAATAAAAATAAAAAAATTTTTTTTCGTAACTTTAAAGTACTCTTTAAGCCGTTAAACTTTAGTATAATAATTTTTTTTTCTATCTCTTATAGTTTCGACGATATTTGACCCCAAAAGAAAACACCGTTTTTTTTCAAAGGGGTGTTTCACCTCCTAAATATGAAAAAGGGCACGTATAAAAAAATACGTATTTCTTAGATTTTTGTGTTTAACAACATATTTCAAGGAGAATTAAATCGGTTCCGGACAGTTGTGACATGTCCTTGTTAGTATTGGTCACATCGCGTCTACTGTGCACGAGTTACACATTATGTTCTATATCTTTAAATTTGTACACATCCGTTTTATTATTTATTAATTTTAAACATGTGACAATTGTGATAATGCGACATTCAACAATGTTCCGGATTAATCTATCTCTATGTAAATCTTCATTTTGAAATGTCTCTGTTAGATGTGTGTCTCTATTCAAAAAGATTTTTGTTGTTCAGATATGCATGCTCTTTTTCACGACATACGTTATGGAGATAGCTGTCTTGACTGATTATGGTCGGATTTACATCTCTACTGTTTAGGAGCAATGGAGAGGCATAGCCTGCGGATGACGTATACTCAGTCTAATTTTATTTTTTTTGACTTCCGTTTTTTAACATAATTGACATGCCCTGCGTTTTTCTGTGTTTTTAAACTTATTTAAAGCGATTTCCGTGCGTTAGACCGTTATGATAGACCGTTCTGATTATTTATTTATTTATATTTTCGCGCTGAGTAGGGTCCAAAAAAGGGTCCGAAACGTCCGCGAATGTTGTAAGTTTTAATAAACAAATTTTGCACTTTTTTACTGTGCTGGTTCCTTTGCCTATTTTTCTTGTAATTATAAATAAAAAAATTGTAGGAAAATTAAAAAAAAATGGTAAATGTCTAGAAGAAAGGCAACCTCACCAATGACCTTGATCTTGATATATGTTAGGTCATCGTCCTGAGTGACTCTAACCTTGAAAAAAGTGACGGTCACGATCCGTTCAGAAGTTATAAAGCATTAATATAAGCATAAGCAAAAGCATAAATTTTAGTTTTAAATCAGAAATAAGTTTTGGTTACATTATATTTTTTGGAAGTGGAGCCCCTCCGTAGGGGGGGGGGGATCCATTGTGTCCACGCATATACTTTACAACGCGAAGTGCGGTCTACCCACATTGTTGTGTGGATGGGAAAATGTATGCATCGATGCAGTTGGTCCCGCCTTCCCCCCCGTAAGGAGGCTCCACTTCCGGAAGATATAACTTAACCCAAACCAAATTTTAATTTTAAATCAGAAATAGGTTAGATTATTATTATACGGAACAAATGTAGGTAAATATTTAGATTAACGTACCCACCTCCAATGACTGCTTTTTGTAGGGAGACAAAGTCAGAATAACAGCTCTTGGTAAATATTAAGATTAATGTACCCACCTCCAGTAACTTTGATCTTGAAATATGTTGTCAAGATCACTGTCCTGAGTAACATCCAAGAGGTTTTAGCCGTCGCTCGTTGTTTATTAAAAAGTTATTAACAAAAGAATTTAAATGAAATGTACGTAATTTTCAAACAACATGTATATACGAATAGTGAGTTTGTATGTTGACCTATTGTAGGACTTCTCAAAATTTATTATTGTTTACTAAAAGCTTTCACTTCTCTATTATTGCCAGTCTTTGTGTTCCTCTTGTCGAATTATCATGTATCTATTCGAATTTCTATATTTAATACATAATTTAGCGAGATCTATCCCACAATTCTTGTGTGGATTGGAAAGTGTATGCGTGGACGCAGCGAGTTCCGTGAAAATCCGGTGAAAATATGAAACTCAGGTTTCAGGGTTACCAACGCTGAGGAATGAATTCTCAGTCTCGATGTATAGGTGTGTCTGTATACACCTGACGTACACACACGATTGCATTGCTCGCGTGGACGCACCGTGGAGAGGAAAGATAGAAAAGGATCAACGATCACGCTATTCTTGTTTTTCTAGCGTATCGCTTTACAGCCGAGATACGGCCTGAAAATGCTTTCTGGCCTCTCCTGGCAGAAAGCAGTAATGCAACAAGATTAATGGGTGCCCATTTCTTGTGAATTTTATGTTTACTGATGCGCTTATGTACATATATACATATACCAATAGTATTTAGAAATTTTACATATGTTTTAGAATTGCACGATGATAAATAATATCAGTAGAATAATAGCTAATAGAGTAAACTAATATACAACGTGTAAGAGATACGGGCACTTCTTAGACTTGGCAGTTTGTTACTTTTTCACTCTATCGAGATGTACATTCAAGTCGCTCTATCTCGGAAACCGTGGAGAATAGGACATATATTCATATGAACATTTTTGCTTAAAATGACCGATACGTTCACCTCCCAGAATATTGACCTTTCCTCCTGGAACACCCTGTATATATTATCAGTGCAATAAAAAGATAAGAATCGCACGATTGCTAATTCTTGCCTGACATTATTTTTTAACAATTGAAGTTTTATATACAAATATGTCATCTTGATTTCTATTCGATTATAATATTGATGTTGCCGTATCGTATAGATACATTGCTGCATAAATACAGATAGCGTAAAAGCATGTATAAGTAATGTATAATGGCTCATTATCAGTGGAAGATGTTTAGCCTGTTACGCTAAAAACTCAAGTTCGAATATATAGGCATTAACAAATTTTTTTTCAGAATATACTTGAATATATAAAAATTATTAAATATTTTTTGTTAAATAGGATTAATATAAGAGAAGTTTTTAAATATTGAAAGTCTATGCCATTTTATACATACATACACATATTGTATATATGCAAGAAAAATTTATGAATAAATTAATGTATGTTCTATAATAAATCTCGGTAATTATTTAAATTAACGGACACCTCGCCGATGACCTTGACCTTGACATATGTTGTCAAGGACATGACGCTGAGTAACTTTTCCTTATAACTTAATCGACGGTTACTGTTTATTAAAAAGTTATAAACAAAATTAGTTTTAAATTAGAAATAGGTAATTATCTAATTTTGGGTAATTTCTGGGGTTTTTCGTTTTTTTGGGAGGGAGGGAGTGATGGGGGTCGGGCTCCCCTGACTGATTATCACTGTTGGGGTCACAACAAAGAGTTTTACCGAGAGATCCGATCATATTTCTCAAAATTCAGAAAAGGCCTTATTCGAAACAATTACCGTTTTTTTTACAATAATTATTATTTTCATTCATAATTGTTCGAATAAATGGTAAATATTTTTTTTCAATGTGGTCGGATATTGGGACATGTCCGGCCATTGGGACATTTACCTTAACATTGTGAGCGTTGACTGCGCGAAGCGCTGACGCAGCGAACCACGCGCGAAGCCTAAGTGACCACGCCATCACTCCGATTGCGAAAACGCGGAAATAAAGGTGACAGAACTCAGGAAATTGCGAAAGTGCAAGCAAAGAAGTTCGACTTTGAACTTCCTTGGCTTGCACCCGGGCTTTGCCGCCCAAAACGAGCGACACGACCATGTTATCGCTAAGCGATTCCCTCCAAAAAAACCAATCGAAGGAAAAACAATAAAAACACCTACCGCTAACGAGCAGCGGGCAGTCACAATCATTAATTTATACCGAGCAGTCAGTATTGTTAAAATATACGAAGCAGTCGCAAGTGTTAATTGCACAAAACAATAATAATTATTAATTAATAAAATCGCGTAGTCAAACCTTACAAAATCACGGAGATTGAGGAGTAAATCTCGCAACATAAACTCGACTCCGGACACGCGCACGCGAAGATATTCGCTAACGTGACACGCGACACGAGTTACGCGTGAAGATATTGTAATCAAGAGTAATTGTGAGTGAATATAAGACTTTATTAAAAATACACAAGTGCTTATTCTACTGGTAAGCCGATGGACGAATCCCGAATTTCCAAATTCTAATCCGGTAACGATCCCAAATTTCTTGTGCCTCACCCGAGGCATAACAAAATTGGTGGCAGCGGTGGGATCTGCCGGAGGACGCCCGCGAGCTCACCCAGTTAAGACCTGCAAAAGACACAACTGTATTAAAAAACGGGCACGCCAACAATCGATTGAAGCTGACGGACGGAAGCAGCAGCCAAGCCCTGCAAACCAAGACCTGCAAAGCACCAAGGATGTAAACAGGGTAGGCACGCTAGCACATGTAAAAGTAAGCTGACGGAAACCACAATCATCGGAGGACTATACACGGACAACAGGACGAACATCGCTGCAACAGCCGTAGCAGAAACGTCAGCCGCCAAGCATCGCGACCTACGACAACTCTACGGGCAACGCATCGTCGCCGGACAACGACCGCCGTACGACGAACATCAGACCGCCAGTCGTATCAGCCGCTAAGCGAAAGACTGTAGCGTCAGCAACCTACTGACATAGCGAGCGAACATGCGAGCCGTCATACTATTGTAAGTCCAAAAAACTTAATAAATACGTTTTAATTGCGTGAATGTTATAACATACCGAAATCGATAGCGAACCGATCGTGGTTATTAAGCGAACCAGCGCAACGAGCGATTAGTGTAAGTTTAATACCGTGAGAAAATTTTTATAACGTGCGAAGAAACTTAGAAATGCAATACTCGAGCGAAAACGAGCCCGAGTTATCAGCGAACATCGTCACCGAACGCGATTTTCCGTTTAACAGTTTCGACAAAAGCCTACTCCCGCGTAATACGACTGACCCCACTCAACGCGAGACTAGACGTACGAGATCGTTTATTAGCAGAACTCCAAGTATTGCGCGTGGTGGAACGGCCCGCTAGGCCGTTAGTAACGGTATCGTTACACAATATCCTTACGACGCGAATTTTCGCTAACCTTTTACGAGAGCGACCAGTTCGATCCAGAAGAAATTTACCGCCAACGGGAAAATAATATGGCCGAAGCGCGTAATCCGCACGAACGCACACCCGCAAACCTACCGCAAGGCATGGTAGATGAGGAAATTGAAAACATACGACGATCCATCCGAAAGATGGGCCGTAATATAGCGGAGGAAGATCACACATTGCCTCCCGAGACAAACCGTGAAGAAAGAGGAGACTACACACAGCTTATCGACATTTTAAATGAAATACGCGCGGAAATAAATTCGTTAAATAGGCGAATGGCGCGACTAAAAAACGCGAATGCACATTTACCTCGTCATGCATATAACCACAGGGAAGACGATAACGTTGCATTCGATATAACATATGGGCGAACTGAAAGCGATATCATAAATCGACGAAGCATCGCCTCGAATCATCTGCCGTTAAAGGAAGCAAGAATAATGATTCCCGAGTTCGACGGAACATCGCGGCATAAATTGATAGAATTTTTAAACGCATGCACGTACGCCGTTCAGAACATAAATCCCGCGGACGAAGAATCGTTAATTCAACCAATTTTATATACAAAATTAAAAGGGAAAGCGATGCAGGATTTTGAGACGCGAGATATTCAAACTTACAATAAATTAAAGCAGCAACTCGAGACTTGTTACCAAACTAAACAAAGTATTACGCATTTACAAATCGAGTTTAATTCATTGCAACAAAAGTCAAATGAAACCGCGCACGCTTTCGGACAACGCGGCGATTTATTGGCAATGAAGTTATACGATTCTATGATCCAAGGAGAAAAACACTTCTCACTATCGAAACGCACGATCCAACAAACGATTAAAAAGCAAGCGTTAATAAACTTTCAAATCGGGTTACGCAACGAACTCAAGGTACTCGTACGCGCGCAACGATATACGACGCTCCAAGAAATGATAAGGGGCGCAAGTGCCGAAGAAAAACTTATCGGACCGACAACGGCGAGAACAAGCAACTTTGCGAATAAAAATAAATTCGAATCGAGTAACTCGCGACAGATTCGAAGTTCGACTCTGCAATGCTTTAATTGTGGAAAAAACGGGCATTACGGACGTGATTGTCGAAGTAGTCGATCCTTAAATCGGAAAAATCCTCGCGGATAAATGCGATAAATAAATATTGCAAGCACTGCAAAAAGACCGGACACAACAAATGCTGGAGTCTAAACGAAAAATTAATACAACGGAAAACTAATACAAATAAAATAAAAGTTGGTAGCCAGAAAAAAACGCGCGAAGAAAATACACGCGACCGAAAGAATTCGCGACTACGAAAAAAGAACACCGATAACGCGAGTAGCAGCAGCGAAGATGAGCCGGAGGAAGCGAGAAAAAAACAACCACGACTTGCATCCGAATATCGCGTTACGCATATTAAAGATATGCCGCGCACACAGAAAAAGTAATTATTGTAATAACATTACCCATGCGGCAAGCAAAGGATGAAAAAGCACGGATGTTGTACGATTCAGGATTGGCTATCTTGTTAATAAAATTAAAACAATTAAAGGACGATGCGGACACAAAAGAATAATTAAAAATACAGGGAAAATTCAAAAGAAAAATGTAAACTAACGACGACAGATATGACAATACAATCAACAAAAGAAACAGCCTATGAAACAGACATACAGACTTACCTAAAATAAAGGGGCGACGCGTGGCGCCGGGCGTAGAGTCGCGGCCTGGTAATCGAGAGATTCCAGCTTCGATTCCGCTCGGGTTCCGTCCTTCCCACATGCCTCAAAAAAGGTTTTTCCACAAATTATCATATAAAACTCTATCCTTCCATTTTTCCACATGCCTCAGAAAGAGGTTTCACATTATAATTTCTCCCAGAAACTTATTCTCACTATAACCTGTGTTGTTGGCCCGAATTTGTTGATCCACCCTTGATCACAAGTGGCCAGATAAGATGAAGAAGAAGAAGAAGAACCTGAAATAAATATCACACTTTTACGGGACCAAAATACGCTGACACATGACAACGAGCGGCTAATCGCTAACGAGCGGCGGGCAGTCACAATCATTAATTTATACCGAGCAGTCAGTATTGTTAATATATATCGAACAGTGTCGCAAGTGTTAATTGTACAAAATGATAATAATTATTAATTAATAAAATCGAGTAGTCAAACGTTACAAAATCACGGAAATCGAGGAGTGTCTCGCGACATAAACTCGACTCCGGACACGCGCACGCGAAGATATCCACTAACGTGACACGCGATACGGGTTACGCGTGAAGATATTGTAATCAAGAGTAATTATGGGTGAATATAAGATTTTATTAAAAATACACGAATGCTAATTCTACTGGTAAGCCGATGGAAAATCCCGAATTTCCAAATTCTAATCTGGCAACGATCCCGAATTTCCTGTGTTTCACCCGAGGCATAACACATTGCATGCGCAATATAAATTAATAACTAAATATCAATTTTTTATATATACCAAATAACTAAAAATTATTATTTGATATTAAAAATTACTACTCTTACAACAAATTTTAAAATACAAGTTTTATCGAAAAATATTTGAGATAAAAGTTCCTTGAAGCGATTTTTAGGACAGGCAAACTTTTACCTGTCCATTCTTTCTTTTCCTGCTCAATAGTACTTATAATTTAAATATTTAAAATAAAAATAGCAATTTTGTTTTAAAACGGTACTCTTTTTAATACTGTAAAGTAGCACTATCAAATTGTTTATAAAATAGCACAAGTAATTATTAAGATAGTACCAGTCTCTTATTATTATTAACAGAAAAGTTCTATGTATATGTGTGTGTTTTTTAGCATATTTTATTTTACAAAAAATAAACAATGATATCAATATAACAATCTATTAAATAAGCTGTTACTTATATAAACTGTATTAATTCCTTGCATGTATTCCTTACATATATGCATATAATTCCGGAAATTTTGCTAAAGAATGAAAATGTTTTTTACAAGGAATACGATGATATTCTTGTCTGTACTTTATCTATACGACCTTCTGTATATTTTGTACTAGTCTCGAGCATTATTATAGAGAATTAATTATCTTAATCAACGATAAATAGCAAGTCAAGCAGCGTTTAAGGAAAATACTAGATTCTATCAGCTTTACCATGCTTTAAAATTCATAAATCAAGCCATTTCTTGAGACTATAATTTGGTCTTAGTATCTTCGTGGAAAACAACGCAAAATATGCTATCTATTAAGCACCCCTATCCATATATTAATTATTTAGAACTTATAATGAATTTTGAGTCTCTATACTCTATACCCTTAATTGCGTTCCCTCTGAAATACTGCAATAGCGCGTATATTAAATATTTAATGATAAGAAGTCGAGTGCATAGCTCGGGTTGTATTCGAGAACTAACTACACGCAGAAATGGCACGTTTTCAGTTGAAACCTCAACAACTGCTTCAGATTCTTGAAATATTAGGAGTGTTATCCAGTACATCGCCAAAACCAATATCCGGAAAATTTTACAATATTCTTCGAAATATTGTTTGGTGCCTCACTTTTGGCAATTTGATATTTCAATTAATCGGCGAGATGCTCTTCATTTATCACAATCAAGATGACAGCATTTTGGTGTTAAAAACTATATTCGTAGCTGCTTGTGTTACTGATGGGATCCTAAATCTTATAATATGCCATATTCAAAGAGAGCGACTTCAGGTATGATAGCTTCTATTATTTTAAATTAAATATAAGAAAATAAAAACGTGTAATAACGTGCAATGGTAAGCAAAATTGGAAAATGTTACAATTTCTCTGAAAATGATAAATAAGTTTAAATTTACACATAAAGATTAGACAAGATTTGCATAAAAATTACAAAACATTTTTATAATTTATCTTGTAAATAATTAATGTATTTATGAAAATTTTAATGTGCTTGTTTTATCATAAATGTATTCATGTTCAATACAATTATCACATTTAATTTTATGTTAAAAACCGCCATTAATAACTGTCATTTTGTGTTTTATTATTTATTATGTCTTACAATTAGTAAAATCTATAAACAGGATTGCTTCAAATATACAGGATTATCTTGAACATTTTGATATGTCTGTTATTTTTAGAGATACAAAAAAAGATTTTTGGAAAAGAGAGTGGAATTGCATTATTCAAGTAAACAAATGTAATAGTATAAAACAAATTTTTGCTCGCGGTTTTCTCTCAAGATCATTTCAAAATCATTGTTGTTTTTTCTTCTTCAAATTGAATTGTATCTTTTGATTTGATAACGTCAAAGCAGATGTTAGAAAAAATTCAAAATATGATTTCTAGTACGAAAAATCAAGAGAAATTAGAAAATTATTACTTGGTAATAAACTAAAAGAAGCAACAATTACGAAAGTTTGACATTTTATTAAAAATGTATATTTAAAATAATAATTGTATAGATATCTTAATCCACTTTCGAGCATGACAAATAAATAAATGCTAAATATTTTTTATTATTTCTTGAGTTAAATTAGAACGTGCATTCTAAATACATTTTTTCGTATTATTTGATAATACTATAAAAATGTTTTTGTGCAATAATTGATAATATGATACCAGCATCACTAGCTGACAAAGCTTTGGATTGTATACAATGTATTACTGTAAATAACATATTCTCTAATTGTTCAATTGGAAGTAGTGCAAACACGTGTTGGCCAACTCATTCATCAGATTTTACATTTCAATAACCTAAATAAGCTAAATTTTTCTGTAGAAAAAAATGTTCAAAAATAATCTAATAATTTAAAACATCATACCGTTATAATCAAGTCCATATTTTTGATGGATCTATTATATTTCCTTAAATTAGTTTTTTTATTCCCTAATTTTTTCATATTTTCAAAAACAAAGAAAATATTCAAGGTTAATATGTATAATTTGCGCGAGACTTAATAGCATATGTGTGTATGTACTTTTAAAATCATTTACAGTATCTCTTTGAAGAAATTGAAAACTATCTACAAACTGCCAATAAGAATGATATAAATATTCTGCAGAAACATGTAAATCGTTATTCGTTAATATTAGCAGCAAATACTTTATTGCTGTCCTGTGCTGGAATGATCATCTGTCTTCGTCCTCTGATCACAAAAGACCGTTTTCCTGTTGATGTGTGGTATCCATCTTTTATGGATACACCACTTAAATCATTTTTAATTTATGTGTCGCAAATATTTAGCGGCATAGAATGTGTTCTATGCTTCAATACCGATATCTCAATTGCCATGTTGCTCTGCTATTCGACTGCTAGGCTGGAAGTATTACAATATAATTTAGAAAGTACAAAAACCAGAGATTTTATACATGCATGTATTAAAGAGCATCAAGATATCATCAAGTAAGTAACGTATTTATTTTAATATTAATAATTTAACTATAATTTAATTATAATTAATTTAATAATTTAAAACAATATTTCTATTTAATGTGTTTAACATAATATTTAACGTTATATTGTTACACATATTTTAATATTATACTTACATTATATGTTTGTATGAGTATGCACACTAGCAGAAATGTTTAAAATAGCACTTCTAGCTAAAAGATACATAAATTTATCTATTAATTTGTAATAAAGAAGATAAGGTATATTGCCTAAAATATTTTTATATCATTTCGTTTATTATCGAAATATTAGATTTGTTGAACTGACCCAAGCTACGATACAATATTTAATTCTAAAACTCAATCTTACCATGGGCACAGCTGCAGTTTGTAGTCTCTTTCCATTAATTATTGTAAGTTTATTAACAAATTCTTACTATTTAAGGTTTCTTTATTTGTTATTCAAATTGCGTTTAAGATTAGCACTTAAGAATAAAAGCTTTCTTTTATTTCTTTTTCTCACACTTTAAAATATTAAAAATTCTATTTTATTTCAAAGGATCAACCTTTGGCAGTAAAAGGTCAATTTGTGTTTTCATTTCTTAGTGCGTGCGAAAGATTTTACATCAGCGCTTGGTCAGCAAATGATTTGAGCGAGATGGTAAATAATTTATGAAATATCTAATTATCATTTCAATATATTAATAATATTGTTATTTGGTCGATTAATTATTGTGAAAAAATATTGCTGAAAAGATTTTATTATAATTATCAAATTAGATAACTTTGCACAATTTTAGAGCAAACAGATAGCGTACAGCTCTTCGTTCGAAGACTATATGACACCAGAAACTATAAATGATATTTTGTTCATAATATTAAGAAGTCAAAAACCTCTTACAATATCGATGGCAAGTTTTCTTCCCGTTCTCTCTGTAGAATATTTTGGAAACGTAAGACAGATTTATATTTATTAAATATCATTACATACATAAAAAAATTAATGAATTATTAACATCCGTGTTATTTTGCAGTTTATGACAAAGGCATTCTCTTATTTTACAGCAATGAATAGTATGATCAATACCTAACTTTATATATATATATATATCTAGATACTGTTTAATGCATAATCCTTATTTATTTGTTTATCGCACAACAATTATTCTAGAAACTGCTCTCTATTGCACGTATTACAATGCGCAAGTAATTATCCGTTTTGCAATATAATTTTTTAATTTAAAAATTTCCAAAGCTATTTTATTTTGTCTTAATACGACAAAACTCGAAAATTATATTTTTTAAATAAAAATGTACATTCTTCTGCAAAAAAATTATACTATTAAATGTTATATTTATTAGTAAAGAATACAAAACGTATACGAAATCACTGAAAAACCTTCTAAAAATAAAAAAGAAACGATTAGTATATAAAAGATATCAAAGCACGTAAGAATAATATTTTAATTTTAGTCATATTAAATCGAGACATCGATAGTTCCGCTTATAAAAAATTTTACAAAAATTAATAATTAAGCTAAATAGAGATAACATTAAATAAATATTATACGTATGTATATATGTACATATGTACATACATACCTGAGATAATCAGTCAACAATAGATAAAGATAAAATTGATTTTGGTTCTTCTGACTGATTGAATATGTCGTAAAATATATGTCAATTATATCATTATAGAATTTATAATATACAGGATATTTTACAACTCCCGTACAATATTTTAATTATGCAACTCAAGCTATTTTATTATTTATTCACAAGGGAAGGTAGGCAACCCGAAAATTCAGAAAATTCTGAAACTTTGTGTGCAAGTAGAGTAATTCATCCGTAACACAAAACTATTTTTTGTTCGTACAAAATTAAGATTTGAGGGGGTGAAATTACCCCTTGAAAAAATGTAGATCTTTTTTCGAGTTTATGAATTTTTCGATACTTATCTATATGCAGCTTTGTAGACATAAAAAAAGGATGCAACTTTTGTTTAAACTTTTTTTCGATATCTCTCACCGTTTGGCAGTTATTTCGCAAAAAAAGGTCTACATTTTTTTCAAAGAGTGATTTCACCTCCTCAAATCTTAATTTTGCACGAACAAAAAATAGTTTTGTGTTACGGATGAACTACTCTACTTGCACACAAAGTTTCAGAATTTTCTGAATTTCCGGGTTGCCTTTCTTCCCTTGTCAGTAAATTTCGATATGTGCCCCATTAACAGCACGGCACATGTTACCATAAAATTCAATTTCCGTTTACATTTGATCAAAAACATCTGGCGTAATTCCCAATTGTTTCTATATGATTCTATTCCTGAGATAGCATAAATCTCGGATTTTAACACTGTACACAACATGTTTTATGTGTCACCATAAGAAAAAGTTTAACAAGGTAAGGTTTGGATTTCTCGCCATGGGATTGCCGTTCTGAAAAGCGCTATGACGTCATACCACATTCATGGTTACCTAGGGCTGCCATGTATAATTATATAGATTTAGGACTGAAAGGTTTAAAACCCCGAACTTTTTCAATTGAAACCCGGACATCTATAATTCATAATGTGAAATTATTGCAACTGCTGATAAAGCGATAAAAATAGCATAATCTTTATTTTAATTATTAATAATCATTAATATTATTAATAATCATTATTATTAACAATTATTAATAATAGTAATACTACATTATTTTTTCTCGCTGTCAATGATCCCAACGACCTAAGGCTCCGACAATACCGCACGTACAACATACACAGACACAGCCTCAAAATGCGACGCGCGCATCGCCTTGTATCACGCGCTCAAAAAACCCGGACTACTTTGAAAAATCCCCCTGGACATTCCCGGACGTTCGAAAAACTAGGACAAATCCAGGGAAAACCGGGCGGATAGCAGCCCTATGGTTACCATACATAAATAAACGTTTGAGTCGATGATTTCACAATACCACGCATAATACTACCACCATTGTGACATACACAATTATCAAATAAAATCCCACCATTCATTCTCGGAGATCCTGTATATACATATAATACATCCTGTATATACATATATTAAAAATGTATTTAAAAAAATAATTTAATCTTTTTATATTTGCTCACAGTTATTAGATAATATCTATTTTACAAATTTCAATTTTTTTTACTATAGACTTTATGTGATAATTAATTATTGTACTTAATAATAATAAAATAAAAATGACATTTTAATTAGACTTTAAGTAATAATTTTACTAATATTAATTGGAAAACAATAGCGATATAAACATTATTATTTTATCAAAAAAACAAAACAAATGTTACTAAAACTCTTTAGCTAATTTTACATGATCTTTGTTTTCTTCTTATTGTACACTGTATATATATCCTATTAGTGCCTATTTCCACATCTACTAGTATAGATACTTCTTATAGATATTAATATCGGATATATTTCTTCCAAAACAATCTATGCAAATTGCACATATTAAATGAGAGAGTAATTGCGGAACACTAGCGTGTGAACGCTAAAAGTATAAAATATAGATTTATCAAAAGCTGAATATCAGCTACATTTAAAAGCTATATACAATACATTTTCACTCATATCTCACTTCCATTCGTATCATATCTTATTTTCTCTATCATTTGTAGACCATTAATTACTTTCTTCTTAATCATGCGCCTTGCGAGGAATGCGTAATGAAGCATCGATTTATGTCGTTCAGTATCGCCTGCTACAGCAATGATGTATAGCTGTATTTTGCGCAAAGCAGAAAAGATATGAATATATACTCGCAAATATAATACAAGAAATCGTGTTCTCAGTGATCTGAGATAATAGCGCTAATCCGTATAAGGATTTATCAGGTACTTCGCAATTTGTGGGACGTTCACAAATACGTAGCCACCAGAATCCACAGCCAGAAAGCGAAAAATCTTCCTTCGAGATCTCGGTTGGACTTTGATAATTTTGAATGTGTTGGACTCATTGTTACTGCTGATTCTTGGTGCATGGTATTCTGAAAACGATATTATTCGAATGGCATGTCTGAATTGATAGCACTAATGAAAGCACTGATGAAGGCACTGTGTGAATTGACAGCATTGAAGGACGTACTATTCAATTTAATCCTGTGTAGGATAGAAAGATTGCGATTACAGGTTTGATTCTCTTATCCTAAACATTAAAGCTTTGTACACAATATTAAACCCATATGTTATGCAAATAGACCTGCTACGTTAAGATACATTACTATTTTTTTTATGAAAAATATACATAATACAAATATAATATAAATACGATATAATGGCAAAGTGCATATAAAGTAACCATGGCACTAAGAAACTGTATGTACTATATAAAATAATATTACATTTCTTTCGAAGTATAATCTGAAATCTTACTAACTATAATTTCTAAAAATAATGTAACATATGTCAAAATGAAATACAAAATAGTTATTTTAATTGTTATAATTGAAATGTTTCTTGATATTTCACATGCATATTGTTGCGTCCCTGCGAGTCGTCTGTGGCGGTTATTCCTGAATCTGCTGTACCGTCTCCGGGAGAACATCCCCAAACACGTTGCTAAGGGTTGTTGTTAAACAACGGCGGACATCTTGAGAGAGATCGGCCATCTTGGAGTCTCGCGACGGATGTCATTCCGGGCGGACGTATTTGAGATTACGATTACCGTTATTACCCGTTCTGTGTTCCTTGTTTAATTGTGTTCTGTGTTATTATTAAAGTTCCTTTTGTTTTTTTAAAAGAGTGTTAATCATTTACTAATTTCTCTCAAGTTAATAATTTCTCTCAAGATGTCCGCCGTTGTTTAACAACAACCCTTAGCAACGTGTTTGGAGATGATCTCTTAGAGACGGGAGAAACTTCAGGATTAACTTCCACAGACGACTCGCAGAGACGAAGTACACAGGGACGGGCGTAACAATATATATACAGGGTGTCCCAAAGCACCCTTGACTGCTTGTGAGCAGGTAGAGCACAGCAAACTAAACAGAAAGGTCCTGTACCATTTTTTTCTATAACGCTTAATAAAGGAGTTATTATTGAGTAAAGTCTGGCCAATCAGCGTCGACCTTTAGCCGCGCGCCTGGTAGTGTGCGTGAGCGCTCCGTCGCTACGGCGACACACACCAACAGACGGGCGGCCCACTGACGTGCGTCCGGCTAAAAGGCGCTGATTGACCAAACTTTACTCAATAATAACTCCTTTATTAAGCGTTATATAAAAAAATGGTACAGGACTTTTCTGTCCAGTTTACTGTGCTCTACGTGCTCACGAGCGTTGTCAAGGGTGCTTTGGGACACCCTGTATATATGTATATATATGTGTATATACAGGGTGGTCCTCGTAACGGTCGCCACGATTTTTAAGGCACTTACAATAATCTGACATAAAAATGTCATAAACAGAAATTTATCAGTTTCTAACCGGCAACAAATTGCAATAATAAAAATTGACCAAACATTTTTTTTTCCATAAAAAATAAAGGTCACCTTCAATTTTTCAAATGGAATTGCCTACTTTTTATTGCATATTCTTGTAGCTTATCTCGAGAGCTTTTCAAAACACTAGGGAGAGGGGGAGGGAGGGGAGAGAGAGGGGAAGAGAGGGAGAGAGAGAAAGAGAGATCTATGTATAATTAATCTAATTTTGTTTTACTTCTTTGCTTTCCCCCCTGCAAAAGAGAGAAAACTATATTTTGTATATTGTAAATACACGATAGATATGCATAATTATTATGCACTGATTAATTAAATTTCTGCAACTAGAAAGATAATCGGTACGCAACTCTGCCATAATGTTCTTGAAAGATTTTAAAAAATATTTTTTTTTATCTCACTTATTTTGTTATTTTCTGATATTTATTGATACACGCTATAATATAAACTTCATCAGTCGCTTATTCAATTTCAATAGCTAATACCTGCAGTTTGGCTGCTAAATAAAACAAGAAAAGAGCAATCATAACGTCCATACTAAGACAGAAAACAATGTGTGCGATTGAAAATATCTGCATGACGTAGAGAATAAATTTTTTTAACAGTGGTTTTGTCGAGAACGGATACCATGCGTTCAAAGGAAGCTCCTGAGATATAAGTAAAGGAGCACAAATGACACAAGCCCTGCTATACTGAAGGCTGTTGCAACAGTCGTTATAAATGTACCATAACGATTTATATACTTTTGAAGAATCGTTCTTTCGTGCTCCTTGAAAAACTTCATAAATTCTTCGATGCTTATTACCAAATTCTAAAGCATATTATAAACGATGCGTTTTAATACATTAATTGAAATAAATATTTTATGTATGCCTTGTACAGAGAGAAACATCAATAATTTTTATTTTGACAATATTTTATTTTTTCTATATACAGAGTGGCCCACGTAAAGTGTTACAAGCTAATAACTCTAAAAATATAACTCAAATCAAAAAATTGTTTATGAGAAATTTAATATTTTCGAGGGGCCTTTTTAACTGCGTAAACATAAAATTGCCTCCGCTCCACCTTTAAAAGGGGGCGGGGAGTAACTTTAAAATTTTAAATGGAAACCCCCATTTTTTTATTGCACATTCTTGTAGCTTATCTCAAATATAAAATAACTCAAAAAGTACTTAATGAAAAAATACTTTATTATAGTGTTTTGGAAAGCTCTCGAGATAAGCTATAAGAATATGCAATAAAAAAGGGAGGTTCCATTAAAAAAAATGAAGATGACTTTCAAACCTCCTAAGCGCTTCCACCTAAAAAAAAATGTTCACTTCCACAAGATTTCCCCTCGATACCATACAACTTTTATTTCAAACATTTTCTTTCAAACGTTGATCCTGAAAAGTTATGAGGGTGGAACGTTTAAAATGGGACACCCTGTATAACGTAATCCAAACCAAATTTTAGTTTTAGATCAGAAATAGATTTGGGTCAGGTTATATCTTCCGGAAGTGGAGCCCCCCCGTAGGTGGGGCGGAACCCATTGCATCCACGCATACACTTACCCATCCACACAACAATTGTGGGGTGGACCTCGCTTCGTTGTAAAGTATATGTGGACACAGTGGGTTCCGCCCCCCCCCCCTACGGGAGGGCTCCACTTCCGGAAGATATAACCTAACCCAAACCTATTTCTGATTTGAAACTAAAATTTGGTTTGGATTACGTTATATAACCCAAATTGTAACTTCGGGGTGGAACTTTTTTGGCGTGGAGGTGCAGGGGGAGGGGCCCTCCCCCTCCCCCGCCTACGCGTTAAAATTGTAAGCCTTTTTCAATAAAAAAATAATAGATTATTACAGCATATACAAACTTTAATGTCAAACTTTAATTTGTCATATCTTCTAAACGAATGCTTTCCCCCACTTTTTTCTTGCGGTGAATTACTCAGAAGAATCTCTCCTACACATATTTAAATGGCGATAAAATCGGTATGATGTAACCTTTTATGCATATTTACCCATGCTTTTAATCTTTTTTTACTCTATCTTTCATAAATTTAATAATTTTATTAGAATAATTTCTGATTATATTTTTTAATTTACACATTTCTTTATAAACAGGTTAATTTCAAACACGCAGCAAGCTCTTCAATATATTCTTTTTAAAACTAATTTTACGATGGCACTTGCTGTAATTGCCAGTGCTTTTACATATGTTATATATGTATAAGCATCTTGTAATAGGTATAATGTAAGTGTAACTAGATGCTTAAGTATTAAAATTTATAATTTTGACACCTTTAATTTTGGAAACGCAGGTACAATCTTCTTTTCTGATTTCTGAATTTATATCTACGGCAGTGGGCGCTTTACAACAAATATATGTCACAACATCGGCAGCTGATGAGTTAAGAGAAGTCGTAAGTTTTCAAAAAAAATAATAAAAAGCTTATAAAACGCATCTCTGTCATTACATCTTCATGTTCAGCTAATAGCATTTTCAATTGTTCCCCCTTCCCTCGTTTTTATTTTTTCATTATTCGGCTTATTACATTTTAAATCGTATCTGTTACAACATAAAAATCCAACGTATGATTGAAACAATAAATAAGATAAAATAGGCCAAAAACATAAAAAAATTGTATATACATATATCATAATATAAGACAAGAATTTTAAAAAATTGGAAGTTTTTAAATAAATACAAAATATACTGTGTTTCATAGCCGCCACCCCCCAGTTATATTATTAGAATATTAAAAATATATACAATAAGATAATAATTATAAGCCTACCTGAAGCAAGAATAATTTGCATATATAACATACACACACATATATAATTTTATTATACATAGAAGAAAATAAGATACAATTTGAATTTGCTTTTATTTATAGAGTACGCGACTTCTTTGTTCGGTATATAGTGCATCATGGATTGGTAAACGCAAGAAATAAAGAATGACATTTTTATAATAATAAAAAAAGCCAGCAACCTCTTTTGATATTTATGGGTGGCCTATTACCCGCTCTTACTCTAGAATATTATGGCAATGTGAGAAACATTTCTTTTTTTTATTAGTACATGCATTAATACATACCTTTTTCAAAAATATATATTATTTTTACATTTGTAGCGTAATATATCAAAAGATTTATATTGTGTGTATCACAGTTTGTAATTACGGTTTTGTCATATTTTATGATGATGAGAGCATTAATTGCCACATAAGTCCTATAATTAAAAATAACTGTAAAATAGAAGAGAAAAAAAGGATAGATGTTAAAATATGAATGTATAGATATACATTTAGATTTTTTAGATTGTATTATCTTATTTAAATAGTGTTTCAAGTTTCTAACTAAACGAAATAAATAAAGTAGCAATCTATACGTGCTATTATAAAATTATGAAAATTACAGAGTAGTTGAAGTAAAAATCGGATCAACAATGATATAGATACTTATTGCAATTATCGAGGGTTTTATGCGTGCCATATATCGCACGTATTTTTACTTTATTTCCTATGATCATGGGAGTAGGTACTAGTAATTACTATGAGAGATCAAACACTAGCCAACAAATAATAAATGCGCTATTGATTGCACGTTCCGCCTCCAACTGCCACCATTTCTTTTCCTGCAATATTTCCTTGATGCGCCACTCAATGCCACGTAGTTATTCCAATCATTCTATAAAACAAAAATTGATGCCACGATATGGCAATCATTCGCAATCTGAAGTTTCAACAGATATTTTATCTTCTCCGAGTGTTCGGGACTATTACCAACACTTGGCCGCCGTATCCACATATTGGAAAATACGAGCAGTTTTTTCGTAATTTTTATTGCTGCGTTATTACCTTCATATTTATGGCAGTGTGAGTAGAAATGTTAATAAATGTATTTAAAAATCGGAACTCTGATGTCGGCGAGTTGACGAAGAACGTATCCCAAACAAATAATAAATGCGCTATTGATTGCATCGTTCCGCCTCCAACTCCCATTTCTTTTTCTACAATATTTCCTTGATGCGTCGCTCAATGTCTCGGAGATATCCAGAATATTCAGTAAAACAGAAATTGATGCCACGATATGGCAATCGTTCATCTGAAGTTTCAACAGATATTTTACCTTCTCCGAGTGTTCGGGACTATTACCAACACTTGGCCGCCGTATCCACATATTGGAAAATACGAGCAGTTTTTTCGTAATTTTTATTGCTGCGTTATTACCTTCATATATGTGGCAGTGTGGGTAGGAATGTTAATGAATGTATTTAAAAATCGGAACTCTGATGTCGGCGAGTTGATGAAGGACGTATCCCATATGACATCTTTTATGGAAGCTATTCTCAATTCAATTTTGTGCACGGTTCACAAGAAACGTTTACAGAGAAAACAGCTACAGGTAATGATATTTATCGAAATTATTTTTTTAATATACACTAACAATTTTTAATAATTATTTTGTGATAATTCTTTTGCTCTAATAGAGAAACTGTTAGTAATTAATATAATTATATAGTTTCAAAATATAAAACAAGCTTGCATGAAGTAAAAGATTCGCAAATGCTAATTATATTTGTTAATAAATAAATATAATGCAGTTGAGTACACTAGAATTAAAAATTTAATACTAACAGCAACAGAGTACTAACAATTAAATGGGAAAACTGGCAATTAAGAGCCAAAGTGCGCGGGTATTGGTGTGCGAACTTATTATTGTTATATTTTAGTAATAAATGTGTATTTCTTTTTTAATGTACGTTTTGGACCGTTTTTTAGTCCATCTATAGAGTATGGGTATAAATACATAAAGATTACATTGGAATTTTAAAACTTGATGTACACAAAATTTTTAGTGAGTCTTCCATTTTGATTATCAATCAATTAATTAAAAATTTGATTGTAACAATAAATTTTGTGTACATCAAGTTTCAAAATTCCAATATATTTTTTATATATTTATACATATGATGGATTAAAAAATGGTCCAAAATATACATTTAAAAAAAATACTTATTTTTTACTAAAATATAACAGTAATAAGTTCGCGCACCGATACCAATGCCTTGGCTCTTATTTGACAGTTTTCCCACTTAATAATTAAAAATTTTAGGTAAAAAAATGATTAATCGATCAAATATCTTAGATCACAAATTTGTAAACATTAGCAATTGTTACATCCAGACTCAAATAAAGGAAGAGTCAGCGGGAGGGCGTAACCTACTTACCTCTAGACAAACGCTAGACGATGCGTGTCCTAGAGTCGAACGAACAGACCAGGGCCCCAGATAGGTCAACGACCGGAAGGGTCGCTCTTACTCTATCGAAAGGCCGTTCGCTCGG
>NW_021848436.1:4653-17790 GCF_003651465.1 Formica exsecta | reverse complement strand
AGAAAAAAAAATAAAGTAAGAGAAAGAATGAAATTCTTTGGTAGACTCACTATTTGTTGTGTGCGAAGGTGATGACTTTAAAAATTTCGCTGGATAAGAGAGCTAAGATCTATCTCTGGACTCGGCTGTGCGGAAGGAGTGGCTCGGAGATCGCTCGGTTCCGGCGGTGTTTGTTCGATCCCTCAAGGGCACACCACTTGTCACTTGCCCGCACGAATTTTGTAAAATTTCAATATCGTGAAACTCCTTGCACTACCACAATCGCAGAGAGAACTTGCGAGAATCGATAAACTTTTAAAGACTTAAATAATCAGCGCGGACTGTAGGCAGACTCGGTGCGACCGTTCGAGTCGAGAGCCGAAGATGAATTGAATTTTCTGAGGGAGGATTTCGCGTAAATCGAATCTTGGCGTCTCTTCGCATACCCTCTCCATTAGGCAAGCAATATTCTTTTTTAACGAATCAGTCTTTAAAATGGTGCCCCTCTCATGAGTTGAGGGCGTCTCCCTTCCAAAAGAAGGTCCAAGAGTTAGCGCCTATTGGTGTAGGCTTTTGTTTTTAAAAATTAAGTCTCGCCCACTGGAGAGTCCGCCATGATCGGCCAAGTTGACAGTTTTATTGTTCACTTGAGTTTTATCTTAAACAGATAACGCGCAAGGGTGGTCTAGCAGGCGAGCACGTAGTGTCGAATGTCGCGAGTTTCAGTCGCGGATCATAGTTACATAAATAAGATAACACTCTAGTTCTTAGAAGGGCCTTTATTCGAGACTCTTCTCGTCACACCTTTTCACTAGAGGACTTCCAAGAAAAAATATTATTTGATATATTTATTAGTCTCTTGCATGCGCACTGTTTAGATTTCAAGCCTTCTCACGGTTCGAGTATCTCTTAATTGTTGTTTAAAATTCTTGGTCTTCTAGGGGGCCTTTGTTCGAATATTTATCACGCATGGTTTAGGCTTTGAAATATTAGTCTCGCCCGCTAGATATTCCTT
Organism: Formica exsecta; assembly: GCF_003651465.1. Taxonomy (NCBI): domain Eukaryota; kingdom Metazoa; phylum Arthropoda; class Insecta; order Hymenoptera; family Formicidae; genus Formica; species Formica exsecta. The sequence continues at coordinate 16,796 of NW_021848436.1, read as the reverse complement.
TAGTTTATTGTTTATAGTGCAAAGAGTTCCAGAGCGTAGGCGTTTAATATTACGTGAAAGAAGAGAATCGTGGAGTCCACCGGACGTAACAGTATTATAACAGAACATCAGTCGGGCTTTAGAAAACAGTATTCATGTGAAGCAGCCATTCAAACAGTCATTGATGAATGGAAATTGATAGTTAGTGAGGCAAAAATGGTAGGGGTAATTTTCATGGATTTTAAGCGAGCCTTTGAAACAATAAATAGAGAAAAATTATTAGAGAAATTATATCAATATAAAATTAGAGGAATGGTTATAGAATGGTTAAAATCATATTTAAAGGATAGAACACAGCAGGTTCAATTTAATAATACATTGTCTAAATTAATGACCACAGAATATGGAGTACCGCAAGGATCTGTATTAGGACCTTTGTTATTTATAGTATATATAAATGATATAATAAAAATCTGTCCAAAAGGATGTAGTATGAAAATGTTTGCAGATGATACGTTAATATATGTAACTGAAGAAAGCAGCGCGGAATTAGAGGGTAAACTGAATATAGCATTTACTATAGTAAAAGACTGGATGAATATAAATAAGTTAAAAATGAATGCAGGAAAAACGAAATATATGATTGTTAGAAGTATAAGAAAAGAACTGCGAGGTAATATAACATTGAAATGTTTGGATGGAACTGAGATTGAACGTGTGGAAATAATGAAATACCTAGGCATATTTATTGACGATAGACTACGATTTAAGGACCACAGTGATTATATGCTAAAGAAAATAGGGAAAAAAATGAGTTTTTTGAATAGAATAGGTAATTATATATTGGCATACACTAGATGTATTGTATATAAGACAATTATAACGCCTCACTTTGAGTATTGTGCGACGCTGTTAATTGATATAGGGAGAAACACAGCTGAGTAAATTGCAAAAAGCACAAAACCGGGCCATGAGGATCATATTGAAATGTGATAGACATATCAAAGTGGAGCGTATGCTGCAAGCGCTGCAGTTTATGTCCATAAAACAGAGGCTATATTATAATGTGTGTATATCTATTTTTAAAATTGTAAGGAACATGTTACCGGAGCAATTAAGAAATAGATTAGAAATAGTGGGAAATGAGAGTGAAAGATAAACACGACAAACTGGGGATATTGCAATAAAATCGCAGAACAAGGAGTGCGCAAAAGAGTATGTTTTACGAAGGAGTAAAAATGTATAACGCCTTGGCAGCTGAAATAAAGCGGAATGAAAAAATTGTGCCGTTTAAGCAAATGTTAAAGAAGTATATTGTAATTAATGTAAACTAGATTTGTATTACAAATAGCTGAGAAAGCTAATAAAGATCAATCAATCAATCAATCTCTTTCTCTCTATCTCTCTCTCTCTCTCGCTCTCTCCCCTCCCCCCTCTCTCTCTCTCTTTCTCTCTCATTCGTCTTTCCTTCTTCCTTTTTCTCTCTATATATATTAATTAAATATATTTAACTTTTTTTACTTTAACTATATTTTTTTTAACTGTCAAACTGTCAAACGACACGAGTGAAGCAAGCGTAAATACAACACATCATATCGCAAAGCTCGCCGCGCAACTCGACAACCAATCAAACACGCGGAAAAGCGGCAATAATATCTGCGACACATTTCGACTCCGAACACGCACTTTTTGGTACACAAGGATTTTTTTATAGAGAATTATACACGGAATTATAGTGTTAGAACGTTATATCCACTCAATTCCTACAAGTACTTAAAACTATTTAACACAATAAAAGATACTTCTATTTATATACATATATGAACATGCTGTAGGTCCAGTAATAACCGTATAACCGTATGCAGGTAAAGCGGATTGGACCGAGTAGGGAAGTTTTTTACCATTTTGCGATTTTTACAAAGACTAAAAGCATAAATGCACAATATAATTTCTTCAAAAATATTTTTTAAGTAATCATTTAATATTGATACAGAGTTATTTATTTTACAATGCTTCGTTAATAAATGATGCTATTTTGTCCATCATAGTGATATGACTACCTTCCATGTAATGAATTTGCACTGCATTTTCAGTAATCTAAAAATAATTTTTCTTTTAAGAAATATCTTAAAAATGATAAAATGTGTTACTTTAATCAAAATTTTACCTTATGTAGACCATAATCTTCTTCAGGAAAAGTGATAGGCCTAAGTGTGGGTTTTAATAGTATTATAGATGATTTTAAGGGTGGCAATGAAGATATATCATAATCTTGTATAGCAATTATATGATCGTAAATCGTTGTATATAAGAGTTTTTGATTTTCAACACTTAATACATTCTTCTTCGAAAAGTGAGCAGTAAGTAGTTCTAATTTCTCCTCCCATGTAGTGCACTTATTCAGCTCTGGAGCAGCCTGTAAATAACGTAAATATTGTATTTTGTATAAATAATAATAAAATTGTAATCTACATTTAAAATTGAGACAGTGATATGAAAGATTATACTGTATTTTCATATTCTGAAGATACTCCATGTCTGTATTCCTATTGCTTAATTATTTTTTTTTTATTTTTGAACTATGTAAGTTAAATTATTTTGTCTATTATCAGCAATAATTTGTAATCAAGAATAATTCTTTGAATATGATACCCATTTTATATATATTCTCAAATAATAAACAATACATTTTAATCATTGTAAATATTATATAATTCTTATGTACTGTTATTATTATCATTTTTAATTATTCAATGAAACGTTAAAGATATTTTACGTTAAAGATATTTTACTATTTTAAAGTGCATATAAGACTTTCAGAATTAGATTTAAATACTTTAATAAATTATCATATTTTATATACTCTTTCATATATATTGTATGTAAACATAATTATGTAAACTATTTTCGTAGTAAAGTCATAATAGTGGTTTTAGTAATTGACTAACCATTTCGCTGTCATATTCGAAATATATATTTAATTAACGAAGTAGAATGTTATTTTGTAGTTCTTGTTGCGAAGTATATTGCGAATAATTAAAAAATTTTTCAACCAAAAATTTCATCCAATCAGGAGCTCCATCTATAAGTATTAACCGTCCAATGAAATTCTTAGTTTCTAATAATCTTGCTAATTCAATGGCAATTAAGGATCCAAATGAATAACCCACTATTAAAAATTCTTTTTGATCTTCCATTTTCTCCATTATGTACTAAAAAAATAAACATAAGCATATATGAGATAGTATGTAAAAAAGCGTGTGTATAATCAAATATTATTGTTTAAATACACAGCAATTTAAATAAAGATTTTAAATAGATTATCTTATAATTTCGTACAGGCAGAATATATGCTGCTGATTTCATTATTGAACGAGTAGCATTCGGCATATTAAATGCACCGTGTTGCAAACACATCGCCAAAGATTTAATTTTCGATTCTATCCGTTTATATACGCTTGCAGATCCGTCGACTCCAGGTATAAGAAATATTTTGTTTCCAGCAATATTCATTTTTGTATTGAGTTCTACATAAATATCTGGACTGAAATCAGTATCGTTAAGTTTTCGTGTCAATGTTTTAAAACCGTCCAAATTATTTGTAGCAGCTTCAGTAGCATCGTACGTATTTTCTTGCTCGGTTGCATTTGTCATTTTTCTTAGTGCAGCAAGATTGAGATTTATAATATTTTGTTCTGTCAATAAAATATCAAATTCTTTCTCCAATGTTTGTTTAATTTCTACCACCATCATTGAATCCATACCTAGCTCAGTCAGTAATACGTTTGGCGTCATTATGTTTAGATTTTTCAATCCTATTTTAAAAATAAAATATTTTGATGTGATTTTAAAAATAATAATATTTGACTTAATCTTAAAACAATGTAACAATTATTGAAGTGCATTAAAGATATTACATTTTTTTGTAATATCTTTAATGCACTTTATTATATTAATATAATGTACTCTTAATAACATTATTGAATAAAAATTTGCTTCCCACTCGGCATGTAATATTGCTGAAATATTGTAATGTTCGGAAATGGTACAGAAATATTTAATTTATGTTTCCATTGTAACTTTGCATCCGAAATATTTTAGAAATGTACCTGCATCATGTGTTTTTAAATATTGCATTTGCAATATTTTTAAAATCTTTTAGAAAGTCCTTTTGTAACTAGTCCCTAACAACATACCTTCTCCGGAGGACATCCGGAGAGTATCCAGAGAACATTCAGAGATTGTTGAAAGGTGTAATATTTCAAATGGAATATTGCAGCAATGTATCAGAAATATTACATGCCGAGTGGGTTCGTATAAATGTTGTGTCACAAATTTTTTTATATTATAGTTGCTTATAAACTTACCCATAATATTTGTAACCGCTTCAAGTGGATTTATTGCTTGGCTAGAATTTTTTCTGTCTGCAACAATCATGCTACTTACGATTGATCGATCGTGTAGCAAAAATACTTCTAATGTGTCCAAGCAAGAGGATATTCTTTGTTGCAACGTACCTCCAATAACAAGTTCTTTGTCATCTTTTTGCATATCTGCGGCAAGTCCAACTTCACCAATTGCGCCCCACTCTATAGCCAAACCATGTAAACCTTCTTTCATTCTTCTTTCACAAATTCTTTCCATTACGGAATTTGCCATTCCGTAATTTGTTTGGCCTACGTTACCTCTTCCGCATGAAACGGAAGAAAATACGACAAAATGTCGAAGTTGAGTGCAAATTATTCTCGATAATTCGTCCATCTTTTTTGTCATCCATGCCTTTGACATGAAAGATTCTTCAAATGTTTGTGGAGATTGATTCTTGAATAAGCCGTCTTTCAATACAACTGCGAGATTAAATATTGCATCCACAGGACCTTGTTCTTCGGCAAATTTTAATATAGATTCACAGTCTTTATATCTCAAAGTATCTGTAGCTGAAGCAGCTGTAACAATTTGCCGCTCTTTATCCCAGTTCGTGAAGTCACTATTACATTTTTTGCACCACGTAAAATCAACCAATTAATTAATTCCAGACCAAAACCACCTAGACCACCTAAAACGATGTAGCATTTGTGTTCCAGACAGTAATACCGGGGATGTGCAAGTATAGGCGCATTCAAGGGTTCATCTTTTTCATGAATTTTTATTATTACCTGAAAATAATATTGAATTAATACAATATTGTAATATATTTTGATATATATATATAATTTTCGATAATCTTACCGTAATATTTTTCTACAGAAATACCGTAATACTTTTTTACAAAGTAATGAGACAAATCAATTGATATAAAGAAAATAATCGTTTTTTAAAAAACTATGCAGTTATTTATAATGTATTTTTTAAAAACAATTATTTGTGTTTTTTACACCAATTGATTCATCTCATTATTCTGTGTATAAAAGTATTACGGTAAGATTATCGAAAACTAAATATTTTACGAAATATTTTATTTTTTATGTCAAAATATGTCAAATCAAGATATAAAATAACTCGAAAAATACTTAATAAAAAAATATTATTATTTATTCATTCTTTATTATAGTGTTTTGAAAAAGTCTCAAAAAGGATTATAAGAATATACAATAAAAAATAGGGGGTTTTATTTATAAAAATAAAGTTGACTTTGAAATAACCCTCTGGACTTTGATCCTAGGTCAAATAAAGATCACCATCAGATGACCTCCTCAATATCAAACAACTTTTGTCTGAAACATTTTTGTCTTAAACTTAAGGGCTCTGAAATATTCCAGCGGTTTGATTTGCGCGCGTGCGTGCGTGCGTGCGTGCGTGCGTGCGTGCGTGCGTGCGTGCGGGTGCGGTTGCTGGTGCGGTTTCGGGTGCGGATGTGGGTGCGCGTGAGCATGTGTGTGTAATAAACAGAAAATGAGGACAGTTTTTATTTACCTATATGTAATATTGAACATAACATAAAGAAAACGAAAACTGTGTGCATTTTACGAGATTTTTTTTTTTTAAGAACATTAGTATTTTAAGTCTGAAATAAAAGGCTTTAATATTAAATATTTGAGTAAAAAACAGCGGTTTAATTAAGAACCTGACGCGGTAAATAATGCACGAATTATTTTTATATATGTTTCATGTTATTTTTACATATGTTTTAAAAAACCGATTAATATTTGCTGAAGATGGTCCAAAACTAGGACCGAAACATCTATATAATAAACAAAAAACATATAAAAAAATATTCGCACATTATTTACCGCGCCAGGCTCTTAATTAGCCCGCTATTTTTTACTCAGATATTTAGTATTTCAATTTCTTATTCCCTTCATTTTATATATACTAAAAAATGATTATACCTTGCCAATATGCTTTCCAGTAGTCATATATCTAAACGCAGTTTCTATTTCATCCCTTTCAAAAACTTTTCTGCATAACGGTTTGATAGCCTTTTTCTTTATACCTTCTATTATTTTATTCGATAATATTACTTTGTTCTCTTGTTTCGCACTAAATAATTTATCCAATTTTATACCGTAAAAACTAATGCCTCTTGAGAATACAGATATTTCTAAAGGATTATTAGAAATCATATCAAACATTCCAATTTCGAGGAAACGACCACTTTTTGCTAAGCAACGGATGGATGCTTGCAGTTTTTCTCCAGCTAAAGAATTCAGTACGATATCCACTCCGCGACCTTTCGTCTTCTGGATAATCATTTGTTCAAAACTCATGTCTCGAGAGTTTCCGATATGATCCTCAGGAATAGAAGGAAATATTTTTCTTATAAAGTGTCGTTTCTCGACATTTCCAACTGTTGTAAATACTTCGCAACCTTCGTCAAGTGCAAGGTAAATTGCTGCCTGACCAACACTTCCCGTACCAGAATGAATTAACACTTTCTCGCCTTTCTTCATTTTACCTCTCAAATGCAAAGCGTAATAGCATGTACTATATGCACATGGAACCGTCGCGGCGTCTTCCATTGTCCACTCGTCAGGTATGATCCAACTAAGTGTTTTGTCAGCTACGCAAATATTTGCGAATCCACTAAAAATAGTAATTTAGAAAAAAAAAATCTATTATTTATTATATTAAAGTTACATTAATAAAGTTTTTTTTATTTTGAATGATATTCTTTATATAGGAAAGTAAAAAAAACATGCGAAATATAACAATTCTTTCATTTTTTTACTTCATTAAACACTTCTTTAATTTAAATATAAAAAAATTATTTTATTTACTAAAATTAACAGTTTATTTACTAAAAATATATTAATTGAGATTCTGTGTGCGTATCACTATCTTACCCATTTGAACACATTCCCATTATTCTTTGTCCATTTTTATTAAAACCAACAAATTCTATTCCAATTAAAGAACTATTATTTTGTTCAAAAGATGCCGCGGAAGTCGAAAAGAGTTTACCGCTAGCTATCATGACGTCTTTAAAATTGATGGACGCATAGACTATTCTTATCAGATTTTCTTCATCATTATTGACCAAAGATATCCTGTTTTGCAGCCAACAAAGAGTACTTAAATCACCTCGCACCTAAAATAAATAAACATAATGAATTATTTTAATCTTATTAAAATTACAGTAAATTATTACTTAATCAATAAATAAAAGTATCACAAAGCATTATCATAATTTTTCCTAAATACCGAATCTTCTTAACATACCATTTGAGAAACATAAGCACTCTGCACGAGTTTTGGTTTTAGTAATGGTAATGGAAAATACCTGTAAGAACCCCAAATTTTACCGGAACGTATAACATTGATGGGTAAATCCAGCTGTAGTTGCCTCATGTACAATGATTCTTGCAATGAAAAAGTAGGCGCATCTTTATCTTGAATAAATACACCTTTAATCATTTTACCGCCCGGTTCTTTTCGCAAACAATTTACAAGGCCGATTAGTCCGCATTCGAAGTCCCCTTCTGCAACGACTATAATCCTTGTAGTTTCATTTTCTACGTTCATGAATGATTTAAGCCTGTCTATCCATGAGAATTCATAATTATTTATATACACGATCTGTTGACTATTCTTAATATCGTGTATTTTTCTTAATAATATAATTGTCTTATCGTTGGTGCGTTTCTCCAAAATTACTTTTAATCCATACTTATCCAGACATGAGTAGTCATAGCTAACATCCAACTCTTCCAATGTTAGAAGAAATCCCTCAGGCAGTATGACAGATAATAATTGTTCATATAATTTGTTTTTATTTTTTGTTAAAATTCTGAAACCTATGATCATCAAACAATTTTCATTTTTTGACAGTTTATCAAATTCAATTGTAGAAACATTGTTAGGCAAGGCGATATCTTTGAATCGTCCGTGTGTTGCCACCAGTTTGATATCGGATTGAATTTGCGGTAAATCATCTAGAACTTTATTCACAAATAAACAATTTAAATTCTCCGGCATCACTTGATCGCTATCCTCCACAAATTCGATTATTTTTACGTTTATCATATTGTAACACTCGAGCGCAAGATGCACCGACATTCTTGTTATATCTTCTAAGAACATTATATCTAGATCCCTATGAGCAACAAACTTGTACTCTTCAAGAACGGGATTGATCTCTCTTTGTTGGCGAGATATAGCTGTAGTCACGACGCCGCTTATTTCAATTCCTCCGGATATCAAAGCATCTAAATGCTTATAATTTTGTACAAGGACTTCTGCAATATAATACAATAGCAATAGCGCATATTTTATATGTATATTTTTAGAAAAATAATATCGGGTTAAATATTGTGCTCATTTATATTACTGTAAACATACGTTTTTCTTCATTTGGAAGCTTTTCAATTTGTTCTATATGAGATTTTGGATCGATTACTACTTTACGAATTCTTGTTGGTACGAAGAGACTTCTCGAATCCAGTCCTAAAATCATCATCTGTAACATGTTATCCATAAATGTTGTCCAGTTGTCAGTCCAGGCAATATGACCATTCTTTCCCCTAATTGACGCGCTTTTCAGTCCACGAAATTCGCCGGTATATTGATAACCACGAAGCTTCAATTCTTTATAGATATCTTTCGTATTCATTTCCTCTTCATCATTGTCATTTCGATCAATAAACGTAGTACATATTTTTTCGTCTTCAATATTATTTGGAATTCGTATTGTTCCAGTAACAACAGCATTGCTTCCTTCGATTATTTCGAATTTGCTACTACCTGTAAAAATATAGATATCGATTTCTTGTGAATGTAGCTTATAACGCAGTTCTAATAGTGCATTTTCTGCTCAAATCTGCGGTCACTCTATTGACAGATTGTTCTAACGATTTATTTATTGATAGGGTTGGGTAAATTTTTTTTTTTTTGACTGATTATAAGTTAAGTTTAAAGTTAATGACCCAAAAATTAATTAAGTTTACGTTAAAAATTACTTAAACAAAAATTAACTCAGTTAAAGTTAAGTTAACAAAATATTAATTTATTAAAGTTAAATGTTTATCTCTATCCAACAGTGAATCGACACATCTGATAAACTTGTTGTACGACAAATAAAATATTCGCATTATGATCAACCATTTTCACACGACTTTAATTGATGAATTGTTTTAATTTGTATAAAAAGAGTTAGTTTAATAAGTTAATGTTAATGCATTTAAAAATAACTAGTTTAAGGCTTGGTTCCACAATTTACTTTAACCGGAGTTTAACTCGTTAATGGAAGATTCACATTGCATCTGATGTTCGATGTACGACGTCCGATTGGATACATCGGACATCAGCGTAATTTATTTTTTTATTCACTATAGGAGGATTAACTGGTGTAATACTTTCTAATTCATCAATTGATATTATTCTCCATGATACGTAATTTTTCTAATATTTTTAATTTGAGAGGCTCTATCATCTAAGCGAATAATTATAAATTTATTTTTTTTTAATTCCTCACTAGAATGATTAAATTCCTATCCTCCAATTAATCATAGATATAATGAAATTCCTTCAATTTAAACTACTTTCCCATTTATAAATTTTTTAATATGGCAGATTAAGTTGTGGAACTGGGCCTAAGTTAAAGTTTAATACGTTTAAAATTAACTAAATTAAATTAAAAGTTATTAACTTTTCAACTTTTTAAATTAACTTTTAACTGTTTAACTAGTTGCTATCTAATCCTGTTTATTGGATATAAATCTTTTCTCAATTCATATGTTATACAATCTTATCTCTTATTTGTGTTTTATGGAAAAATTTTTCATTTTTCTTGTATATCTAATTTGTATGATTAATTTAATTATGGTAATAATTTAATAAGTTTAATAACTTAATTATAGTATAAATTACCTTTTTGCATCATAAGAACTAAATCGACAGGACTTTGTTTTGATAATATTATAGAGCGTAGAAAATTGATATCTTCAAATACAATTGGTATATCGAAGTAATCTTGTTTTTTCAACCAGCTGATCATCTGCCATATAAGTAAAAGATATCCCATAATCGGAAATAAATTTTCTCCATTAATGACATGTCCACTCATATATATAAATTCTTCATCTAACAAATTAATAGTGACAATTACTTCTCCTTTGTCGATTGTTTTTTGTCCGATATAACGGTATGTATACCAATCTTTGGAATGATCCCATCTGCAAAAAAATGTCATTAATTCAACAATGTATAGAATATTAGTTTGCGTTTTTATCATCGTTAAAAATAATGCAATTTAATATTCTGCTTTATAAAATTCCACTATTTTTCTATAGCGAACATAACTGAAGAATCTTGTGTTACATTAAACAGAATTTACCTTATAAGATGAGAAATCATCGGTGTACCACGACTTACAGGAAACTTAACTTCAGTTCAAACTTAACTTCACGACTTACAGGAAACTTAACTTCTGGATATAAATTTGCGATTTGCGGCTGTAATCCTGCATTATAAAGTTTTCCAATTCCGTGTAAAAATATTTCAATATTCGATTTGTGAGAGAATTTGTATAACGCGACATTTGTCACTGTTGTCTCTAAGGAATCATTAAGAATGTATTGTAGAATGTCATGTGGCGCTATCTCAATCGTCACTGCATCGTTTGGAATAAAACGTAAAGTTTCTGAGAATAATACCGGGTCTAGCAAATGATTTGTATAATATTCTGCTAAACTTGACTTTGGAAATGCGCTGAACCATTCATAAGACTCATTCGACACACTCAACCATTTTGAGCTTGGATACGCTTGTTGTGGCAATATTTGATTCATGTACTCCAAAAGTTTAATTCTTGCGGGCTCGACGTAACGACTATGAAAAGGTATACGTCCGAAGGAAATTTCTTTTATAGAAATATTGTCATTCTGAATAGAAATAAATTTTATCATTTATTTAAAATTCAATATAATTATAAGTATATAAACTCTTCACAAAAATTAGAGGAACACTTAACTTTTCTTTAAAAATAGGCAAAATTCAGAACTATAACTTCGTTAAAAATGAACGAAATTAAAATCCAAAAAAGGATTTCAAAGCTTAAAATGTCAATTTTCAAAAAAAAATTTTAATTTTTCTTTTTTACCAAAATTTGAAAAAAGCTGATCTCCTTGTGATACGCTTTGGATAATGTTAACGTCAGCGGTATTTTTCCAACTCTCGGTAAAAAAAGACTAAACAATTTTTTTTTGTTCTTCTTGACACTTAGCAAAGATAATATACTATCAGTGCATTAAAAAAGAATATTCTTATTGTTAATTAAACTTTATTTTCCATTTTTTTCTTTTTTTACTATTAAAATTAAGCAACTTCACAATTTTTTGTACGTTTTGCCCCATAAAACCATAGTGGCCACTATAAAAAAAATTTCATAGTTATTCGGTAAATTTTTTTTAGATGCAGGATACTTAAAAGTACAAAAAAACGTTAAGAATAAATATTTGTTGTTGTTCTAGACAATTGTTTTCTGGGTCAAAATGAAACAGGGAAAAATCGCTAATTTTTACGTTATTTTCATCTATTTGCATCATGTCTACATTTATACCATTCGATAGAGCAAAGTTTCAGCTTTAAGAATCTGTTTTTTTAATTGCGGTACGATGATTTTTAACGGAGTTATGAGCAATTAAAGATCAAATGCTCATTTTTTATTTAATCCGCGATAATCCAGTAACAAAAAATTTTAGAAACATTTTAAAAAACGTTTTTGTAGG
>NW_021848436.1:0-4614 GCF_003651465.1 Formica exsecta | reverse complement strand
GAAAACTATAAGCTTTCACATTAGAAAGTCGTAAATTTTCGTAGATTTTTTTTTGTCACGTGAAGCCCATGAAGTGGGAAGAAAATTTCACATTTTGTCCAGCTCATAGTTTTCTATATATAAAAATTATCAAACTCACAGATATTCAAGAAAATAATGACCTTTCGAAAATAAAGATTTTAAGCTTTAAAACCCTTTTTTTGGATATAAATTTTATTTTTACGAAGTTAGAGTTGTCTGAATTTTGCCTACACTTTTTAAGAAAAATTAAGTATTCCTTTACATATATATAATTTTGGTGAGGGGGTTATACAATATATTATTTAATACTATTTAAGCGTTTTCACAAACCTGTAGCTTAGCGAGGAATGCTCTTACAGAGTTTGTTGGTCCACTCACAATAGAATTACGTGAATTATTGTAACAAGCTATATCAATATCCGACGGACAAATATTTTTCAAAGTTTAAAAATCGAGATTAATTTCAGCCATTAAACCATCTATTATTTTTGACTTAAGAAATGCTGAGCCGACATAATATGCCAACAAGATGGTTTCTTCGGCCGTTAAGCATCAATCGGCATATCCACAAATCAACTCGCCAATGGAATGACCCATTATAACATCAGGAGTGATACCAATGCTTGTCAAAAGATCAACTATTCCAATCTGCAATATATATAATTTTTTGTCATAACTTTTTAATTTCTTTTTCTGTTGAATAAGATAATATTATAAAATATTACAAATTTAGCGTTCTGCATATAATTATGCATATGTATGTAATAGGTACTTTTTGATTTCAGTTATATATGTTACAATTATAACTGTAACTTTTTATAAGATACTAGTTTTTAAATATAAGAAGCTTTAAAAAATTAGACATTATAAAATAATCCTGCGACATATATAGACGATATATTTTATTTATGAATATATGCTTATACCTGTGATCCAATAAGGCCTACAAATAAATTGACTACGTTGTTGACAATATCTTTGTTTCTATTTGTTAGAATATCTGTTACCGATATACCGTAAGGTCTCAAAATTGTGTCGCATTTCTGGACTGCTTTAATAAATGGTGGAAATTTCATCAAAGTTCGACCTACCAATATTTAAAAGAAAATATTAAGTACATTAGTTCGTATAATTTAATGTCATGTAATACATTGTCTTAAATAATATTTTTACTTAATTGATCTAAACATATATAATATTGTAATAAAATCTCTGGAAATTGTTTATCTTTATTTTGCATATGCTTCCTACAGTATCATTATTATATTTTAGTTTAATTTAATCAAAATTTAATTATCATACTTAATAAATGAAACTTAAAAGATTACAAAATTCGCAAACTGGAGATATTATATCGATTAACTTCTTTTTATGTTTTAACGAGTATTAAAGAAAATCAATATATGTGTAAATTAAAAATTGTTAAATGTTCATTGCAAACAAACATTTAACATCTTAATAATTGTTAAATATTACATTGTAATATGATATTTTTGTGATTTACTTACCCATGTTAAGACACTGCAATCCAATTCCAGAAAATATGAAGCAAATCGGTCTTTTCGTACTTACGTTGCGTCCCATTTTAATTATTGCGTTATCAGATACGTTGGATCCAGTTATTATGTATCCCCTGTAGGAATGACCTTTTATATTGACACTATGAATACGATGTAGCAGAGAGATATATTCTACATCTATTGACCGACTCTGTACCTATAAAAATATCGTTATTAATCGTAACTATACGACAATTATCTTATATTATTATAGACTATTCTCAAAGTTAATTTTTTTTTTAATTAAGAAGTTTACATATATGTGTACATAAATGAAATTATATATACATATATACTATATATAAATTTATTATTTATAAATTTTGCATATTTTAGAAGTAATTACCCTTAATTCTCACTTACAAATCGTGGAATCGTGTAATTTTAGTTCTAATCTTTCGACTTCATTATTTTATTTATTTTAGATATGAATAATATTATTAATATATCAATAAAATTTTTAAATTTTATCAAATGTAGATTTAATTTATGTTTTATATGTTCGATTTTGAAAAATCTGGATGTGTGTGTGTGTGTGTTTTTTTAAAGCATTCCATAATTTACTTTGTATGCATCTTAGATATTATTTAGTCATTTCATCAAAGACATTAAAAAGACGCTTTCTGTGTGTCGCACAAAATTAATATAGGTAAATAGTATAATTATTACGCTTATATACAGGATGATTTATTTAAATGGAAATACTTTGAAATATATAAAAAATATGCTAAATTAAAAAAAAATTTTCAACGGAAGTTGTTCAGTTTAAAAAAGAAAATAGAATGCAAAATTTAATTGGACCTAGGTCCTAGGACCCTAGGGTGGCCAAGGTCATCTCAAAAATATCTTATTTTTTATTCTAGGTTTTCTTAGCGATGTCGAGTTGCTTTTAAAATATAGTTAATCCCCATTTGATAAAGATTGAAATCAATAATAGATGATAAATCGGTACGCGTAAAAATGTAGTTACAAATCTGAATACGCGAATTCTACACAATATTATTGGCAAACTTTGATCGTTTATAACTCAAAAATTATTGTAGCTTTTAAATTATTGTAGAATTTTTTACTCTATACATATATTTCACTTTTAAAATATGTATTATTACAAAAGTTGTGAAATACTCTGCATACACGTATATTATAATTATAATACATAGATATCTTATTTTTAATTTTAAATCTTTGAAATTTGCATACAACTAATACTCTATTTTTTAAATTGATTAATGGCTACATTAACTGCTAATGCGTTTGTTTCAATCGATTGTTATATGCCTTAGATCTGTTAATAATACTCCGCTCTTTTCCCTGTTTTTACCGGTTTAAAATAAACATTTATCTTTAACTTTTACATCTAGATCCTATTAGTAGAATTAGTAATTTAATGTATATGTATATATAATTAATACATTTTAAGTAAACGTAATTTAAGTTATAACAATGACTTTCTTAAATTTTTTATATGAATATAAACAATTTCTTAAATTTTTTCTAGCTTTTATTTCGTAATAATACATTTTTTATCCTTTGCGTTAATTATTTAGTATTTACATTTTTTTATAGTACTATTATTTAGTACTGTATAGTATTACTATAGTATTACCGCTATTTTAAAGTACTACATATACAGGGTGTTCAAAGAAAACCATTCAATATTTATATGGTAGATAGGACACACCGTACTGAGTAAAAAAATCTTAGTAAACATAAATCGAAAGCTCAACCATTTCTGAGATATAATAGATAGTTTTTTCCTTACTTTTATATTTATTGTAATATATTATCCTATATGAATTTTATGTATTTAATACATTACCATGTATGTGTTTCATGTGTTTGTGTTTTTGTGTGTGCGATAAACGTGCAGTTATTCTTTTATTGTTTTTTATTAAAAAAGGATTAATTTTGTAAATAATTTAAAATGACAATAATAATATACGAGATAAGTATAAGAAAGATTAGATTATTCATGAAATGTGTACTTACCTCATCTAATATAATTTTAACTGCTTCCTCCGTACGTCCAGATATAGCTACAAGCCTAGGTAAATTATCATCTGCTTCATTATTGACTTTAATTGTTGGATTTGATTTTAGTAATACGTGGCAATTAGCACCGCCAAATCCGAAGGAATTAATACCGATATAACCACCCTTATATTCTGTCGGTTCAGTGACTATATTTATTCTTCCTTCAATAATAGCAGTCATATCCTTTCGTGGACATTTAAAATGTATAGTAGGCGCCATTATACCAGTTTCCATCGCTATTAAAACCTTTATCCAAAAATAATTTTTAAATAAAGAAATACTTGCACAAGTAACGTTAAATTATATAATTGTATTAACCTTATTTTATTCTAAATTTACCTTTGCAATATGACATTGACCACTGGCAGCTTCTGGATGTTATTTTATTTTAAATTTACCTTTGCAATATGACATTGACCACTGGCAGCTTCTGGATGTCCAATATTCGACTTCACTGAACCCAATAATAGAGGAAGTTGTCTTGTAGCGCACAAAGCTTTATCGATGGCTTGAAGTTCCATAGGATCGCCGGCTAGAGTACCAGTTGCATGAGCCTCCATGTAAAAGAGGCGAAAAGGCGAAATATCACATTCTTCGTAAAATTCTTCCAGTAACATTTTTTGCTTGTCAACTGATGGAAAAGTAATTCCTTCTCCCATCGCAGTAGTAACCATCTTTAGATAGAACTCCTAAAACAGTATCAGTTTATTTGTTTCAATCAATATAGAAGATAAAATTTTGTTTCCAGTTTTTCGAATAATATACCAAGTACCTAAAATATTCGATGAATATATATAAGCTAATTAATTATATCGTTTAAAAACAAGAACTACTATATTTAACAAATGTTGATTAAATATTATTATTTTGATAAATGTATCAATAAATATTTATTTTATTTAACAATGCAACACAACTTTGAACATAATAATATTATTTTTCACATACCCAAACGAAGAAATTGGCAAATTAGAGAAGGATTGATGCACAAATTGACACT
>NW_021848435.1:16824-27528 GCF_003651465.1 Formica exsecta | reverse complement strand
TTGAAACCATTAAATAAATTACTCGAGGATTATGAATCAAACATCGAGCCATTTAACAACCGATAGAAAACATCAAAAGCACAGGAAATGGCTAAAATCAACATCAATATCAAAAATGAAGACGAAATCGAAAATTATCACGAACGTGGTTACGACCTCATCCATAAAGAAACCGAAAATAAAAATAAAGATTATCAAAATATTATTATTATGGAAAAAATTAATTACGAGAACGAAGACGAAATATTTAATCAAGAAGAACATAAAATTGAAAATAAAAATATGAATAAAGACAAAATAAAGAATAAAAACGAGAGGAAAATTAAAACCAATCCAAATAAAAATTTAAATAATTCTAAAACCCATGGAGAAGGAAGTTACCAAACTTCTCCAGAAGAAATTAATTCTAGAATTTCGGAGGGAAGTTTCCAAACCTCGACAGAAAATTCTAGCTCCGTCGATTGCGAGGAGGGAAATTACCAAACCTCATTACGCAATTCGACACAATATAATCCCGAAAAAGGGAAAAATTTTTATACCTTAATGGATATTAAGTTTCCAAGAATTGGATTATCATCGGAAAATAATGATAATAATAAAAGATCCTCTCATGTCACAATAAGAGACCTTCTTAAAAAGGCAAAAAATTATAAATTAAATATTAAAGATTTAGGTATTGAAAATAATCGAAATATCAAATGTAAAAACAAACCGTCTTCGAAAATTTCAACTGCTTTATTGCATAAATCTCAAGAAATTATAGATAAATTTATGCGAAAACGTAAATCGAAAAATAAAAAGGAGCAACAAAATAATATCGCAATTTCTGATCTGCATAATTGTTTAATAATATCCGAAGAACCGAAAGAAGATAGATTTACACAAATTATAGATTTGTTGCGATTAGAACACTTGAATAAAAAAGAACAAGAAAACGTGATAAAATTAATAACAAACAGTCAAGATCGATCTCATATATTCCTGGAGAAAAATTAACTGCGACTCATGTAATACAACATCAAATACCAACTACAGATGACCATCCAATTAATACTCGTCAATACAGATTTCCGCAAATACATAAGGAAGAAATAAATAAGCAGGTAGAGGAACTCCTAGAAGGAGATATAGTAAAACATTCGCAGTCACCATACAATACGCCCATATGGATTGTGCCAAAGAAAGAAGATTCAAAGGGAAATAAACGTTGGAGAATGGTCCTCGATTTCCGCGCTTTAAACGATAAAACTATCGGAGATGCTTATCCTTTGCCAAATATTATTGACATATTAGATCAATTAGGAGGAGCGCAATATTTCTCAGTATGTGATACGGATACCTTTCCGTTTACACCTGCAGAATTAAATGAACCAGACTATTCACCGATTACTGAAAAGGCTTTAATTCATAATTACCCTGCACAAAACAGAATTCAAACAAGAAGTCAGACAGTAAAACAAAATATTGAACAAAATAAAATATTTAATAAATTACATAGTAATGAGGAAGAAATTGAGGAAATTGAAGATAGAAACGATCCGCCAAACAAAGATTCTGACAGCGACAAGGAAGATGAGGAAGAAGACGAGGAAAACATTATTAACCAGAATTTAAAAGCAAGAAAAACAAAACCTACGAACATCGCAAATAAATTAATTAAAAGCAACATTATAGATTCCCGCGAACTTTTATTTTTACGAAAAGACAACGTGGCATATTTTGTCGATACACAAGGAAAACCGTTAGATTCTGGCTCACAGAAACTATTCGAACGAAACGAACTCCCGAGCCTAGGATCTCTTGTCTTAGGCGAAGCTAAAGCGATAAAATATAGAAGTTATTACCACATGGCCTTACCCATTAGTGAAGCTCAACGGGAGAGCCCTACGGTAACACTCAGCCACATCATAAAAACTTTGTAATAGAGATGACGGAGCTTGCATCTCTTCTTATTGCGACAATACAATCAGCCCAGATAGCACATAACGCTAAAAGATAACGAAAAGATATTTTTCCTAAGATATTATTTCGAACAAGTGAAAAGATGTCTGTAAAACATTTTTTCGTCTTGCCGAAAAAGACAACATAAAACGGATATGCAACGAAGATGTGTGCGTAGTTATGTATACTAGAGACCGTGATGCCTGAGTTGGAAACACTTCCTATTTTAATTTTTAAAACTTTATTTTGATCTTTATTTCAAATGTTTCATTGTGTATGAAACATTTGTGCCATGCTTACAGGGGACGAGATTCTGGATTTCTTCATTCTCCAAAATATTATAACTAAATTAAAAACACTTATACACATTACCAAAATCCACATATAATTTATTTTGAATACAATTTTTTTTTATCTGATATAGAGTTACGTTGCTGAAATTTTATAATTTACACATTTTTATAATTTGTAGATTACATTAATAAAATTAAAAACTATATTAAAAAGATCATCAAATTAATTAATCATATAACGCAGTAAATGATTGATTGATGTCTCGTATTTTTGGAGGCATTCTAGGCATTTTCGAATCAAATATTTAAGCATTCGCAGGTGAACATGCGATCTTCACCTATAGAAAACTTGATGTTTCAGTTTGAACTATTCGGAATATATCATATCTTATATCAACTGTTATCATAGATAACATTTATTATATAATAGACATTACGAAATGATTTATACACAGCAAAATTCATCGCTGTTTCCCAGATCTATTGCATTAAGAAAAAGAAATTATTTAAAATACAATCGCAATCGATGGTCGAAGATTGTTCAAATCATCCTGAATTTTATACATAATCGAGAATATGATTAAGAAATTGATCAAATAAACTGTTATCTATGATAACAGTTAGATTATCATAGATAACAGTTATCTATGATAACTGTTATCATAGATAACAGTTTATTTGATCAATCTGTTCGAGAGCGAGGCGAAATAGGAAAAGAGTGTGCGAGGATCTTTTGGCTCGCCGAAAATAAATCTCGCGAGTACAGTTCACGTTTTTTAATTACAACAAAATAATTAACACGATCACAAATTCTACAAAAGTTCCAAATAAAAGCTCGGTCGGTTATAGGCGTTTCACAAAAGAATAGCGGTTGTCGTAAGCGGTTTCACAAAAGGAATAGCGGTTGTCGTAAGCGGTTAACAAAGCGTGTCGAAATGCAGTGTAACTAAATATGCGATAACTAAACGCGTATGCGAGTGTTTCAGGCGCTCCTCGCGAGCCCTGAGCCGTGCAGATTGCGATGGAATAATAATGCGAAGCCCATGTGACAAAGAAGAAATTAATTTAAATGTAATTTAATGCAATCTCAAACACAATCTCTTAATAATATTCTCGATTATGTATGAAATTCAGGATGATTTGAACGATCTTCGACCATCGATTAAATTTAATTTGTACAGAACAAACAGAAATATGTTGGATCATTTCATTATTCAACCCGACCTTACGAAAAGCTAAAAGAAGTACTTGAAGATATCGGGTTTCAAGTTCATCATTGCAGTCATCGAAACAAGAGCTCATTTAATACACAACAGTTTGTATGTAAGTATTTGCTCTCAATATGCATGCAAAAATTAAATTCTAAACAAGATTATTATTTGAATCATAAATTTTTTATCATATTACTTTTTTTCTATTCATTTTATAATTTTTTAACTATATTGTTTATTTCTACAGCTATGGTTACTTCACAACACACTTTTGCATTTTTGGATAACATGCCGCATAATCTAAGGGAGGAATTCATGAATGAGTTTGCACGTAGATTCCAGGAAATAAAAGTTAAAGAATACAAAGATAGACAAAGTGATCATAAGCTACATGATGATATTCCTTTTTATCACACTGTACTAGTAGCTTATGCACAAAAGTGTTCATAATTATATCAGCCTATAATTTATAAGGGGAATTGGCAGAATGTTTGTCTTTCCTTTCTCTCTTCCGAGCAAAGTTTGAAACGCTCGAGAAGAATGTTTATCTTCGTTTATTATATAATAGACATTACGAAATTATTTATACACAGCAAAATTCATCGCTGTTTCCCAGATCTATTGCATTAAGAAAAAGAAATTATTTAAAATACAATCGCAATTAATGATTGAAGATCGTTCAAATCATCCTGAATTTCATACATAATCGAGAATATGATTAAGAGATTGATCAAATAAACTGTTATCTATGATAACAGTTATTAACAAATAATGAGTAGCAGTGATATATTGTCTCTGCATAGACTATCGACTATCAAATAAGATGTATCGAATTGGGTCCATCATTGTTTCACGATGGCACTCAATAACGAGGATATTTAGTTAGCAGAGGATATTAACCGTTTCCCTTATAATATCGAGTGAATATGATGCGCAGTGCCTTTACGACTGTTTCAGGTCACGTCTACCTACGGTCTACGCTGGATTTTGCTTGTGCCCTCATAGATATAATATATCTAGAATCTAGACCAAATGATAAGAGTGAAAATTAGGCAGAGATAGCATTATATGACCTACTGACTTCTATTCATATTTTTATATAAGCCTGGCGTATACGTGTGGGATGATAAAAAGGGCATTGCCTGATCTTAGTCTCCTTCCTTTTTAGGCTATCGAAATCTTCATTTTTTATAGTATAATCACTTCTAAAAGTTTAGTTGATACCACATAGTGTATGTATATATGTATATAGTCGACACCGTTGCCACCGTAAACTTTTGACGGTTGTACCATTAAAAAAGAAGGCCTACAAGAGAAAGACATGTGGCGACTCGTGTATGCGACTCGACATATATTCCAAAAACTCATCCTCTCTCAACATCAACTCGTTCGTGACTAACGATCGAAACTCAACAGTAAAACATTCACCGAATGCAGCTTTACCCATCGAGACCACTGCTACAGCTGTGGCGCTTTCATTACCGACATGGTCATCTACATCGACTCGGAATACAATTCAAGTTTCTCATCTAGCTAAATTCTTTTCGCATGTTCTTCCTTAGCGATCGACGAGACCGGTTCGCGCGTGTGTTCTTCCGTCGTTAAGCAACCATGATTTTGTATTACTCGTTTCATTAAATTACGGACTGTGATAATAAAGATATATATAGTTTTTTGTCTTCCCGTGTACTTTCTATCCCATGTAGCAAACCCGCGGCTACAGACAAGGATCACGTAATGCCCTCTTTGTCATCCCACATTTTAAATAGCACGGCGCTTTCCAGTATGGAGTTCAGTGGTATCACTATTCTATCTTTGTCTTTTTATCCCCTCTACTTTTCTGTTTCTAAATTAACGAAGGCTTCTTTACCCCACCATACATCGTTAGAAAAAAACAGATTGCACAACAATTTTCTATTTTTTGATATGTTCTAACTACAAGAAATGTAGAGATCGCGCGACCTACATATTATACGTCCATGTATACGTCCTACGGTGCTATTATGACTGCGACTGTCTTAGATATTATATAATATATACTCGTATACAGGATGTCCGGAGTCAATCGCATCACCCATCGTGTGCAGATAGAACAGGTGAAACGTCCTTTATCATTTTGCAATTTTCGTAACTATTATTGAGAAATTAATTAAAAAAGATCGACTAATTTGCGTGAGTATAAGCGCGTAGCACTTATAGTGTTTTAGACACTAGCGGCTCGGGACCGCGGTTGCGTCTGTGATCGCGATTTGCTACGCTCCAATCATACTTGCAATTGGTGCTTTCTGATTGGCTGAGGCAGAATCGCAATCGCAGATATAAGCGGGGAGCATACACTTTTGCATAAGCGCATAATCATAAGCATAAGAAAATTGATTGGTCCATTTCCTTATGCATAACGCTATTGACCAATAAATTTTCTTATGCTTATGATTATGCGCTTATGCAAAAGTGTGTGCTCCCCGCTATAATTTCAGTCGCGACTGTGAGCCGCTAGTTTGATTCGGGCTTTAGGCCGCGTTTGAAAACGCCACCCGTGTGCACACGAGCATCGTTCTATCTTTGTTCAACTTTCAGACAACGTTCGTGTGCACACCGGTGGTGTTTTCGAACGCAGCCTAAATGTAGTCATATAGTTACTCACGTTCGCTGATTTCAAGAGATGAGGGCACTTTGAAAGGCTCCTACCCAGACAGCACAAAACGTCCTCAGGATCATCCTGAATATGTCCAGGATGGTTCAGGATATTTGTAGGATGTTTTAAGATATTATTATAAATATATTTTATGAAAATTTAATATGCATACATGATTACTTTCGGTTATGTAGGCTATTTAATATAATTTAGAAATTTTAAGTATTGTAATAAGTATTAATGTCCTATAAATGTCCATTGGATAACCCCTGGATGTCTGTAGGATACCTGCCCTGTCTATTATATTGAATGTCCTTTGGATTTCCAGAGGACATATACATGTGCAATTAACTGTTAACATTAATTTCGTTTAATATTAATAATTGAATTTGATGCGCACATTTTCACATATTCAAAATTATTATTTATTTAATAATTTATGAGAAATGTTACTATGCGCAACATTCCAAAAACTTTACAAAAAATAGTATTCAACCGCTAGTTCGTTTGTTTACCGCTATGCGACGCGCGAACTCGTATTTGAGATTTGGTCATGAGAATTATATAAAGCTTGCAAAGAGCAACTAACAGGAAATTAAAAATATAATTATTTTTTATCAGTTCAATTTTTCTGATGCAATCCCAACATAGGGAATTCAGATTCAGATATTGGATTGTTTTGAAAATATTACACATAAACCTAAAATATTTATGTACAGCACGAAAACCTCAAATATTAAAGAACGTGAACTATTTTTAGTATTAGATTTTTAGTATTGGCAGTAAATAACAGAACGCAATCTTAATTTATATTTAAATTTTAGAATTTGTTCTTTTTAACGTGTGAAAAATATCCCTAACATATCCTATAGAAATCCTTAAGATGTTCCACAGATGTTTCACAGGATCTCCCTGGATTCTCCAGAGGCTAGTGTATGGCTATCATTTACTCTTCCTCAGGACATCCAGAGGAGATCCGAGGATTAAAATAGGATATCCTCAGGATATCCTACATGTATGTCCTGGATGCCCTTTGGACGTCCTAAGGACATCCTTGTGCTGTTTGGGTAAGGAACCAACAAATCTGCTACCGGAGGTTCACAACTCGATATTTCCATGGGCGAAAACGACATGCTGATATCTGTGCCAATGTCTGGAACTGGTAAAGGAACATGTACGGTATCTGTAATATAAATAAAAGAAATGTATGTGTTTCAATTATTTACATTCTATCATTTTTTTATCAACAATGTAATTAATACTTTTTGTTTCAGAAAACTCACTGACCAAGGTACTGATTATTTGAATTGATGGTTTCATCATATTAGAGGATTCGGCAGAGACATTGCATATTCGCTTCGCATATTCATGCAGCGGCTCACAATCTCCTGTCGGAACGTCACCGAATTTCGTGGGCACGGCTTGCTTTTTAAGTTGCGGATACTTGTATATGACTTTTAATAAAAAAATACATGATTTGAGTAAGAACTCTTTTGAAACCGATATGAAATTTTTTCATTTTACTCACCCGTGCAATTACTTGATCATTTGTGTCAAGCTTAATCCACTCACGGGAAATATCTTTTTCCTGTTTGTCACATATAACGTCCGTTTGGCGCAACTTGACTATACCTGGGATAGCCTCTTCCCATTTCTTCCATATAACCGGGTCTTTCGGTACGCCAAATAAAGACCGCTTTATTTGTTCCGTTCTGCTGCCGGTTTTACAATACGGTACTGCGCACCACCTCGCCATTTTTCAAAAATAATCTTTTACGAAAATCACACGCGTATTTACAACGGCTCTCGGTTTCCAAGGTCTTTTTTTTTTTTTTTTTAATTTGACATTTCAGGTAGGTTACGTTTATCTGGGAAAAGTTATCACAGCGACGAATAGTGGCTGTGTTAGGAACTAAATATTTCCTCAATAAGCGACCATACCCCCACTACTGAAATTGCGGCCAGTTTCAAGACCTGTATGTAAGACCGTGCTTTAAGGTGATATTAGGTCTGTTCTTTATAGCTGAACTGGCTGCACTAGTTCAGAGCTTATCTTTCTCCTTCTAATGGAGAGAGAAAAAGATAAACTCTGAACTAGTGCAGCCAGTTCAGCTATAAAGAACAGACCCATTTATATCATCGTACGACGAGTTTGTTATTAGATGTTTTGATTGGCTATCGGATAGAAAATTTCTAGGATTCCCAAAGTTTCTTATAGCGTTTTCGAACGAACGGGTTAATCCAAATCCGATCAATTAATCATTTATATTTTACTATGAATTTAAGTCTTTTATTGGCAGAGACGATGCAATGACGTCATTAATCGCTTTCAGAGCGATTAAACCTGCTTCATTCGAAAACGCTATTAGTATAGCTGTCAATCAGTATGTCCGATAAAGCTTCTCGTTTGATAAACGAAATATTACCTTAACATAGAGGAGGGACCAATCAGAATACAAGAAATAGAAGGATTTCTTTGTCCTGATTGGTCCATCAAACGATTCGAGTTATCGCAAATAAAATGCATTCTGTATCCAATATGGCGAATTAACGAGTATCAATTTTAATTCGCGCCATTATGTGTGTGTTGTGTTTTTCTAATAAACGTGCCGGTCCATCGGATTTCAAAAACTCAAATCTAGAGATTTGAATCTTCAGTTTGTTTTATCAAATTATGTTCTCCTCTTAATTTTTCGAAAATACGTATTATGCACTTCGCGTAATTTAGAGTTTGCACGTTAATTTCTATCCATTATTATCTAATGTGAAATTGTCCAAGTTCTTTCAATGTCGAGAGAAGCCTCATCTGATTGAAATCTGCAATTTATTTTACATAGGTATATATGTGCCTTTTATGAATTATCCCAGACAGCACAAGGATGTCCTTAGGACGTCCAAAGGGCATCCAGGACATACATGTAGGATATCCTGAGGATATCCTATTTTAATTATAATAATATCTTAAAACATCCTACAAATATCCTGAACCATCCTGGACATATTCAGGATGATCCTGAGGACGTTTTGTGCTGTCTGGGACATTTCTCTGAAGAGCTCACAAAATTTAAAACGGAATTTTAATACTCTTGCCAAAGTATATTCTACTGATAAAAGGAAAAAAATCACATGAAAAGATCGAATATCGAAAGGTTTCGCTTAATTATTGTTATATTATTATTTCGATCGATAGAATAATTCTTTTGAAAGAGAAAAAGGAAGTTTCGAAAAAAGTAAAAGGTGCCACAAAAAAAAGAAACAGGTTTAAAAGATCATTGCCAGAATATATTTCCTATATTAATTATTTTTTCTAATGGCAACAAATCGTCACGTGTTTGCCATTAACTACAATATCGCTCGGCTCATATATACTATCTCTTTCTCTCTCTCTTTCTCTCTCTCGCATTTATAAATATGAAAACGCACGCTGCAAATTGCAAAGTGAGGAAGATACTCGTCTATACATATATCGTTGATCGCGAAAATGCTTCTTTAGATATTATATTTGCCCGCATTTGTGCATTGTTGTTGTGTTGTTACTTTCGCTTGTAAGATACGATAAGTATTGTTATACTTTTTAAACATTTTTGTGATATTATGATAAATGAGGTTTGTTCGACAAATGAAACATTGACTACGTTTATACGTCAGTCTTAATCGGGTTTAATAACAGTTCTAAAACTAGCCAATCACAGTCATTCCATTTTTCAGAGGAATAATCGTGATTGGTCAATTTTAAAACTACGGATGTTATTAAACCCGCTTAAGAGTGACGTGTAAACATTGTCTCTCGTAGAAAGAAATTCTTTCGACTCCTTCGAAAGATTTCACAAACGTTACAATTTATGGTACGACAGATATACATTTCTACTCAAGCAGAACAGAAAATCACAATAACATCAAAATGACATCAAAATGACATCATAATGACTTTTGATAGTCATTGTAATGTCATTTTGATATTATTATGATTTTCTGTTTTGCTTGGGTACTGCAAGTATTTTTTTTACATTTCTATCATCGCGGTCGTATATAAATTTCTAAATAAGAATAAAATTATTTAAAAGACATTTAAGAAATATTCTGAAAATTATTTTAAAACTGTGAAGTAGACGCGCAAAACGCAGATATTTTCAAAAGTTTAGAGAAATAATAGGAAGAGAAATTTTTCACACAGAAAATTTTAAAATCGCTCTTGATTTTTACGAATTGATTATTATCACGATAATTACATATTTGATTTGTATTATGGATATCGTACGGATCGTAAAGGCTCCCTATCGCAAGGATCCCTCTAGTGGTTTTGTAAAGGTATGACAATTTGGGTTTTATTTTTTTTGCCGATTTTGCAAATTTAAAAGAAACGGAAATGCAATAAAATTATTACAGAGCCATTAAACTGTTCATTCACATATGGATGTATACGAGTATTATGCGAATCACGAAGCGTGGCGTCCGTTCTTGGATTGCCTTCTTGCTTAATTCTATCTTCGCTTAGCTCTCTTTTTACTTTGGCCATAAGACATTCCCTATAGAACCATTCGAGTGATTATTTTGAGGCTATCTGCAAAGCGTTATTAAAAATTAAAAATGAAGGAAAACTTTGAAATTAAATATTTATTTTAAT
>NW_021848435.1:0-13757 GCF_003651465.1 Formica exsecta | reverse complement strand
AAACGGAATTTTAATACTCTTGCCAAAGTATATTCTACTAATAAAAGGAAAAAATCACATGAAAAGATCGAATATCGAAAGATTTCGCTTAAATATTGTTATATTATTATTTCGATCGATAGAATAATTCTTTTAAAAGAGAAAAGGGTAGTTTCGAAAAAAGTGAAAGGTGCCACAAAAAAAAGAAACAGGTTTAAAAGATCATTGCCAGAATATATTTCCTATATTAATTATTTTTTCTAATGGCAACAAATCGTCACGTGTTTGCCATTAACTACAATATCGCTCGGCTCATATATACTATCTCTTTCTCTCTCTCTTTCTCTCTCTCGCATTTATAAATATGAAAACGCACGCTGCAAATTGCAAAGTGAGGAAGATACTCGTCTATACATATATCGTTGATCGCGAAAATGCTTCTTTAGATATTATATTTGCCCGCATTTGTGCATTGTTGTTGTGTTGTTACTTTCGCTTGTAAGATACGATAAGTATTGTTATACTTTTTAAACATTTTTGTGATATTATGATAAATGAGGTTTGTTCGACAAATGAAACATTGACTACGTTTATACGTCAGTCTTAATCGGGTTTAATAACAGTTCTAAAACTAGCCAATCACAGTCATTCCATTTTTCAGAGGAATAATCGTGATTGGTCAATTTTAAAACTACGGATGTTATTAAACCCGCTTAAGAGTGACGTGTAAACATTGTCTCTCGTAGAAAGAAATTCTTTCGACTCCTTCGAAAGATTTCACAAACGTTACAATTTATGGTACGACAGATATACATTTCTACCCAAGCGAAACAGAAAATCACAATAACATCAAAATGACATCGAACTGACATTATAATGACTTTTGATAGTCATTGTGATGTCATTTTGATATTATTATGATTTTCTGTTTTGCTTGGGTACTGCAAGTATTTTTTTTACATTTCTATCATCGCGGTCGTATATAAATTTCTAAATAAGAATAAAATTATTTAAAAGACATTTAAGAAATATTCTGAAAATTATTTTAAAACTGTGAAGTAGACGCGCAAAACGCAGATATTTTCAAAAGTTTAGAGAAATAATAGGAAGAGAAAGTTTTCACACAGAAAATTTTAAAATCACTCTTGATTTTTACGGATTGATTATTATCACGATAATTACATATTTGATTTGTATTATGGATATCGTACGGATCGTAAAGGCTCCCTATCGCAAGGATCCTTCTAGTGGTTTTGTAAAGGTATGACAATTTGGGTTTTATTTTTTTTGCCGATTTTGCAAATTTAAAAGAAACGGAAATGCAATAAAATTATTACAGAGCCATTAAACTGTTCATTCACATATGGATGTATACGAGTATTATGCGAATCACGAAGCGTGGCGTCCGTTCTTGGATTGCCTTCTTGCTTAATTCTATCTTCGCTTAGCTCTCTTTTTACTTTGGCCATCTATCAGAATGCAGCCTATGATAGAAGGCTACAAAATATTTTTCAAAAAATACATCTTTGAATACATTTATTGAATAGATATAAGATAATAAAGAACCAAAAAATAACAATAAAAGTAATGGCTAATTCGTTACCGTTACTGTAAAAATGTAACGACGTTACCATTACCGTTATAAACAGAAAAAAGTAACGATCGTTACCGAAAAAAAGTAACTGTAACGGTAACGACGTTACAAGTAACGCGTTACTTCCCAACCCTGCAATACGCCAACGTAAAATTGTGGAATGATAGATTAAAGGGGGATAGGTAAATTATTGATTTAGGATCCGGTGAGTTAAAATTCTATGTTATGATTAAACGATTTACAAATCTAAAGATATCAAAGATTCACAAATAGTTCTTAAACTTGTACATTTTTGTCCTATATTTAGAATGCGAATCTGTTTGTTGCATAAGGTCAGTCGAGAATAAGGTCCTACGCACAATAGAGAAAATATTAGAAATAGGAATAAATATAAAATTATAAGAAGAACAATTAGGAGTTATTTTACTTCAAACAAGGGAACGCAATGGAATTTTTAATTTATTATGCGTTAATACATTCCGTTCCTTATTTATATTTTTATTCCTATTTCTAATATTTTCTCTATTGTGCGCAGGGCCTTATGCTCATTTTATATTTATAAAATCAAACATAAATAATTGGCAAGTAAGAGCCAGCGCTGGAGTTGGTGCGCATACTTTATTTAAATATTAATTTAATCGAATGTCGATTTACGACATTACAAAATTATAATTAGACGAACGTTTAGGTCCGTTTTTTGGACCTTCTTCAGCGTGATAAAATAGACGCAAACATAAAAGATAGTTAAATCGGCGGGTCAATACAAGGGAACTAATCTATAGCAAATTATATACAATAATATTCGTTGTTTAGACATCACCAATATATCGTAGGTACGTCTTCCTCACGGATGTCATGAGAGTCTCAAGATCGTGAACCGTCAAGTTTAAAAATTGAGACTCTCATGACATCCGTGAGGAAGACGTACTTACGATATCTTGGTGATGTCTAAACAACGATTATTATTGCGATACAATTGGTTATAGATGAGTTCATTGATCCGCCGATTTAACTATCTTTTTTGTTTGCGATTTTTTCACGCTGAAGAAGGTCCCAAAAAAGGACCGAAACGTTCGTTAATTATAATGTGTGTTAAAAAATATATGCCAGAGGCGATCAATTCGTGAGCTGGTTGTTATTTCACACTAGATGCGATTTGCATGTGTGTTAAAAAATATATGCCAGAGGCGATCAATTCGTGAGCTGGTTGTTATTTCACACTAGATGCGATTTGCATGTGTGTTAAAAAATATATGCCAGAGGCGATCAATTCGTGAGCTGGTTGTTATTTCACACTAGATGCGATTTGCATGTGTGTTAAAAAATATATGCCAGAGGCGATCAATTCGTGAGCTGGTTGTTATTTCACACTAGATGCGATTTGCATGTGTGTTAAAAAATATATGCCAGAGGCGATCAATTCGTGAGCTGGTTGTTATTTCACACTAGATGCGATTTGCATGTGTGTTAAAAAATATATGCCAGAGGCGATCAATTCGTGAGCTGGTTGTTATTTCACACTAGATGCGATTTGCATGTGTGTTAAAAAATATATGCCAGAGGCGATCAATTCGTGAGCTGGTTGTTATTTCACACTAGATGCGATTTGCATGTGTGTTAAAAAATATATGCCAGAGGCGATCAATTCGTGAGCTGGTTGTTATTTCACACTAGATGCGATTTGCATGTGTGTTAAAAAATATATGCCAGAGGCGATCAATTCGTGAGCTGGTTGTTATTTCACACTAGATGCGATTTGCATGTGTGTTAAAAAATATATGCCAGAGGCGATCAATTCGTGAGCTGGTTGTTATTTCACACTAGATGCGATTTGCATGTGTGTTAAAAAATATATGCCAGAGGCGATCAATTCGTGAGCTGGTTGTTATTTCACACTAGATGCGATTTGCATGTGTGTTAAAAAATATATGCCAGAGGCGATCAATTCGTGAGCTGGTTGTTATTTCACACTAGATGCGATTTGCATGTGTGTTAAAAAATATATGCCAGAGGCGATCAATTCGTGAGCTGGTTGTTATTTCACACTAGATGCGATTTGCATGTGTGTTAAAAAATATATGCCAGAGGCGATCAATTCGTGAGCTGGTTGTTATTTCACACTAGATGCGATTTGCATGTGTGTTAAAAAATATATGCCAGAGGCGATCAATTCGTGAGCTGGTTGTTATTTCACACTAGATGCGATTTGCATGTGTGTTAAAAAATATATGCCAGAGGCGATCAATTCGTGAGCTGGTTGTTATTTCACACTAGATGCGATTTGCATGTGTGTTAAAAAATATATGCCAGAGGCGATCAATTCGTGAGCTGGTTGTTATTTCACACTAGATGCGATTTGCATGTGTGTTAAAAAATATATGCCAGAGGCGATCAATTCGTGAGCTGGTTGTTATTTCACACTAGATGCGATTTGCATGTGTGTTAAAAAATATATGCCAGAGGCGATCAATTCGTGAGCTGGTTGTTATTTCACACTAGATGCGATTTGCATGTGTGTTAAAAAATATATGCCAGAGGCGATCAATTCGTGAGCTGGTTGTTATTTCACACTAGATGCGATTTGCATGTGTGTTAAAAAATATATGCCAGAGGCGATCAATTCGTGAGCTGGTTGTTATTTCACACTAGATGCGATTTGCATGTGTGTTAAAAAATATATGCCAGAGGCGATCAATTCGTGAGCTGGTTGTTATTTCACACTAGATGCGATTTGCATGTGTGTTAAAAAATATATGCCAGAGGCGATCAATTCGTGAGCTGGTTGTTATTTCACACTAGATGCGATTTGCATGTGTGTTAAAAAATATATGCCAGAGGCGATCAATTCGTGAGCTGGTTGTTATTTCACACTAGATGCGATTTGCATGTGTGTTAAAAAATATATGCCAGAGGCGATCAATTCGTGAGCTGGTTGTTATTTCACACTAGATGCGATTTGCATGTGTGTTAAAAAATATATGCCAGAGGCGATCAATTCGTGAGCTGGTTGTTATTTCACACTAGATGCGATTTGCATGTGTGTTAAAAAATATATGCCAGAGGCGATCAATTCGTGAGCTGGTTGTTATTTCACACTAGATGCGATTTGCATGTGTGTTAAAAAATATATGCCAGAGGCGATCAATTCGTGAGCTGGTTGTTATTTCACACTAGATGCGATTTGCATGTGTGTTAAAAAATATATGCCAGAGGCGATCAATTCGTGAGCTGGTTGTTATTTCACACTAGATGCGATTTGCATGTGTGTTAAAAAATATATGCCAGAGGCGATCAATTCGTGAGCTGGTTGTTATTTCACACTAGATGCGATTTGCATGTGTGTTAAAAAATATATGCCAGAGGCGATCAATTCGTGAGCTGGTTGTTATTTCACACTAGATGCGATTTGCATGTGTGTTAAAAAATATATGCCAGAGGCGATCAATTCGTGAGCTGGTTGTTATTTCACACTAGATGCGATTTGCATGTGTGTTAAAAAATATATGCCAGAGGCGATCAATTCGTGAGCTGGTTGTTATTTCACACTAGATGCGATTTGCATGTGTGTTAAAAAATATATGCCAGAGGCGATCAATTCGTGAGCTGGTTGTTATTTCACACTAGATGCGATTTGCATGTGTGTTAAAAAATATATGCCAGAGGCGATCAATTCGTGAGCTGGTTGTTATTTCACACTAGATGCGATTTGCATGTGTGTTAAAAAATATATGCCAGAGGCGATCAATTCGTGAGCTGGTTGTTATTTCACACTAGATGCGATTTGCATGTGTGTTAAAAAATATATGCCAGAGGCGATCAATTCGTGAGCTGGTTGTTATTTCACACTAGATGCGATTTGCATGTGTGTTAAAAAATATATGCCAGAGGCGATCAATTCGTGAGCTGGTTGTTATTTCACACTAGATGCGATTTGCATGTGTGTTAAAAAATATATGCCAGAGGCGATCAATTCGTGAGCTGGTTGTTATTTCACACTAGATGCGATTTGCATGTGTGTTAAAAAATATATGCCAGAGGCGATCAATTCGTGAGCTGGTTGTTATTTCACACTAGATGCGATTTGCATGTGTGTTAAAAAATATATGCCAGAGGCGATCAATTCGTGAGCTGGTTGTTATTTCACACTAGATGCGATTTGCATGTGTGTTAAAAAATATATGCCAGAGGCGATCAATTCGTGAGCTGGTTGTTATTTCACACTAGATGCGATTTGCATGTGTGTTAAAAAATATATGCCAGAGGCGATCAATTCGTGAGCTGGTTGTTATTTCACACTAGATGCGATTTGCATGTGTGTTAAAAAATATATGCCAGAGGCGATCAATTCGTGAGCTGGTTGTTATTTCACACTAGATGCGATTTGCATGTGTGTTAAAAAATATATGCCAGAGGCGATCAATTCGTGAGCTGGTTGTTATTTCACACTAGATGCGATTTGCATGTGTGTTAAAAAATATATGCCAGAGGCGATCAATTCGTGAGCTGGTTGTTATTTCACACTAGATGCGATTTGCATGTGTGTTAAAAAATATATGCCAGAGGCGATCAATTCGTGAGCTGGTTGTTATTTCACACTAGATGCGATTTGCATGTGTGTTAAAAAATATATGCCAGAGGCGATCAATTCGTGAGCTGGTTGTTATTTCACACTAGATGCGATTTGCATGTGTGTTAAAAAATATATGCCAGAGGCGATCAATTCGTGAGCTGGTTGTTATTTCACACTAGATGCGATTTGCATGTGTGTTAAAAAATATATGCCAGAGGCGATCAATTCGTGAGCTGGTTGTTATTTCACACTAGATGCGATTTGCATGTGTGTTAAAAAATATATGCCAGAGGCGATCAATTCGTGAGCTGGTTGTTATTTCACACTAGATGCGATTTGCATGTGTGTTAAAAAATATATGCCAGAGGCGATCAATTCGTGAGCTGGTTGTTATTTCACACTAGATGCGATTTGCATGTGTGTTAAAAAATATATGCCAGAGGCGATCAATTCGTGAGCTGGTTGTTATTTCACACTAGATGCGATTTGCATGTGTGTTAAAAAATATATGCCAGAGGCGATCAATTCGTGAGCTGGTTGTTATTTCACACTAGATGCGATTTGCATGTGTGTTAAAAAATATATGCCAGAGGCGATCAATTCGTGAGCTGGTTGTTATTTCACACTAGATGCGATTTGCATGTGTGTTAAAAAATATATGCCAGAGGCGATCAATTCGTGAGCTGGTTGTTATTTCACACTAGATGCGATTTGCATGTGTGTTAAAAAATATATGCCAGAGGCGATCAATTCGTGAGCTGGTTGTTATTTCACACTAGATGCGATTTGCATGTGTGTTAAAAAATATATGCCAGAGGCGATCAATTCGTGAGCTGGTTGTTATTTCACACTAGATGCGATTTGCATGTGTGTTAAAAAATATATGCCAGAGGCGATCAATTCGTGAGCTGGTTGTTATTTCACACTAGATGCGATTTGCATGTGTGTTAAAAAATATATGCCAGAGGCGATCAATTCGTGAGCTGGTTGTTATTTCACACTAGATGCGATTTGCATGTGTGTTAAAAAATATATGCCAGAGGCGATCAATTCGTGAGCTGGTTGTTATTTCACACTAGATGCGATTTGCATGTGTGTTAAAAAATATATGCCAGAGGCGATCAATTCGTGAGCTGGTTGTTATTTCACACTAGATGCGATTTGCATGTGTGTTAAAAAATATATGCCAGAGGCGATCAATTCGTGAGCTGGTTGTTATTTCACACTAGATGCGATTTGCATGTGTGTTAAAAAATATATGCCAGAGGCGATCAATTCGTGAGCTGGTTGTTATTTCACACTAGATGCGATTTGCATGTGTGTTAAAAAATATATGCCAGAGGCGATCAATTCGTGAGCTGGTTGTTATTTCACACTAGATGCGATTTGCATGTGTGTTAAAAAATATATGCCAGAGGCGATCAATTCGTGAGCTGGTTGTTATTTCACACTAGATGCGATTTGCATGTGTGTTAAAAAATATATGCCAGAGGCGATCAATTCGTGAGCTGGTTGTTATTTCACACTAGATGCGATTTGCATGTGTGTTAAAAAATATATGCCAGAGGCGATCAATTCGTGAGCTGGTTGTTATTTCACACTAGATGCGATTTGCATGTGTGTTAAAAAATATATGCCAGAGGCGATCAATTCGTGAGCTGGTTGTTATTTCACACTAGATGCGATTTGCATGTGTGTTAAAAAATATATGCCAGAGGCGATCAATTCGTGAGCTGGTTGTTATTTCACACTAGATGCGATTTGCATGTGTGTTAAAAAATATATGCCAGAGGCGATCAATTCGTGAGCTGGTTGTTATTTCACACTAGATGCGATTTGCATGTGTGTTAAAAAATATATGCCAGAGGCGATCAATTCGTGAGCTGGTTGTTATTTCACACTAGATGCGATTTGCATGTGTGTTAAAAAATATATGCCAGAGGCGATCAATTCGTGAGCTGGTTGTTATTTCACACTAGATGCGATTTGCATGTGTGTTAAAAAATATATGCCAGAGGCGATCAATTCGTGAGCTGGTTGTTATTTCACACTAGATGCGATTTGCATGTGTGTTAAAAAATATATGCCAGAGGCGATCAATTCGTGAGCTGGTTGTTATTTCACACTAGATGCGATTTGCATGTGTGTTAAAAAATATATGCCAGAGGCGATCAATTCGTGAGCTGGTTGTTATTTCACACTAGATGCGATTTGCATGTGTGTTAAAAAATATATGCCAGAGGCGATCAATTCGTGAGCTGGTTGTTATTTCACACTAGATGCGATTTGCATGTGTGTTAAAAAATATATGCCAGAGGCGATCAATTCGTGAGCTGGTTGTTATTTCACACTAGATGCGATTTGCATGTGTGTTAAAAAATATATGCCAGAGGCGATCAATTCGTGAGCTGGTTGTTATTTCACACTAGATGCGATTTGCATGTGTGTTAAAAAATATATGCCAGAGGCGATCAATTCGTGAGCTGGTTGTTATTTCACACTAGATGCGATTTGCATGTGTGTTAAAAAATATATGCCAGAGGCGATCAATTCGTGAGCTGGTTGTTATTTCACACTAGATGCGATTTGCATGTGTGTTAAAAAATATATGCCAGAGGCGATCAATTCGTGAGCTGGTTGTTATTTCACACTAGATGCGATTTGCATGTGTGTTAAAAAATATATGCCAGAGGCGATCAATTCGTGAGCTGGTTGTTATTTCACACTAGATGCGATTTGCATGTGTGTTAAAAAATATATGCCAGAGGCGATCAATTCGTGAGCTGGTTGTTATTTCACACTAGATGCGATTTGCATGTGTGTTAAAAAATATATGCCAGAGGCGATCAATTCGTGAGCTGGTTGTTATTTCACACTAGATGCGATTTGCATGTGTGTTAAAAAATATATGCCAGAGGCGATCAATTCGTGAGCTGGTTGTTATTTCACACTAGATGCGATTTGCATGTGTGTTAAAAAATATATGCCAGAGGCGATCAATTCGTGAGCTGGTTGTTATTTCACACTAGATGCGATTTGCATGTGTGTTAAAAAATATATGCCAGAGGCGATCAATTCGTGAGCTGGTTGTTATTTCACACTAGATGCGATTTGCATGTGTGTTAAAAAATATATGCCAGAGGCGATCAATTCGTGAGCTGGTTGTTATTTCACACTAGATGCGATTTGCATGTGTGTTAAAAAATATATGCCAGAGGCGATCAATTCGTGAGCTGGTTGTTATTTCACACTAGATGCGATTTGCATGTGTGTTAAAAAATATATGCCAGAGGCGATCAATTCGTGAGCTGGTTGTTATTTCACACTAGATGCGATTTGCATGTGTGTTAAAAAATATATGCCAGAGGCGATCAATTCGTGAGCTGGTTGTTATTTCACACTAGATGCGATTTGCATGTGTGTTAAAAAATATATGCCAGAGGCGATCAATTCGTGAGCTGGTTGTTATTTCACACTAGATGCGATTTGCATGTGTGTTAAAAAATATATGCCAGAGGCGATCAATTCGTGAGCTGGTTGTTATTTCACACTAGATGCGATTTGCATGTGTGTTAAAAAATATATGCCAGAGGCGATCAATTCGTGAGCTGGTTGTTATTTCACACTAGATGCGATTTGCATGTGTGTTAAAAAATATATGCCAGAGGCGATCAATTCGTGAGCTGGTTGTTATTTCACACTAGATGCGATTTGCATGTGTGTTAAAAAATATATGCCAGAGGCGATCAATTCGTGAGCTGGTTGTTATTTCACACTAGATGCGATTTGCATGTGTGTTAAAAAATATATGCCAGAGGCGATCAATTCGTGAGCTGGTTGTTATTTCACACTAGATGCGATTTGCATGTGTGTTAAAAAATATATGCCAGAGGCGATCAATTCGTGAGCTGGTTGTTATTTCACACTAGATGCGATTTGCATGTGTGTTAAAAAATATATGCCAGAGGCGATCAATTCGTGAGCTGGTTGTTATTTCACACTAGATGCGATTTGCATGTGTGTTAAAAAATATATGCCAGAGGCGATCAATTCGTGAGCTGGTTGTTATTTCACACTAGATGCGATTTGCATGTGTGTTAAAAAATATATGCCAGAGGCGATCAATTCGTGAGCTGGTTGTTATTTCACACTAGATGCGATTTGCATGTGTGTTAAAAAATATATGCCAGAGGCGATCAATTCGTGAGCTGGTTGTTATTTCACACTAGATGCGATTTGCATGTGTGTTAAAAAATATATGCCAGAGGCGATCAATTCGTGAGCTGGTTGTTATTTCACACTAGAT
This sequence comes from Formica exsecta, assembly GCF_003651465.1. Taxonomy (NCBI): domain Eukaryota; kingdom Metazoa; phylum Arthropoda; class Insecta; order Hymenoptera; family Formicidae; genus Formica; species Formica exsecta. The sequence goes on along the minus strand of NW_021848435.1, from coordinate 3,308 downwards.
GCGATTTGCATGTGTGTTAAAAAATATATGCCAGAGGCGATCAATTCGTGAGCTGGTTGTTATTTCACACTAGATGCGATTTGCATGTGTGTTAAAAAATATATGCCAGAGGCGATCAATTCGTGAGCTGGTTGTTATTTCACACTAGATGCGATTTGCATGTGTGTTAAAAAATATATGCCAGAGGCGATCAATTCGTGAGCTGGTTGTTATTTCACACTAGATGCGATTTGCATGTGTGTTAAAAAATATATGCCAGAGGCGATCAATTCGTGAGCTGGTTGTTATTTCACACTAGATGCGATTTGCATGTGTGTTAAAAAATATATGCCAGAGGCGATCAATTCGTGAGCTGGTTGTTATTTCACACTAGATGCGATTTGCATGTGTGTTAAAAAATATATGCCAGAGGCGATCAATTCGTGAGCTGGTTGTTATTTCACACTAGATGCGATTTGCATGTGTGTTAAAAAATATATGCCAGAGGCGATCAATTCGTGAGCTGGTTGTTATTTCACACTAGATGCGATTTGCATGTGTGTTAAAAAATATATGCCAGAGGCGATCAATTCGTGAGCTGGTTGTTATTTCACACTAGATGCGATTTGCATGTGTGTTAAAAAATATATGCCAGAGGCGATCAATTCGTGAGCTGGTTGTTATTTCACACTAGATGCGATTTGCATGTGTGTTAAAAAATATATGCCAGAGGCGATCAATTCGTGAGCTGGTTGTTATTTCACACTAGATGCGATTTGCATGTGTGTTAAAAAATATATGCCAGAGGCGATCAATTCGTGAGCTGGTTGTTATTTCACACTAGATGCGATTTGCGTGTGTGTTAAAAAATATATGCCAGAGGCGATCAATTCGTGAGCTGGTTGTTATTTCACACTAGATGCGATTTGCGTGTGTGTTAAAAAATATATGCCAGAGGCGATCAATTCGTGAGCTGGTTGTTATTTCACACTAGATGCGATTTGCGTGTGTGTTAAAAAATATATGCCAGAGGCGATCAATTCGTGAGCTGGTTGTTATTTCACACTAGATGCGATTTGCGTGTGTGTTAAAAAATATATGCCAGAGGCGATCAATTCGTGAGCTGGTTGTTATTTCACACTAGATGCGATTTGCGTGTGTGTTAAAAAATATATGCCAGAGGCGATCAATTCGTGAGCTGGTTGTTATTTCACACTAGATGCGATTTGCGTGTGTGTTAAAAAATATATGCCAGAGGCGATCAATTCGTGAGCTGGTTGTTATTTCACACTAGATGCGATTTGCGTGTGTGTTAAAAAATATATGCCAGAGGCGATCAATTCGTGAGCTGGTTGTTATTTCACACTAGATGCGATTTGCGTGTGTGTTAAAAAATATATGCCAGAGGCGATCAATTCGTGAGCTGGTTGTTATTTCACACTAGATGCGATTTGCGTGTGTGTTAAAAAATATATGCCAGAGGCGATCAATTCGTGAGCTTGTTGTTATTTCACACTAGATGCCATTTGTATGTGTGTTAAAAAATATATGCCAGAGGCGATCAATTCGTGAGCTGGTTGTTATTTCACACTAGATGCGATTTGCGTGTGTGTTAAAAAATATATGCCAGAGGCGATCAATTCGTGAGCTGGTTGTTATTTCACACTAGATGCGATTTGCGTGTGTGTTAAAAAATATATGCCAGAGGCGATCAATTCGTGAGCTGGTTGTTATTTCACACTAGATGCGATTTGCGTGTGTGTTAAAAAATATATGCCAGAGGCGATCAATTCGTGAGCTGGTTGTTATTTCACACTAGATGCGATTTGCGTGTGTGTTAAAAAATATATGCCAGAGGCGATCAATTCGTGAGCTGGTTGTTATTTCACACTAGATGCGATTTGCGTGTGTGTTAAAAAATATATGCCAGAGGCGATCAATTCGTGAGCTGGTTGTTATTTCACACTAGATGCGATTTGCGTGTGTGTTAAAAAATATATGCCAGAGGCGATCAATTCGTGAGCTGGTTGTTATTTCACACTAGATGCGATTTGCGTGTGTGTTAAAAAATATATGCCAGAGGCGATCAATTCGTGAGCTGGTTGTTATTTCACACTAGATGCGATTTGCGTGTGTGTTAAAAAATATATGCCAGAGGCGATCAATTCGTGAGCTGGTTGTTATTTCACACTAGATGCGATTTGCGTGTGTGTTAAAAAATATATGCCAGAGGCGATCAATTCGTGAGCTGGTTGTTATTTCACACTAGATGCGATTTGCGTGTGTGTTAAAAAATATATGCCAGAGGCGGTCGGTTCGTGAGCTGGTTGTTTTAAGAATATTTGACACCAAATGCGTTTTGCATGTTCGCTTTGGTTAAAAAATATATGCCAGAGGCGATCAATTCGTGAGCTGGTTGTTATTTCACACTAGATGAAAATTGCATGTGTGTTAAATAATATATGCCAGAGGCGATATATTATTCTGTTGCGATGGAGACAAACAATGTATTATAAATGTTTATTACAAATATATAAACATTTATGTATACGAACAAAAAAAGACAATATAATATATATTTGTATAAATAATACATTGTTGTTATATATCCATTGATTATATCGATTGAAAAAAATTAGCTGCGTTGCATAGATCGCAACTTATAGAAAGTTACATGATAATATTCAGAATATATGTATATATATCATACACATACATCTGTATACGTCTATGTACATATTATACATATACATATATATATATACACAATTATATATATAACACCTAACCAAATGTTATTCCTCTTGGAAGATATATGGGAAGACACATAGCCCGTATGAACAATGTGAAATTATGTTCAAATATGTGATAAAGGCAGACACGTCTTGTTATCTATGTTATCTATACGCTTAAATACGCTTAGATATGCGTGCGAGGCAATAGAGCAGTAGAAATACACGATGTTGTCCGATTTCAACACAATTCTCACAATTCTCTTCAAATATGCATAAAACACGCAGAAATATTAATATCGGTAACAGCGGAACTAAAATTATTGATATTATCGATAATTCAGTGATGCCAGAATTGAGACGCGAGCAACATGCAACCGAGGTGGAGGGGATAACACACACAAGCGCAAACCGCGTACGTGTGAGCTCGGTGCTTCGGCTAGCTTCGGATAGCAGAAGAGGACAGATATACTGTTTCTGTCTCTCTTCTTCCTATCGAGCCGGCAACTATAGCGACGGGCTTACGGGCGACAGCGACGGGCGATGTTGCACGGTTCTTGATTCTTGATATACATGAGCGTTAAATGTTTTTTTTTT
>NW_021848434.1:103920-105215 GCF_003651465.1 Formica exsecta | reverse complement strand
CCAATCTTGACAGTGTTCAAGATCCTGGCTAATCAAGCTTACGGAATCGCAAGGGAGAGAGGATGGCTCGAGTCTAACAATAAGAATGAATGCCAATCTTGGCAGTGTTCAAGATCCTGGCTAATCACGCTTATGGATTCGCAAAGGAGAAGGTTCAAAGAAGAGGAAATATCACGATTTCACGCCATTTTGGATTGCAAGTCATGGTAATGAAAAAATCTGGCTTACCAAATTTACTAACAATTGCCATTGCATCTTGATAATTTTGTAACATATTACGCGGTGATTCATTAAACGTAGAAGGAAGTATAATAATTTTTCCAATACGTCCATCTAAGTTATCTGCCATAGTTTGTATATAATCTCTTAAACCTTGATATGTTTCAGTACGTAATTCTTTTTGATGATCTTTACAATAATCAATTCTATCTTTTTCAATTTTTACATAACTATCTACGAGCCACTGTTGAAATAAACGACGACCTAATATAAAAACATTAAATTCATTACGAATGGCCATACAATATTTAATATATTATCCTCTAGTTATTCGTTTATAACTATCTAATTTTAAATAACGATGCCATCCTTGAGTATCATATGGATAAAACAATAGATATTTCCATGGTTAAACATTAGGATCCATAATACTAACTTTTTGCAAAGTTTTAGTATTTTTATGACGTATTGTAACGTATGATTCTGGAATTTCTCCATCAGCATTTGTATAAAAAACAGCAGCAACTTCATTAGTTCTTTGAGCATTATATCGACGTCGATCCATACCTGGTTTTAAAGTAAATAATAATTGTAATTCTGGTAATAATTCACCAGACTCAATTTCTAAACGCCGTTGATTTTCTAATTCTTCACCCATCATTTGATACGATTGGGCAAATATATTACATTCACGCATTATACGTTCAAGATTTTGTACAATTTCAAAATCTAAATGTGAATTATGATTAAGACGATGATTTATTGCTTCATTAGAATCAACAATAAATAGTTGCCCATAAGTCGGATTTTCATTTTGTGCAGCATGTAAAGCTGTATTAATTTGATAATAAATTTGACCATGTATTTTAAAACAATACGGACCAGGACGTCTTCCTTGAAAGTTAACCAGATTTGCGTTAAATGATGCAAAAGAAAATGAACTATTGTAACTACGAATATGGTTAAAGAAATCATTTGATTTTACATGATTTCCATTAAATAAAGAACATAAAAATTTAGGTAATTCAGGCAATGGTTGTAGGTAAACTGCACCATGATTACAGCAATCATGAAAT
>NW_021848434.1:100719-101988 GCF_003651465.1 Formica exsecta | reverse complement strand
AAGAAAAGAATCGTGGAGTCCGCCGGACGTTACAGCTTACTTTCCGAGATATTTTACAGTTTCAAGTTAAAAAACTCACCCTGTATATCAAGTCTATCACAAGCTTGTTGACCAGGTAAGAGGTTTTCCTCAATTTCACGCCATTTTGGATTGCAAGTCATAGTAATAAAAAGATCTGGACCACCAAATTTACTAACAATTGCCATTGCATCTTGATAATTTTGTAACATATTACGCGGTGATTCATTAAACGTAGAAGGAAGAATAATTTTTTTTCCAATACGTCCATCTAAGTTATCTGCCATAGTTTGTATATAATCTCTTAAACCTTGATATGTTTCAGTACGTAATTCTTTTTGATGATCTTTACAATAATCAATTCTATCTTTTTCAATTTTTAAATAACTATCTACGAGCCACTGCTTAAATACCTATCTACGAGCCACTGCTGAAATAGGCGACGACCTAATATAAAAACATTAAATTCATTACGAATGGCCATACGATATTTAATATATTGTCCTCTAATTATTCGTCTATTTAATTTTGTTAAATGACGATGCCATCCTTGAGTACCATATGAATAAAACAATAGATATATTCATGGTTCAACATTAGGATCCATAATATTAACTTTTTGCAAAGTTTTAGTATTTTTATTACGTATTGTAACGTATGATTCTGGAATTTCTCCATCAGCATTTGTATAAAAAACAGCAGCAACTTCATTAGTTCTTTGAGCATTATATCGACGTCGATCCATACCTGGTTTTAAAGTAAATAATAATTGTAATTCTGGTAATAATTCACCAGATTCCATTTCTAAACGCCATTGATTTTCTAATTCTTCACCCATCATTTGATACAATTGAGCAAATACATTTCATTCACGTATAATTCACGATTTTGAACTGTTAAATAGAATAATAAATGTCTCAGGAAATGAGATATCTAATAAATTCTTATAATTTACTATATTTAATAAAAAATTTTGTTATAATTATAATATGTCACTAGAGGCAAGTAGGTTACGCCCTCCCGCTGACTCTTCCTTTATTTGAGTCTGGACGTAACAAAGCTTTATCGAAAAAAATGTTTCAAACAAAAGTTGTAGAGTTTGGAGGGGGGCATATGATAAAAACATGGATTTGACCTTGAGTGACCTTTTCAAGGTGAGATCAATGTGATCGACGTTTTCTTAAATGAACCTCCCTTTTTTTATTACATATTCTTGTAGCTTATCTCGAGAGCTTTTCAAAACACTATAAT
>NW_021848434.1:90785-100707 GCF_003651465.1 Formica exsecta | reverse complement strand
CAAAACACTATAATAAAGTATTTTTTCATTAAATATTTTTCGAGTTATTTTATATCTTAATCTGACATATTTTGATATAAAAAATAAAATATCTCGTAAAATATTTAGTTTTCGATAATCTTACCGTAATACTTTTATGTACAGAATAATGAGACAAATCAATTAGTGTAAAGAAAAAAACAAATAATTGTTTAAAACAATACATTGTAAATAATTACATACTTTTTCTTAAAAACAATTATTTTTTTTTATACTAATTGATTTGTCTCATTATTATAGACGATCCGAACCCTTGGATCATCCCCAAAAATCCCGTTGTACCCGGAGAGGCACAACAAATATATGGGGTTGCCAATTATAAAAGATATAAACGTGTCCATTGTGAATCGCGGGAATCATATGTGAACCCATAGGCGTTCGCAGGGGGGGGGGCAAAACGGCACGTGCTCCCCCCCCTGGAAAATGGAAAAAAAATTTTTAATTAAAAAAATTGAATTATTTAAAAAAACACAAAAAACAAAAATCTTTTTCGATTTACATCTATCTTGACGCGGTGAGAAAGCTTTAATACTAAAAGATGTAAAAATATTTAAGTATACATTTTTTAAAATTAATCTGAAAGTGATATGCCCCCCCCTAAAAAAAATTCTGCGGACGCCCATATGTGAACCCATATGCTTTCCGGCTACGTTAAAATATTTTATAAAATTGCGGAACATCAGTTTTATTCGAATATATTTATGTGATAATGATGGTTTTAAAAGCATAATGAACAGAGCTATCCGACTATGATCAACTATACGGGAGATGCGTATCCGCGCATATAATTTCATTGAATCGTCTATTCTAGTCTGACTACATAGTGCCATATCACGTTCGCGATATTACAGCGACTTATTATGCGACGTCCTATTATACGACTGCGCCGCACGGTCGTCTGTCGCGTCTGGTCGATTTGGCGCTGCGAGGACACATTCCTGCAATTGGTTTCTAGTCGACGCCGGAGAATCAGTGACCCGATTAAAGCGCACGAAAGAAAATAGGAAGTTATCGTAATACGTGTCTCCAAAGTCAAGTCGAATTGACCTTTCGGAATTGTACCGCCGTTAATTTGCTATTCGATGCACGACATTCTCCTGCTGATTAACATCCTGAGAATTTTATCAGTTTTTTTTTACAAATAAATTATATGGCACGTGTATCGAATGTTACGACAGAATATAATTTTGAAATATGGGCAAAGATCGATAAAATAACTCAGAATAATAATCGGATGCTTCAATGTGTGATTCGATAATCATTTTACAATAAAACATATCAATCGCAAAATAATAACTTTTAACAAAATTACAAAATCCGTGATATAATATTGTAATAAATTATATATTTTCTTCAAAACTCTACAAACACGGTCAGAAGTTAATATTATCTTTTATCATATCAATACTGTAAAAACATTATGAAATAAAGATAGAATTTAATATTGATTTATTTTTCAATCTGTCTTAAACTGAAACAGATGAAGAATTCTGACGATTAAATTCCAAAATTATATAAATGCGTAATAAAACTACTTCCAATTACGATTAAAAATCTAACTCGACAGAAAGATAATTAGAGATTCAACTATAGGAACGTTTAAGCCCAAAAGTGAAAAAATCATGTCAAATTACGATGCTCCATCATCGTACCTGCCAACATCGATTTCATATTTGTCAAAGAACCTGCGGCTGAAAGCGCATCCAACGCAGCGGCGAGATAGACAATAACGCTATAGAAAGTACCTTCTAACACATTGTCGATCAATCGGCCAATTCGCGAACACGCGGTATGCGTATGGTTTCGACCCTTTGACGGTACCAATGCCAGTATCGCCGGTTCGCCACAATGCACGAAATTTTCCCCGGGCACCGCTCACCTATCGATACGTAAAATCCGAACGTTCTATGATGTCACGGACATGTCGCTCGCAATTTGCGAAATAACAGGGGCGTTTTGCAGCATCGAACGAAACGAGCGCTGAAAGCTATTTCATTCACGTGTCACTACTCGATGTAGTCCTGTTTATTCGTATTGTGGACAATGACAGCTGCTTGGTTAATCATCACCATTTTTATATAACTAATTAATTTCGAGGAAAATGTGTAAATATGATCCTGTTATAGCCCCAATTGGCCAACGATCCCAACAAAATCTCTGTACCTCCACGGAGGCACAACAATCCGCAGTATTTCAGAAAACGCTATATTAAAATCCGAAAGACCAAAAAATATTTTTTTATATGCTATCTCGTAAACTTTTTTTAACAAAAAAGCGATGATTATAACGAATGCTATTACATTATTAATGATAATATAACGCATCTCTAAAAAACACTTTTTATTAAATTTTTTAAATTTCCTCAAATTAAAAAGCCTAAAGACGTTTGTCTTTACCATCCGAAACGTTATCAAGAAGACGGTTAGAATGCTAACGAGAATAAAATGAAGCTTCGACCTTGGATAATCAAAATGTTCAATTGCACGCCACGAGGCTGACTTAAGTTACGACTCGTTCGTTGCGACGATTACATACCGAACGAACCAGACAGAGGAGTTAGTTATTTCAGTTACACTATTTCAGTTCAAGATTTTGTACAATTTCAATATCTAAATGTGAATTTTGATTAAGACGATGATGTATCGCTTCATTTGAATCCACAATAAAAAGTTGACCATAAGTAGGAGTTTCATTTTGTGCAGCATATAATGCTGTATTAATTTGATAATAAATCTGTCCTTGTATCTTAAAACAATAAGGACCAGATCGTCTACCTTGAAAGTTAATTAAATTAGCGTTAAATGATGCAAATGAAAATGAACTATTATAACTACGAATATGTTGAAAAAAATTATTAGATTTTACATGAGTTCTATCGAATAAAGAATGAAGAAATTGAGGAAGTTTAGGTAATGGCTGAAGATATACTGCACCATGATTACAACAATCATGAAATGAATTGTATTAATATTCAAAAGAGGCTGTTACTTTTGCCGTGATCGGTAATGGACTTAATATTCCACACATCGCTGATTTATTAATGTATTATTTAAAGAATTTTCAACAATTTGATTTCCCAATTCCATATCATGATTTTCATTTGAATAACCCGCAATGCATTCTTCTTCTATTCCTTCATTATTAAATTCTATTACATGATTTACATAATTAATCCTGTTCGAGAGCGAGGCGAAATAGGACGAGTGTGCGAGGATCTTTTGGTTCGCGGAAAATAAATCTCGCGAGTACAATTCACGTTCTTTAATTATAATCAAATAATTAACACAATCACAAATCATACAAAAGTTCCAGAAAAAAGCTCGGTCGGTTATAGGCAGTTTCACAAAAAGAATAGTGGTTGTCGTAAGCGGTTTCACAAAGAGAATATTTTTAATTTATTAATATCTTTCTCAATTTGACGACGACGTCGTTGATTTTCGTTTCTTTTCTCACGTCGCCGTTGTTGAAATTCTTCTTCTTCTTCCAAAGTACGTTCAATTCTACGTCTTGGTATTTTATATATTGATATATTATATAGATATATTGATATTGTACAGATATATTAATGATATACTATATAGATATATATTGATATTCTACAGATATATTAATGATATACTATATAAGTATATATTGATATACTGTATAGAATATTGATATAAGTAGTATAGCTATGAGAGTTCTAAGCCACGGTCTTCTGAGGGAGGGTGAGGAGCAAGGGGAAACCAGCGCGGGGGGTATGACGTCACGCGGGGGAAGCGCAGCGAAACCGGTAAGCGAGGGGTCAGCGGAGAGGGGGGAGGGAGAACCGCGCGCAGCAGATAGGCGAAGGGTCCGCAGAGAGGGGAGGGGGACCGCGGCAAAACCGGTAGGCGAGAGGTCCGCGGGGAAGAAAGGAACCGCGGCAAATCCGATAGGCGAGGGGTCCGCGGAGAGGGGGAGGGAGACCGCGGCGAATGCGGTTGGCGAGGGGTCCGCGGGGAAGAGAGGGACCGCGGCGAAATCGGTTGGTGAGGGGTCCGCGGGGAAGAGAGGGACCGCGGCGAAATCAGTAGACGAGGGGTCCGCGGGGAAGAGGGAACGCACGCGTCCGCGAGTAGGTGTGAGGAGTTCTAAGCCACGGTCTTCTGAGGGAGGGTGAGGAGCAAGGGGAAACCAGCGCGGGGGGTATGACGTCACGCGGGGGAAGCGCAGCGAAACCGGTAAGCGAGGGGTCAGCGGAGAGGGGGGAGGGAGAACCGCGCGCAGCAGATAGGCGAAGGGTCCGCAGAGAGGGGAGGGGGACCGCGGCAAAACCGGTAGGCGAGAGGTCCGCGGGGAAGAAAGGAACCGCGGCAAATCCGATAGGCGAGGGGTCCGCGGAGAGGGGGAGGGAGACCGCGGCGAATGCGGTTGACGAGGGGTCCGCGGGGAAGAGAGGGACCGCGGCGAAATCGGTTGGTGAGGGGTCCGCGGGGAAGAGAGGGACCGCGGCGAAATCGGTTGGTGAGGGGTCCGCGGGGAAGAGAGGGACCGCGGCGAAATCGGTTGGTGAGGGGTCCGCGGGGAAGAGAGGGACCGCGGCGAAATCGGTTGGTGAGGGGTCCGCGGGGAAGAGAGGGACCGCGGCGAAATCAGTAGACGAGGGGTCCGCGGGGAAGAGGGAACGCACGCGTCCGCGAGTAGGTGTGAGAGAGATAGCGCGAGGCGTCCGCAATGTGTGAGAGAGGGATAGCGCTAATGATATTTTATGGGTGTGGGAGAAGGATAGCGCGAAGATATTGCATGCATGTGGGAGAAGGATGATGTTTGCATGCACTTGGGAGATAGAGATAGCGCGAGGCATGCATTTGGGAGAGAGATAGCGCGAAGCGTGTATGGACGTGGGCGAAGGATAGCGCGAGCAAGAAAGGGAAGCGAAAGAAATTCATAATCATTTTTTTTCATTTTTAACACATTTATTTATGTTAAAATACATCACCTTGTCTCAAGGTTTCAAACAAAAGTTCATCCACAGCATACGCTAATAGTTCGCAATCTATAACAGATGTTTTATCATAAACATCGCGCAAGATTTTAACAGCATCATCTTTCTCGGCACCAAACATATTACCTTACAAATTAACGACAAGTCGATCGAAACTCTCATTTACGGCTTCTATATTCTCACACAGTTTCAAATATCCATGATTAACGCAATGTTCGAGTTCGAATAAAAAAAATATAGTTAACGGTTTCATGTACAAGCAAGAATCGCGTAACGTAAGTTTCACAACACTCGCATCATGTATTTTAACAATCTCAATTGTTAAATTATAAATCCATATTGGTGCATGATTATGCGTTTGTATAAGTCGTTCAACGTCCGCTCGTTTCAGCATTAGCGATTCCCATGTGTCAATAGATAATACTGTTACGTTCGTCGCTCTTTCACTCTTTCACACTCGCGCACACGCAATGAAAGGACACTTCCGTAAAAATGAAAATAACTTTATACACAGAAATATAATGTACAACAAGAACAGAATGTTCATTCGTATTCGAGACTAACACGTCTTTCTAAGCTGAAAGCCCCGAAACAACAACAACCCCCCCGACATCGTTTGACAAAAACCTCTCGTCGTTAGGGAGAACGTCTTGCAGTTAATGTAATACCAAGCATCCAGCGCGAACGTAACACTGCCCTCCTTCTCCAAGATTGTCGTCCCGACAATCCGGAAGAGCAGATTTTAAGCGGTTTTCTGTCCCTTTTCGTCATCTTGAAGGTTCAGGGTACCGAAAATGGTCTCTTGCCCTACCTTGAGCTGCTTCCACGAGTTACCAGGCCCCATTTTTCCCCGGTCTCCACCTACGACTTTGGGACTTCATTGCGGATTTTCTTGAAGATAGAAAGCTGGCCAGACTTCCTTCTTCTTCAACTTCCGCACGCCCTCATAGGATTTCCGCTCTTCTTTAACGTGAACTTCCTCAATGTTAGTATTGCCACAACGTAATCTTGCAAGTCTTCGGACAAAGGGGCGAATAACTTTCTGAAGACCCAGCGTCTTGTAAGACCAACCTTGTCCCTGCCTCGGCAGTCGCCCTAGTCCCACGGAAAACCTCAGTCGAAAATCGGAGAGAGGCAGTTTCCAAAAAAAAAAAAAAATTAAATATCCTTCTTCCTGTAGAGGTTGACGGAAGTTTTAAAGGGGACACTTCAGGAGACTATACTTCCTGAAACAAGCAAAATATTTAACGCAGAAAACAGAAAAATGTTTTTTTTTAACAAATAAATTAATTTTAAATGAGACTCTGAGCTTCAAAGTCTTTCTAATTATCCCTTAACTCTTGCTCAAAAAATGGAGCCAACCTATCCGCATGAACAACCTTTCTCTTATGTTTCGATAATTTTTGGATACAAAATACAACATCGTTAAGTTTCTTTATTATGTGAAAGGGACCCTCTCAGTTGCTCTGCAACTTTGGAGATTTTCCCCTAACCCTGCGGGAATTAAAAAACCAAACTTTCTGCCCTTCTTGAAAAAAAATTTCTCTAGCCCCCCGATCATATCGGACTTTCATTCAAGAGGACTTCAGATTTATTTGCTCTCTAACATAAGAATGAATCTTCAATTCCTTTTCAAATTGCCCAGAAAATCTTCTTCCGGAAAAGATTTTTCCTTAGAAAACTGTGGAGGACTTCCTCGTAATAAATTGACAGGTAACTTAAGATCTTGAGCAAAATATAACTCTGCAGGAGTCAACCCGGTAGTCTCATGTTTCGAAGATTTATAAGCGAGAAGAAACATGGGAACCCATTGATCCCAATCTCTTTGATTCTGAGCAACATATTTTGCAAGATAATTAGTTATTGTCTGATGCTGACGTTCAACCTGTCCATCAGACTGAGGATGAAGAGTAGTAGTCCTCGTTTTCTTTATTCCTAGAAGCCTCATTAATTCAGAGAAAAGTTTTGATTCAAAGTTCTTTCCTTGATCGGTGTGAACTTCAACAGGCACTCCGTTCCTAGAGATAAACTGTTTGACAAAAATTTCTGCCACCGTCTCAGCTCTAATATCTCTCAAGGGAAAGGCTTCCACCCATTTCGTAAAACAATCCACGATGACAAGCAAAAACCTATTTCCAGAATTAGTCAATGGAAAAGGACCAAGGATATCCATTTGCACTTTTTCCAATGGAGCTCCAACATTATATATTTGGAGAGGAGATTTTCCTTTTCCCAAGGGACCTTTTTTTGAAATACAAATTCCACAAGTCCTACACCAGTCCTCAACATCTTGCTTGTTAAGAGCAAAATCCGAGAAAGCTACGTAATTGCTTCTTAATGTGAGGTATTGGCCATTCTCTTACGGCAACAATCTTTTCAGGGTCCGTGGCAACGCCCTCCGCTGAAACTATATGTCCTAAATATTTCACTTTTCTTGCAAATAAAATTCATTTCGTTGGATTAATTTTTAAATTTGCTTCGCGTAATCTTAACAAAACTTTCTCAAGATTCTCTATTATTTCAGTGAAACTTTTTCCATAAATTATTATATCATCCAAGTAAACAAGACAAATTTTAGATAATAAATTTCGTAAAAATCTTTCCATAAGACGTTCAAATGTTGCGGAGGCATTGGATAGCCCAAAGGGCATTACCGTAAATTGCCACAGTCCTCTGCCAAACGAGAAAGCTGTTTTCTTTTTATCTTCAGGACGCAACTTTAATTGCCAATAACCACTTTTAAGATCTAGCGTAGAAAACCCAGAATTACCTGCTAATTGATCAAGTATATCGTCAATTCTGGGAAGAGGATACGAATCCTTAATCGTCACAATATTTAATTTACGGAAATCCACACAAAATCTGATTGTGCTATCCTTCTTTCTCACCAGTACTACCGGGGAAACCCAAGGACTTTGAGACTCCTCTATTACCCCTTGGGTCTTCATTTCCTCTATAACCTTATCTACTTCATTTCTCATTTGGATTGGAATTCGTCGAGGTACCTGCTTTATGGGGAGAGAATCTTGTACATTTATAACATGTTCAATCAAATTACAATTTCTTGCAATAATCTTTTCAGAAAACATATCTTGAAAATTTTTAAGAAAATTAGCAAAGACCTTTTTTTCGAAATCAACTAAATTTCGAGAATTTTCAATAAAGAGTTCCTTCAAGGAAAGTGGGACTTCTTCAGAAGAATACGAAATTCGAGCGATTTCTTTGTTTAATTGTGAAGTTGCAAAAGCTGTTTCAAAAACCTGTCCAAATTAACAATCTTTAAGAAATCTATTCCTAAAAGACAATCATCATTAATATCTGCAATAAGCATGGGAAGAACAACAGAATATTTCCCTAATTCTATTTTTGCTTCTATTTGAAACTCTATAGGGACTTTCTCCCCTGTAGGATATCTAAAATTTAAGTGTTTCACATCTCTTAACTTTTTCTTCATTTTAACTAATCTAATACTTAAAATAGAAACATCAGAGCCTGTATCTACCTTGAAAGAACACTCTTTTCCATCAACTTTTCCTTTATAACAAAAATCATTACAACTTGTCTTAATTCTATTAACATGTAAAATACAAGTTTCCGAGGGATCAAAAACACGAGTCGAACTCCCCTCGCCAAGTGCGACTAAATCGCGTTTTCCTGCTTGCTAGGACAATCAGAACGGAAATGCCCAGTTTTTCCGCATATCCAACATTCCCTTCGGTCGGCGTCAAATTTTTTGTTACGCCACTTTTTCTTAAAATCTTCTTTTAAAGAAGGATGATCTTTTTGTTTTTCCCGCGCATCCTTCTCAGCTGTCACTGAAAAACTCTTATTAAAATTTTCTCTTTTTTTTCGAAACCTTCCCCTTGAATAATTTTTAAAGTTTTCGCCCTCTCTATCGCCGAATTCCGTTCTATTAAACACGTCCGGTTTTAATTTAAAACCTAATTCTGCGCGTATGTTAATTTCCGCCTCGTTTTCGCTCCGCGAATTTCCGACTCTAGAAATTGAAGAACTTAGCTCGTTATTTCTTTGTAGCCGCGAGAGCTCATCTTCAAACTGTTGCAGTCTCGCTGTGAGCTCCGTTTCCCTCCGCGCTTGCTCCTCGCGCATTCTTCGCATGTCTTCCAGTATCGCTCCAAGAGATGCTATTTCTGTCGCGGACCTCATTTCATCAGTAGGCGGTGTTTCTGCCCTCGCTCGGGTCCTCCTTGGTGAATGTATCGTATTCATATTCGTATTCAGATGTCGATATGACGATCCCGGACGGGCCCCTAAAATGTTACGTTCGTCGCTCTTTCACTCTCTCACACGCAATGAAAGGACACTTCCGTAAAAATGAAAATAACTTTATACACAGAAATATAATGTACAACAAGAGCCGGTAACTACTTTACGCACGCCCGTGAATCCGCTTCAATACAATACAATTTCCCGGTGTTACGACTCGAATCGGTCTTTTAACACAGCTAGTGGTGCTGGAATGTGCCTCAATAATAATAACGACGACCTCCGCTTGAAATACGCCACGTATATTACTCGGAAGGCCCCCTCCGAACCCTACAACTTTTGTTTGAAACATTTTTTTCGATAAAGCTTACTTTCCGAGATATTTTAGTTTCAAGTTAAAAAACTCACCCTGTATATACAGGGTGTCCCATTTTAAAAGTTCCACCCTCATAATTTTTCAGGATCAACGTTTAAAGGAAAACGACTCGGATAAAAGTTGTAGAGAACAAAGGGGGCTATCTAATAGTGACCTTGAATTTAACATTAAAGGTCATTTGAAGGTCAACTTCCGTTTTTTAAATGGGAACCCCTATTTCTCATTACATATTCTTGTAGCTTACCTCGAGAGCTTTCCAAAACACTATAATAAAGTATTTTTTCATTAAGTACTTTTTGAGTTATTTTATATTT
>NW_021848434.1:81939-90698 GCF_003651465.1 Formica exsecta | reverse complement strand
TACGAGATATTTTATTTTTTATATCAAAATATGCCAGATTAAAATATAAAATAACTCAAAAAGTACTTAATGAAAAAATACTTTATTATAGTGTTTTGGAAAGCTCTCGAGGTAAGCTACAAGAATATGTAATGAGAAATAGGGGTTCCCATTTAAAAACGGAAGTTGACCTTCAAATGACCTTGAAGATGACCTTTAATGTCAAATCCAAGGTCACTATTAGATAGCCCCCTTTGTTCCCTACAACTTTTATCCGAGTCGTTTTCCTTCAAACGTTGATCCTGAAAAGTTATGAGGGTGGAACTTTTAAAAGGGGACCCCCTGTATATACGTACAAGGTGTCCGAAAATTAGCGCAGCACCCTTTAAAGCAAGGTAGAGGGTGTTATTCTGAACAGAAAAGTCCTGTACCATTTTGCGATTTTCTCAATATTTAAGAAAATAATAATTATAAAAGATCAGCCAACGAAGTGCCGCGAGAAGCTCGCGGCGCAAAGACGCCTCCCACTGTCACTTGATACTAGGCCCGCGGCGTAGCAGTGGGAGGAGCGCTTTGCGAGCGCGCTTCGCTATGACAACCGAAAGAATTACACACATAATGCGCGCTCCGTTTTATGTGTGTGATCTTTTCAGTTGTCAGTATGTACGAGCGGCGTAGAGAAATTTTAAAAATAAATAATAAATATTAAATAAAATAATAAAATAATGAATATGACATAGAGAGAATTTTCTCTTAGAATTTACTGTGAAAATTATGATAATCATGAGACAATATGATATAAAAGAATTTTTCTGATTGGTATTTATCTCAATAAAAATAATATTATTTATTATAATACCCGTGAGGGGTAGCTAATCCCCCATCGTGCGCCTCCCCAGGTGGCGGATTGGGGAATGCTCGCCAGTATACTGGAGGGTACCGGGGAAATAAAATACCCGGGGTGGACCAAAATAGTGACACAAATGCAATGGATAAAACAGTTATGGAAACGATTACCCCAGGTGGCAGACCAGGCACAGGCCTAGAAAACCCACCCTTTACGGAGGTCGGCCTCATGGATTCTGGGGGAGGTCAACCATTGTTTACAGGAAATCATATTAAAGGAAAAACCTTATTGTCATCTAGTATAAATGCAACTACAAACGTAGTATCGGTTCTACAAGAGGTGCCACAGGATCTGAACTATTATGACGAATGGCAAAAAGAAATTAAAGCAAGGAAAACACTCGAACACACCATAGAGAGTTTGCAGCAACATATAATAAACTTGGAAAATAAAATAACGTTGCTGTACTCAAAGGATACGGAGAACACACCACTACATAATACAGCACAAGCTGAAAACACATATTACACTGATGAAGATGAGCTCGTGAGAGAAACAGACTGGATTTTGAAGGAAAGGAAAAGATCAAATAAAAAAAGGAAGGCGGGGAGTAGTCCTGACACACCCCTACAAAATCAAAAAGACAGAACAGTAACACAAAAGCAAGTAGGTGTAGAAAATAGGTCAAAGAAAAATGGAATCTTAAAAAAACAACATATACCACCACCCATTATTGTCTCTGGTATAGAAACTTTTGGCGTCCTAAAAGAAATGATTAAGGAAATAACAACTAAAGAATGCAAATACACATCTCATAATAATAATGTCTGGAAGTTAAATGTCCCTGATAGTGATACATATAGGGCTACTACAAGTGAGCTAACATAAAGGAAAATACAATGGCATACATATGAGGACAAAACCGAGAGGCCTATAAAGGTCATGGCAAAAGGGCTACATCCATCGTGCGAAGAAAGCGATATAGTCCTGGACTTAATCAATAAAAGCTTTCAGATTCTTGAAGCTAAAAATATAATTAAAAAAGAAACAATAGAGAAAGAAAATGAAGAGAGGGTTACACAAAGCAAAGGATTGCAACTATTTATGCTCACCTTTCATAAGGAAGAAAATATTGAAAAAATATTTACTATTAAATCAATAATAGGAATAGGAGTAAAAATAGAACCATTAAGGAGAAATACAAATCTGATCCCCCAGTGCAAGCGCTGTCAATCATTTGGGCACACACAGGGCTACTGTCAAAGAGAATTCGCATGTGTGAAATGTGCTGGCAAGCACTCCACAAAAGGCTGCACTTTTAGGAGAGATCAAAAACCCAAATGCATAAACTGCCGAGGTGATCATCCAGCAAATTACAGAGGATGCCCAGTTGCTAAAGAACAACAGGCAAGAAGAAATAAACTAGTTAATGCAAGACAACAGAGGCAGAATAAAGCACCTGTAGAAGAAAAATCAAACATAAATATGGAAAAATCTGAAGTAGAGAATAAACAAAAACAAAACACTAAGTCCTATGCACAAATTGTTAAGAATGCAAGGAAAAAAGAAGACAATACAAATAATGATGCCTTAATGCTTATACTATTACGGCTGGATGAGCAAGATAAATCTTTCAGAACATTAATTGAAAAAATTAGTGTACTAGAGAGCAATAACAAGAAACCCTCAGTGCTCAAGGAAAAGAAATAATGAATCATAATTTACGCATTACCACTTGGAACGCAAATGGTCTTTTGCAACATGTTCCAGAACTTGAAATATTTTTAAACCACGAGAAAATAGATATCTGTCTTGTTTCGGAAACGCATCTCACGAAACAATTATATGTTAAAATTCATGGCTTCTCCTGCTATCACTCTCCACATCCGGCCGGAAAAGCAAAGGGAGGATCAGCAGTATTAATAAGAAATAATATCCTACATCATGAGGAACCCAAATTTGAAAGTGTGATGTTTCAGGTAACAACAATTAATATCCAGGCAAAAAATAAAGAATTTAAAATCTCGGCAATCTATTGTCCTCCCAGACACACGCCAACAAAAGAAGATTACACCAACCTGTTTAAAACTTTGAGAAGCAACTTTATCATCGGAGATGACTTCAATGCGAAGCACACTCAATGGGGATCGAGGTTGGTAACACGAAAAGGAAGGGAATTGCTCCAGGCAGGACAAAAATGTAAGTGCGTATTTCTTTCCTCCGGACAGCCTACTTATTGGCCAACTGACCCGGAGAAAGTACCTGACTTGATTGATTTCTTTGTTGCCAAGGGCGTAACATCCAAATTCATCCATGTAGAAAGTAATGAGGATTTATCATCTGATCACTCTCCTGTGATTCTAACGTTAAGTGAAACAGTAATACAAAAAGAAGAACTGCCAAGACTTACCAACAAAAAAACTAATTGGGACACATTTAGAGGAAAGCTTCTAGAATATATTAATTTAAAAGCTCCACTTGAAACAAAGGAGCAAATCGACAAGGAAGTTGAACAATACATTGCAGATGTATAGCAGGCAGCGGAAGAAAGTACGCCACCAGGAAGGGGAATAGCTAGAAGCGAAATAAGCTATCCAGTAGAAATAAAAGAACTAGTGTTAGCCAAGAGAAGAGCACGTAGAAAATGGCAACAATCCAGATACCCTGAAGACAAGTCAAAACTCAACCAATTGAATAATCAACTAAAGAAACCTTTATGGGAAATTAAAAATTAATCAATAAATAGATTCCTTAACAATCTAACAGCTGATAAATCTACTGAGTATTCCCTTTGGAAAGCAACGAAAAGAATAAAAAGACCAATAATACAAGATCCATCACTGAAAATGGAGAATGGTAAATGGGCCAGAGGATCCAAACAAAAGGCTGATCTTTTTGCGAACCATTTGGAGAATGTTTTTAAGCCTCTCCCGTGTGCGGGAATTACTGAGAACATTATTCTTACTAAAAGAAATGACGAAGAGGAAATTCCGCCTGTTACATTAAAAGAACTTAGGAGCATTATCAGACACAATCTTAATGTGAAGAAAGCACCGGAGTACGACCTTATAAATGGCAAGATTATGAAAGAACTTCCAGATCAAGCACTACTCAAGCTTCAATATATAATAAATGCATGCTTTAAGCTGAAACATGTATCTAAGCATTGGAAGATTGCCGAAATAATTGTCATCCCAAAACCAGGAAAGCCACCCACAGAAATAGCATCTTATAGGCCGATATCATTGTTACCAATCATGTCAAAAGTGTTTGAGAGGTTGTTCTTAAAGAGACTCATGCCAATTATCCAAGATAGGGAGCTAATCCCGACACACCAATTTGTTTTCAGGAATAAGCACTCTACAATAGAGCAAGTGCATCGCATCACTAACATAGTAGAAAAAGCTCTCGAAGAAAAAAAAATATGTGCAGCAGTCTTTCTCGATGTTGCACAAGCATTTGATAAAGTATGGCACAAAGGTTTAGAATACAAATTATATAGAGATCTACCAACGAAGTGTTTTAGATTAATTAATTCATACATAACAGAAAGGTGCTTCCCAGTCCGTCATGGAAAAGAGTTTTCTGAATTAAAAAAAATATCAGCGGGTGTGCCACAAGGGAGTGTCCTTGGTCCTGTTCTATATTTGCTGTACACCAGGGATATACCGGGGGACGGGAATACGACAATGGCCACATTCGCAGATGACACTGCAATACTTGCAGTTGATGTAAATATTGACAAAGCTACAAAAAAGCTACAAACTGCAATGAATAAAGTGAGTGATTGGACTAAACATTGGCGTATCAATCTTAATGAGACAAAATCCACACACATTAATTTTACACTCAGGAAAACAAACCACTTACCCATTCTAATTAATGAACTGACTATACCATATGCAAACACAGCTAAATATCTGGGTATGACCTTAGATGTGAAATTGAAATGGAAGGAGCACATTAAAAAGAAAAAGGAAGAGCTTAACATTAAATACAGAAAACTGTACTGGCTCCTCGGTCGTAATTCAGAGCTATCAGTCCAGAATAAGATTTTGATCTAATAGCAAATACTTAAACCTGTCTGGACGTATGGTATCCAGTTATGGGGTTGCCAAAGAAAACTAATATAGAAATAATCCAAACATTCCAGAATAAGATACTGCGAGGCATAGTAAAAGCCCCATGGTACATTCGCAATAGTGACCTACATCGAGACTTACACATTAACTTAGTCAAAGACGTTATCAAAGAAAACGCAATCAAATATAACCAACGTCTACAAACACATGAGAATGTTGAGATGAAAACTGTACTAGATACAGACAATAACTTACGTCGGCTCAAAAGGACTAAGCCATATGAACTGGCTAAATAGATCACATAACGCATAACCGATAAGGAAATTTATTCATTAATAATATTCCTACACACGTGTAATTCAATAAGATAGATTAATCATTAGACGATCTTATGTAGATTGGTATTGATTGTTGAATATTAGTAAAAAAAAAAATCTATTACAATAATATATAAATATTGAGATAAATACCAAACAGAAAAATTCTCATAAAATTTTTTTCATATCATATTGTTTCATGATTATCATGATTTTTTTAGAGTAAATTCTAAGAAAAAATTCTCTCAGCTTAGAAGCAGGAATAATCTTAAAATAATAAAACCGAAAGAACCGTGATATACAAATTTCAATTCGATTATAAGGGACTCTTAATAAGAGTACAAGAGTTTAACAGCCCTTTATATTTGAATTTGTATATCAGGATCCTTTCGATTTTATTATTATGAAATAATTAATTTTTATTCCTAGCACTAAATATTTATTTTCAGTTTCTTCTATCGTTCTCTAAATCTAAGAGTAAGTTGTTGAATCTTGTGCATCAATTATTCCTCTCCCTCTCTCTCTCTCTTTCTCTCTCACACACGCACGCACGCAGGATTCTTGCAGCGATAGAGGAGAATCCGCAAAATAGTGTGCGCCGTTTAGCTGAGACACTTGATCTCTCGCGACACTTGGTGCATCGTACTTTGCACCAAAATGGATTACATCCATATCATTTTCAACGTGTCCAGCAACTTTTGCCGAGAGACCAAGAACCACGCATTAATTTTTGCGAAGGTATTTTTATTCATTTATTTAATGTATTTTCGTGTTATTTTTAACAAATATTAATAATTGGCGAAATATGCACAGGATTTCTTGCACAATGTCGGCGGGATGATTTTTTTCCCGACCGCATATTATGGACCGACGAAGCAATGTTTACGCCCAACAGTGTTTTTAATAGCCACAATTATTCATTATGGGCCGAAGAAAACCCGCGCGCTATTCGGCAACTTGCTTTCCAATACCGTTGGACGATAAATGTATGGGCAGGAATAACTGCGAACAGAATTGTGTTATGCCTCAGGTGAGGCACGGAAAATTTCGGGATCGTTGCCGTATTAAGATTTAGGAATCTGGGATGCGTCTGGCGGGTTACCCGTAACACTGGACATTTTATGTTAAATGAAGCTTTTATTCACTACAAATGGTCTTAGTTATAATTCGTCCTCGTTTTTATTATTTATTCGTGTCGCGTGTCGCGTTAACTGACACTCGCGTGCGCATGTTTGGAGTCGGGTTTACGTCGCTACTCGATCTCTACGATTTTTACTAAGTGTGACTACTCGATATTGCAATAATCATCGACACTTGCTGTTGACACTCGCGACTGTTAGCGATACTGCCCGCGTAATGTTAATTAAGGATAAAGACTGCCCGCCGCTCGTTAGCGATGGGTCTTTTTATTATCTCCCCTTGGTTTTTCAGGACGGGATCGTTTAGCGACAAGACCATGTGTCGTGTCGCTCGATTTTTGCGGCAAGATCCGGATGCAAGCTAAGGAGTTCTAAGTAGGACTTCTTTGCTTGCATTTTCGCAATTTCCTTATTCCTTTTTATTTCGCTTTTAAGTAGGACTCCTACATTGCATTTTCGCAACGTACTTATTCCGCTTGCCCTGATTTCCGCGTTTCCGCAATGAAGTGGTTGCGCGGTCGCTCGGACTTCGCGCGTGGCTCGTGTTGTCAGCGCTTTGCTCGGTCAACGTTCGTAACGTGATCTATATTCGCGTTACACGTTGAGCAATGTCTTACCGTATAAAATTGTAACGATACCGTTACTAACGGCCTAGCGGGCCGTTCCACCATGCGCTTTTCTAGGCTTCCGGCAAACGATCCTAACTACCGTGCCTCTCCGGAGGCATAACATAATTTTGGTCCCTCCCCCGTAAAAAAAAGAAAAACGGAGGTGTAAAAGTGACGTTTTTCGCAAAACAAACAAAATTATTTTTTCTTATTCTAATGTACAATATGTTTCCCGTATATAATATGAGGTATAATCGTTTCTTATTATTCCTATACTTATCTAAAATCGTGTACTTAAACTACGTTTTAGTATGGGTTTTGAGAATCCGTAGGATATACGTGGTTCGTCTTCTTCGTATATCCTGACTGACAGTCGTTTCGTATGTTTCTTTTTATTTCTTATGATTATATATATTACGGTTACGATTATAATTATTGTTATTATTTATTTTTTCTAACTGGGCTTTTAATTTCACTAACTCTGCTCGGTGTAGTGTTACGTCCTTTAAGGTGTCGTTGTCGTGTGTCAGCGTATTTTGGTCCCGTAAAAGTGTGATATTGATTTCGGGTAAGTAAGTTTCTATATCTGTCTCGTAGACAGTTTCTTTCGTTTGTATTGTCATGTCTGAGGTTGTTAATTTACAGTTTCTTCGTATTGCAATTTTGCCCGTGTCTTTTATTACCGGAGGGTCTCGTCATGCATTAGTACTTTGTCGCCGACTTTAAATTTTACTTCTCTAGTACTTTTATCGTACTGTTTTTTGGCTTTAATTTTTTCTTCCTTGATATGCTCTTTTGCGAGCTGATTCGTTGTCCTTAATCTTTCTTTCAATTCTTGCGCGTAATCGTCGTAATTATATGTCGGTTTAGGCGGTCTCGTCAGTGACGTAGGTAAATCTGCTTGGTGCCCATAGACTAATTCGAAGGGTGTATACCCCGTAGCTGTGTGTGGCGTCGTATTGTATGTGAACATTGCGAACGTATCCATTCGTCCCAGTCGGTCTGGTCTTCGTTTATGTAGTGTCTTAAATATTCCGCTAATGTTCGATGCGATCGTTCTAACGCGCCATTACTTTCCGGATGATAGGCAGTTGTTTGTATTTTATTTATTTTTAATAACTTACATGTATTTTTAAATATTTCGCTGAGGAAATTTGTGCCTTAATCCGTTAAAATTTTTTCCGGTATTCGCTTGGTGCCCGTAGACTAATTCGAAGGGTGTATACCTCGTAGCTGTGTGTGGCGTCGTATTGTATGTGAACATTGCGAATGGTATCCATTCGTCCCAGTCGGTCTGGTGTTCGTTTATGTAGTGTCTTAAATATTCCGCTAATGTTTTATGCGATCGTTCTAACGCGCCATTACTTTCCGGATGATAGGCAGTTGTTTGTATTTTATTTATTTTTAATAATTTACATGTATTTTTAAATATTTTGCTGAGAAAATTTGTGCCTTGATCCGTTAAAATTTTTTTCGACGTTTCGAATTTCGAAAGGGAAATATAAACCGTTCTCTTCTGTTTCATGCGCTTCTCTTGTTACATTGCGGCTCAGTACATCAGCGTTCGCGTTCGCTCGTCCGGCTTTATGGATGATTTCATAATCATATTCTTCGAGTTTTAATCTCCATCGGATCAATCTCGATCCGGGATCGTTCACATTAAATAACCAGATTAATGGTTGTGTTTGGTTAGACCTACGGATTTTAAATTTCGTACCGTATATATATGGCCTAAAATGTTTTACAGCCCATACAATCACTAGTAATTCTTTCTCGGTTGTATTGTA
>NW_021848434.1:79207-81167 GCF_003651465.1 Formica exsecta | reverse complement strand
TTCTATGAATTTTCTGTAATATCCGGCTAGTCCTATGAAAGATTGTATATCTTTTACTTTCTTCGGCGTCGGAAATTCCTTTATTGCCGTTAACTTTGACGGATCCGGAGATATCCCATTCTCCGAAATTATGTGTCCTAGATAAATTACTTCCTTGCGCAAAAATTCGCATTTATCTGTTGCAACTTTAGATTATTTTCTCGGAGTCTCTGCAGTACTTTCTTGAGTCTTTTATTGTGGTCCTCTAGGCTCGCTCCATATATGACAATGTCGTCTAAATAAACTAGACATTTAAGTCCTTTCATTCCGGTTAGAATTGAATTCATTAGTCTCTGGAATGTTGCTGGCGCATTTTTCAATCCAAACGGCATTCTATTAAATTCATAACGGCGGTTATATGTTTACGCGTTTCTGATATTATTTAAAAATGGGCGCTCAGCGCCTCCGCATTTGCCCGACCGGTGTTCGTCGGGCGGCGGACTTCCGGCGGATCGGCGGCCGGGTACGGTACAGTAACGATGGGGGAATGCATCGTTACAAGCATTTTTTGCACTTGTTTATTTACTTCCGTCTTATGCTTATCGGGAAGACGGTACAGTCTCGTGTTCACCGGCGAGGTATCGGCGCGCGTGTTTATCTCGTGCTCTACCGTCGCGGTGCACGTCAGTGGTTCTACGTCCAACTGAAATGTATCGAAATATTTTTCGCATATCCGTAGGAGTGCCTGTTTTTCTTCCGTATTTAAATGTTGCGTGCGTAATAGTTGTCAGATTTGTTCGTGTCTCGAATTAGTAGGCTTAAAATTTTTTCTTGCTTGTATCGTATTTATTTTGGATTTGATTTCGCGTTCTATGTCTTCGAGGGTGACGTTCGGCGTCTGTATCTCGACTTCCGTATCGGTTGTATTTATGATACTAACGGGACACGTGTAATTCTTCGGTTCTACTAAGCAGTTTCCAAGGTAGATTCCTGGTGCTGTTTCCTCTGCTCGTACTATTCCTATCCGATTTTGCTTCGTTATCGCTTTTACGATGGTTTCGCTGCGCGGTTTTAGGATTGTTTTGTTAAACGTATGGAATCTTAGCACGGCGTCTTCTATTTTTAATTGATTTTGGTTATAATCACAGGATACCGAATGTTGTTGAAGGAAATCAATTCCTATTATTCCTTCATATTCTATTGGAATGTCGTCTCTTACAACGTAAAATGCATGATTTATTTTGTGATTTTCTATTTTAATCGTGGCGTACATTTTTCCTATGGTGTGTACTTTATGCCCGGTTATGCCTGTGAGCGCGATTTTACCTTCATGTATTAGTGTGTCGTCCTTTAAATGTTTCAATTTTGTTAATGAGATGGTCGACCCTGAGTCGTACAACATCTGTATTTTTCCGTCTTTTGCTTGTCACATTGGTAATGTTATTAACAATAAGTCCGTCTTTTTCTGTGCGCGTGGCATATCTTTAATATGCGTAACGCGATACTCGGATGCAGGTCGCGGTGGTCTCTTTCTCGCTTCCTCCTGCTCGTCTTCGCTGCTGCTACTTGCGCTATTGGCGTTCCTTTTCTGTTGTCGTGATTTCTTGCGGTCGCGTGTGTTTTCTTCGCGCGTTTTTTGCTGATTTCCGATTTTTAGTATATCTATACTACTTTTCGGTTTTCCGTTTAGACGCCAGCATTCGTCGCGGCTGTGTCCTGTCCTTTTGCAATGCGAGCAGTATTTACTTATCGCGTTTATTTGCGATGGTTTTTCTCCGATCTGGTAATTTATTAACGCCTGCTCTTGGATTGTTTGTTGAATCGTGCGTTTTCAGGTTGCGGAATGCTCTTTTCCTTCGATCATCGAATCGTTTAATTTCATCGCTAGTAAATCAACGCGTTGTCCGAAAGCGTGCGCAGTTTCATTCGGCTTTTGTTTTAGCGAATTGAATTCGATCTGTAAATGTGTCGTGCTTTGTTT
>NW_021848434.1:77606-77735 GCF_003651465.1 Formica exsecta | reverse complement strand
TTGTTGAATTGTTTCAGGTCAGGTTGCGGAATGCTCTTTTCCTTCGATCATCGAATCGTTTAATTTCATCGCTAGTAAATCAACGCGTTGTCCGAAAGGCAGTTTCATTTCATTCGGCTTTTGTTTTAG
>NW_021848434.1:61166-77500 GCF_003651465.1 Formica exsecta | reverse complement strand
GTCTCGAAATCCTGCATGGCTTTTCCTTTTAGTTTCGTATATAAAATTGCTCGGATTAAAGATTCTTCATCCGCGGGATTTATGTCTTGAACGGCGTATGTGCATGCATTTAAAAATTCTAATAACTTATGTCGCGATGTTCCGTCAAATTCGGGAATCATTGTTCTTGCTTCTTTTAACGGCAAGTAGTTTGGAGCAATGCTACATCGATTTCTAATGTCGCGGTCGGTTCGCCCGTATGTGGCATTAAACGCGTCGTTATCGTTCTCTCGGCGGTTACATCCGTGACGTGGCAAATCCATAATCGCGTCTTCTACTCGCGTTACTCGCCTATTCAATGCTCTTATTTCTGTGCGCATTTCATTTAGTATTTTGAAGAGTTGCGTATCATCTCTTCTTTCCTCGCGATTTGTTTCGGGAGGCGGCGTGCGATTCGCCTCCGCTATGTTTTGGTCCATCTGGCAAATGGATCGTCGCCTGTGTTCTATTTCCTCGTCTACCGCGCTTTGCGGCGGGTTCGCGGCAGTGCGTTCGTGCGGATTTCGCGATTCGGCCATATTATTTTCCTGTTGGCTATAAATTTCTTCCAGATCGAACCGTTGCTTATTAAAAAGTTATTAACAAAAAAAGTTTGGAATATCCTAAAGTACATGCACGGACAGGAAGCACGCGCGCACGCGCGCGTTTGGAATATTTCAAACTTTTTTTGTTAATAACTTTTTAATAAGCAACGGGCGACAATTAAATTAGAAGAAAAAGTTATTCAGATTTATGTTCTTGACAACATTTATCAATGTCAAGGTCATTAGGGCTGGGTCCCCTTTTCGCTATATTTACCCAAATGTCACATATTTTACCAGTCTTCTATAAAAAATGAAACAATTTAGTTTTCTGATTTGACATTGTTGCAGTTTCTATATGCACATTTGTCAAATATCGTAATGTTCTTTACATTATCGTTATTTATTTTTATTCAAGAAAAACACCAGCAACAATCGAAAGCAAACTGCCTGCCACGGACGAAAGTGCCGAGAAAGCACGCAATTTCCGCAAATTCCCATGAACCTCGTGATTTGTTCGAAAAAATCTACATTTTCGTAGAAATTGTACATTATTTGGATCGCTGCACAAGTTAAAATTTACAATAATATTTTTTAGTAAACTACGATAAAAAATCGTATACTGAAAACCGCAAGCAAAAGTGCAATGGAATAATTTCTGTGAGCAAATAAGCGAAAAAATAAACAAATCGGCAATAAAAAATTAATAATTTTCAAACAAAAAATTCATGAAATTATCAATGATTACAAAGTTATAAAAATTAAATAACTTGTGTTTTCAAACTTTGTTTGTTTGAAAGAATCTTTAAAACAGAATCTTTTAAAAAATAAGATCTTTAAAATTTAAAGAGCCACACGTTGGAAGAATTAAAGCGCTTAGACAGATGAACGCAATGAAATAGATATGCAATTGTTTTCGCTTGTCGCGGCGAGCTCACAAGCCTGTAGCGTTCTCGAGTGACCACTTCGGCGGTGTCTCACAGAACATATTCTATTGAGCTTTCTTGCGCTTTTCGATATCTTACGATTTTTTATCGTACTTAGTGAAATATATTGTTGTGAACAGTGTGACGTGTGTGTGTATATGTATGTGTGTGCAGTGATTTTAAGAAACTACTACTGTTTTAACGAAATTGTAGTTTCGATAAAATCACGAGATTCGCGGAAATTCGCGGAGATAGCGTGCTTTCTCGGCGTTTTCCGTTTGCGGTTGCCGATTTGTTTTTTATTGTTGCAGGTGCTTTTCGTGAGTCATCAAAATGGAAAACGATAATGTAAAGAACATTTCGATATTTGACAGATGTGCATACAAAAACTGTAATAACGTCAAGTCAGAGAACTGTAAATTGTTTCGTTTTCCACGGAAGACTGATGAAAGATTTGACATTTGGATAAGAAACTGCGGTAAGTAAAAATACAAAATTCTTGAAAATATATAAAATATTTGATGATAACTGTTGGGATATCGATACATCGATATCCCAACATTCCTCTTCCGCTTAAGAATGCTTTTGCCGATATTGACGAGTTCTTCCTACAGTTTTGTAGTCGGGCTGTAACTGACGTGATAGATGTTCAGAACGGCGAACAGTCGGCCCAGGAACTTGTGTCACTTCATTACTAGGAGGTTCAGGAGGTTCAAGAGGTTCAACTTCATTACTAGGAGGTTCAGCTTCCTCTGGTTCCACTTGCGAAGTGTTAGGCGTGGAGTTCGGTTGAGCAGGCCAATGCCTACTGTTAACTGCCAATCTAAGGGCAGCAAATCCTCATTTAGAGCGTCAGATTTCCTTCGTGGGTTTATCAAGCGATTCCAAATTTGGTTAAAGTGCCTCTTAATGAATCCTCCCTCGAAATTGACACGAGCAATTGTTTTGTCTATTAGCTTCACAATTTTTCCAGAAATGCGTTGCTCGTTGGAGAGCTGGATTACTACCGACTGACCTGGAATAAAAGAGCGCGGCTTCGCGCCGTGATGATCGTCGAACTGTTGTTTCATCTTTTCCTGTTGAGGAGTAAGATCTGTCGTAGGTTTCGCGATTGGAGTGAAAATATCCAGTGGCGTTCTGAATTTGCGTCCAAAGAATACTTCGGCTGAAGACTTATGGTCTGGTACTACATCACTAGGTGTATAGTTGTATGCGTATAAAAATCGGTTTGACTTCGATTCCAGTTGCGATGCTGAACTTGTCTCTATCGAGCTTTTTAATGTTCTTACCATCCTTTCGGCTTGACCATTTGATTGCGGATGTCCCGGTGGGCTACGAAGGTGTAAGATGTTAAATTCGGCACACAATTGTGCGAATTCTTCCGAGGTAAATTGAGTGCTGTTATCCGAAACGAGTACTTCCGGTGGTCCATAGCGACTGAAGAGTCTGCGTAAATATCGACATGTTGCTGCCGATGTTATTGTCGAAAACCATCCCGCGTCAACGAATTTGGAGTAGCTATCGACAATGACGAGTATCCATTGTCCGTGAATTGGACCGGCAAAATCGATGTGAAGACGAGACCATGGTTTCTTTGAATCAGGCCACGGGTGCAATGGTTCCTTAATTGGTTTAGCCGCCGTGTGATTACAATGTTTGCATTTCTTGACGTATTCCTCAATGTCGTCATGCATTGCAGGCCAATAGAAGTAACGACGAGCGAGTTGTACCATTCGTCGAATACCCGGATGTGCGATATGTAATTATTTCAAGACCATGGGTTGTAGGCGCTTGGGAATCACCAACTTATCGTCTGAAACCAATGTGCGGTTAACAATAGTTAAATACTCACGTCGATGATAGTATGGCATTAAATCCTTGTCTGTGGTGTTGGATTTGAGCCATCCGTTTTGTAAGCGGTTTGTGACTTCTACGAGAATTCCATCGCTAAATGTTGCACATTGGAGCTCCTGTTGAGCTGTCGTAGGTAGGAGCTGTACTGATTCGTCGATGATTTGCTGTAGTTTTGTTTCCGCTTCCTGTAATGTAGCTACTACTTCTTCAAGGTCTGGATCTGCTATATCTTGACGAGCTTCTTGAATTAATCTTGAAAGGGCGTTGGCTTGTCCGAACTTCTCGGTGTTGACATACTCTATTTCAAAGTCGTAACCGATTAAACGAAGAACCATCGTTTCAAACGATTTGCTGTGCGTGTATCCAGTCTTTTCGTATTCGACGTCTTAAATAATGCTAGAAGTGGACGATGATCCGTTTGTAGCACGAAGTGGCGGCCGTATACGAATTTTCGAAAACGCTCGACCGCAGTAATTAGCGCTAGAGCTTCCTTTTCGATTTGGCTGTAGTTTTGTTGAGTTTTTGTTAAAGCTTTTGACATATGGAAGACTGCTTTTACCTGGCCATCTGATGCGCGTTGTAGTAAAACGCCGCCAATGCTGAACTAGCATCTGCTGCAACAATTTGAGTTTGTCTGAGATCGTAGTGAGTTAGTAAAAGTGGTCCGGTGAGGATGCGCTTAATGTCCTCAAACGCTTTTCTCAACCTTGATGTCCAAACGAAAGGAACATCTTTCTTGATTAGTGTTTCGAACGGTGCTTTGAGTCGGTGAAGATTTGGCACAAACTTCCCATAATAATTTATTAAGCCCAAAAACGAGCGAACTTCTTTCACATTGTTTGGAGCTCGCATTGTCTGAATGTCATCAAGATAGACTAAAATGCCTGGAATGTTTGCGAGTGCTTGTTCTAGAGTACGTTGAAAAATCGCAGGAGCTGGTTTCAACCCGAAAACCAAACGATTGTAGGTGAATAATCCTCGATGCGTGTTGATTGTAGTTAGCTTCTTGCTTTCATCATCTAACCTCAAGTGGAAATAAGCGTCGGAGAGATCCAGTTGTGAGAAGATTGAGCTTCCTCGAAGTTTTGCCATGATATCTTTTATACTTGGAAATGGATAATCTTCTGCATCGAGTGCAACATTTAGGGGAGCGTCCCGTTTGACCACGTTGATATTGACCACGGTCCCGATTGACCACGTTGAGATTGACCACGTCGCAATTGACCACGTTGCGATTGACCACGTTGATATTGACCACGGTCCCGATTGATCACAGTCCCGATTGACCACGTTGATATTTACCACGGTTCCGATTGACCATGGTCCCGATTGACCACGGTTCAAATTGATCACGGACCCGATTGACCACGTTGATATTGACCACGGTCCCGATTGACCACGTTGATATTGACCACGTTAATATTGACCACGGTCCCGATTGACCACGGATCAATACATGTCGTTACTAGGGCATTTACTTTGCAAGTTGTAAAGCGAGGTATATTGTGCCTGACTGGCGGAGGGGGTGCGGGAGGGGGGCCGAAGGCCCCCCTTGCACCCCCCCGCATGTGTGTGTTACATGGTTTTTCAATCGGGACCGTTGTCAATATAAACGTGATTAATTGGAACCGTGGTCAATATTAACGTGGT
Source organism: Formica exsecta (assembly GCF_003651465.1). Classification (NCBI taxonomy): domain Eukaryota; kingdom Metazoa; phylum Arthropoda; class Insecta; order Hymenoptera; family Formicidae; genus Formica; species Formica exsecta. Next base: position 72,510 of record NW_021848434.1, on the reverse strand, counting down.
CAATCGGGACCGTGGTTGTGGAGGTTGCTTGTATATGTTCAAAGATAGGATGTCGATTGAAAGGTAGAATGCACGTTTCTAGGTATCGACAATAAATATATTCTGCTAATTATATGTACAAGTGTTAAATTTTGTGTGGCCCTGAAAAAGGCCGATTGCGTCGCGTTTAGCGACTCCTACGCGTGGCGAGGTTTTCTCGCCACGAGATTTGTGGCGTGATCTTCGTCCACTTTAATGGTCCTCGCTGGGACGAGACCCTGGGCTTCGCTGGTGTTGAAGCAGCTCGCCGGAGGTGCGTGGAGGCTCTGTGGTGTGTGGCCTCTGTTTGCGTGGCCGCTGTTCTGGTCGTGGCCTCCCAGTCGGAGTCGGAGAACTGTGTTGCCCGCTCCTGTGTCTGCGGCTGACGATGTTGTGTGCCGCGATGCACCAGGCTGCGACGGTCCGTCTGAGTGGCCCGTTCCTCTCTGCCGCCTCTTTTAGAGCCGCTCCTGGGAGGTGTTAGCGCCGGTGGTGTTAGTCGCGCTGGTACCGTCCCTGGATAGGAGGGTGATGTATATCTCCTTATCCAGACCTCCCAGGTAGCGAGTAGGCTCCTTGGAGTCCGTGTGAAGATGGCGGCCGGTAGTTCTAGCGGCTCCAGTTTCCAAGGCAGCAGCGACCACTGGACTCGTTTGTTCGCTCGTTCGGTTTGTGTTCTCCTGGTCCGCTCTTTGCCGTAGGTCAGTCCCTGGTGATCGGGGCGACAGCGGTCGTGAAGGCGGATCTGTAGAAGTGCTGTTTAACAGCTTTTAGCTCGCTCTAGGCGGATGTCAAAAGAGTCGTGCTCACGGATCTGTTGCTTGCGCTCCCGAAAGCGTGAGCAAACTGCTATGCCTTGCCGTTTCGCTACCTTATATACCGTTGTTGATGGTGTTCTAATAGCGAGATTTCGCTCTTCCCAAATCGCCGCCTCGCGGTTAGGTATTTGACTACCTGAGCTGCTGTGCACGTACTTATCGCGTGCTCTTCGTCCTGCGCGCGGCACGTGCTTAGCGCGTGGTCCTTGTTGTGCGCGCGGCACATTTGAACCGAGGTCAATCAGGACCGTGGTCAATCGAAACCGTGGTAAATATCAACGTGGTCAATCGGGATGTGGTCAATCGAGACCGTGGTCAATCGGTACCGTGGTCAATATCAACGTGGTCAATTGTAACGTGGTCAATTGGAACCGTGATCAATATTAACGTGGTCAAACGGATGCCACTCATCATTTAGACCCGTAGAATAGTCTGCACAAATACGTATTTTGCCATTTGTTTTGCGTGCTACAACAATAGGAGCGGCCCATTCTGAAAAATCGACTGGCGTTAAAATTCCGTTGCTGACGAGTCTATCGAGTTCGTTATTGATTGGTTCTTCAAGTGCAAGTGCAATTGGACGACATGGAACATGTACAGGGTGAGCGTTTGGCTTGAGTCGTAAATGAACTGTCATTTTGGTGCATTCCTCTGTTGAGTCACTGAAAAGTTCCGTAAATTGTTTCCGCATCGAATTTTCGACGATTGAATTTATCGCTTGTTGGTTGTCCATGATTCCTCGTAGGAGATCAAATCAAGCTCGTCGATCACTCGTGCACTTATAAGCGCAAGTTTCGGGCGGTCAATTACGATGATTGGTGCTCTCGTCGAACAGTTCTTGTAGCTAAGTGAGGCATTAAAAACTCCGTTAATGCGCATTGTGTGACCCGAAACATTGACACACGAGACTGTGTAAGGTTGGAGCTTTAGGCGACCGATCCGTGTCCAGATTTTTTTACCAATAGTGGTAATATCTGCACCTGTATCCAACTGCATCTTTAAGGATTTATTGTTAATAGAGATGTAAGCAAACTTGCGATGCCGATGTCCTGTGCCTAGGATACCTTGTAAATTGATCATGTTTATCTTACCTTGCTGTTTAGAAAAACAAACTTTAGCAATATGTCCTGTTTTCTTGCATACTCTGCATTCCGCCTTCTTGAAAGGACAGTCAAAACGTTTATGATTTGTGGAACCGCAACCACGACAGGGCGAAAACGTAAAGGTAATCGCTTTTTTCCCATAACTCTTAGAACCTTTGCCTTTTGACGTGTTTTTTGTTGGCTGATTGACTGCATTAACCTCTGCGAGACGTTGTCCCTCAACACGTATAACATCTGCTGTACGATTTGCGTGTGTGTAGCAGATTTCTCGAATATCCTCGAATGTGCAATTTTCTTTCTCGGACGCTACCTTGAAGAGAATTGTCCGTTCAGTATGATAGATGTGATCGCTTAGCGCAAGAGCTGTCAGAAGAATCTTGAGCTGATCGATGTTAAAATTATCGAGCTCAAAGGCATCTCCTATAACATTTACTTTATCCAGTATTTCTACTGCCGTTAATGGCGCAGAAGCTCGAAAATTTAGAGCTTCGAAACAACGTTGAAACAATGTTTTATTATCGTGAAATTGTTTCTTGAGACGTTGCACGAGATCATTGAATTTAAGATCATGCGGCCTCTTATGTGATAGACGACTAAGCAAAATGTTGATATTCATCATCACCAAGAGCGTGAAGAAGTAGCTCTTTGCATTCTTCTTCCGTTAAACCTTTCGCACCTTCCACGAAAGTGCCTTCATGACGTTCGTACCATAACGTGAAGGTTTTGCCCCTCGTAGGATCATGAATGAACTTACCAAGTCATGCCGCAAGATTTGAAAATTGTGATGATTTTGCAGGCGGAAGTGCATTTTCGCCGATTCTACCTTGTGCCTGGAGCGTTATAGTCTCTGCAAGTTTCCTTTGCGAATCATTGATCTGATGCAGAAGCTGCTGTTGTTTTTGCGCAGTTGTTGTTAACGCTTGAAGTATTTGTTCTAACGACATTTTCTTATAGGTTCATCTTGTCCGCAGCACCAATTTGTTGTGGAATTTAGTTGTATTTATTTGAAACTCCAGTTAATGTCCGAGAATACAATTTATTACAAAAGACACGAAAAAGCACAGTCACGTCAAATTGTTTATCTATATGACATGTCCGCGACTGCGCATGTCCCGATGCTGGACAACTAAAAGAAAAAAGAGAGTCTTGGAGATAGATAAACAATTTGACGTGACTGTGCTTTTTCGTGTCTCTTGTAATAAATTGTATTCTCGGACATTAACTGGAGTTTCAAATAATTACAACTAAATTCCACAACAATAACAAAAGCTAAATGTCGTGAAAAAACGGCTGTTTTAAAAATTTTTAGTAATTTTTTAAATAAAATTTAATTAAAATTTTTTGAAGTACACTGTGTAGCAGTAATGTCAAAAGCTGGAAGCGACACGACACATGGTCTTGTCGCTTAAAGTCCACTTTAATTGTATAGTAACGGCGAGCGGAGGACAAGGAAAAATTTTATATAAGCGCGAGCCGCATACATATAGATTGTAAGTAAAATTTTCCTTTGTCCTAACGCGATTGTGCGACGGCGACTCGCCGCTCAGCTTCTAGTATCTGGCTATATAATAAAATAATAAATATATAATGCAAAATATTTAAAAATATTTAAAGTAGCATTCTTCCATAGAGTTAAGGAAAGATCCTTAAATGCATTCGTAAATGCTTTAAATTAGTTATTTAAGTTCACTATCTCACGAAATATATTAGATTTTATCACACACACACACATACACACACATACGCGCACGCGCATGTTTGTGATAAAATATCATATGTATTAAATTATTAAATATTAAAAATACATTTTTTTTTAAATAAAACACTTTTATTTAAAAAAATCATGGGAGTTTAAAATGTGAAACAAATTTTTTAAACATAAAAAATTATTTTTTTTATGTCTAAAAGCATTTTTTCCAATGTCAAAATTTACATTTTTTTTAAAATAAAAATGACAACACTATGTGTACGATGTGCTCCTCACCGATTCGAACGGCAATTTTTTTATGTATAGTTCTCGATAAATAACAACTCATGTTAAAGCGAGACCGCACACTTCTCAAGCATTCGTCGAAAAAAAAATGCTACAGTTTTTCTAGCGAGTCTTAAGACGTTGCGATGAATAATTATCGAAGCGAGAGCGTGGTTCTGCCGGTAGAGCTCTTATCTTGTAAGCGCGAGATCGTAGGATCGAATGTCGTGTGTGATAATTTTTTTCTCTTATTTTTTATCATTTTTTCTTTTTTTTGTTTTTAGCAACATTTTAGCATTGTTATAGCCCAAACAGGCTATACACGAATTATTAAATATATTATTCTAAATACATATTATTTGATATGATTGCTCAACGTGTAACGCGAATACAGATCACGTTACGAACGTTGACCGAGCGAAGCGCTGACAACGCGAGCCACGCGCGAAGCCCGAGCGACCGCGCAATCACTCATTACGAAAACGTGGAAATCAAGGCAAGCGGAATAAAGGCGTTGCGAAAATGCAACTATCAGTGAGTTACTCGGGCGGAACCCGAATTCCCAAATTCCTTCCGGCAAACGATCCTAACTACCGTGCCTCTCCGGAGGCATAACAGCATTAATAAATAAATATTACGCGAGTTTTATTAATTATATTTAGTTTTTAACATTTTATTTTATTTTATTATATATTTTAAAGGAAATTTGTTCAAACTGATGTGAAATCACTTTTCGTCGACAAATTTTCTTTAAAATAATAAAATTAAATATTTAAAATTAAATATTGATATAAAAGTGGTCCGCGGCATCAATACAGAAGGCAGGCTTATGTGCAAACCATTTTAATAAAGAAGACTTCAAGAACCATACAAAATTACATATTAGAAGAAATCCCATACCATGGAGCCCAAAGGATATTGAAATTTCACATTTTATCAACGATAACGCTGAAAAAATTACAGAAGAAAACAAAACAATGGAAAATATTGTACAAGATAATGTTGACTCACAATTAGATAATCAAGATCGTATTCCAATGGAAGTCGAAAGTCATAATAATTTTCAAGTAGAGGTTGCAGAGGCCAAGAAAAACAGCACAAATTGCGAAGTAGCCACAATAAGCAATGCAACACTTAAGAGATGTTACGCTTTCGGAAAAGAACTTTTCTGCAATTTCGGAGATGACATCGCAGACGATGAGTGCTTTAATAATAAAAATCCACCTCCACTTTTTTGGAGTAATTACTCACAGAAAGAAATGGAAGCAAATATGCCGAAAAAGCGAATAGAGAAACCGAAAAAAGCGTGCTCCTAAAAAATATATAATGAAGACGAATTATGTGAAATGGAAAAATTTAAAAAAAATTTTTTTATATTAACAAAGCTTTTAATGCAAAAAAACGAGACAACAAGAAAATATAACTGCAATGTTGAAACGTCGCAATATTGAAGCTCGAAAAAAGAAGGACATTTGCAAACATAATGTAAATCAATTTTTAAATGAAAAGAAATGTCTAAAACCAGTTGCGAGAACTATGATAAAACTTCAACTACATAAGGGGACGAAAGAATATATAAAAGAAGTAAAAGAATTAGCGAAACAAATGTTTTACTATTCCGCAAGTGTATATTCACGGCTGAGAAAGGCTGGATTAAACCTCCCATCAGAATTTTCTATCAGAAATTGGATATCTGAAGCAGAAATACGACCAGGTTTTTGCGAGGAAATATTTCATAAAATTGAAGAAAATTTGTCCAAACTACCACCTGTTCAGAGAGATTGTTGTTTAAAATTTGATGAGATGTCAATAAAAAATTTGAAGAATATAGCCGAAAATATGACATCATTGAAGGTTTAATAGATCTCGGACCCCTAGGACGACGCAATGAACCAGCGGAACAAATTTTACTATTTTGCCTTGATAGCATTAATGCGGAAAATCCTTGGCGGCAAATAGTAGCACAATTTTTAACCGGAAGAAATTCAACACATAAAGAGATTACTCAACTCACCGAGATATGTTTAGAAAAATTAAAAAATGTAGGGGCAAATATACAATTAATTACATGTGACCAAGGTGGAGCAAATAAAAAACCTTTGGTAAACATGCATAAAAAGGGACCCCCCTCGTATGACCTTGACCTTGACATATGTTATCAAGATCATGACCCTGAACAACATACAAAAGGTTTTAGCCATCGGTCATTATTAATTAAAAGGTTATTAACAAAAAGGTATGAAAAATATAGCAGTTATTTTGAGTATTAAAAGGCATAAACAATTAATATGTAGTAGGTGGAAATAGTATACAGGGTGGTCCTCGTAACGGTCGCTACGATTTTTAAGGCATAGGTGATTCAGGACGATGACCTCGACAACATATGTCAAGATCAAGGTCATACGAGGGGGGTCACCTTTTATGCAGGTTTACCAAAGCTTTTAGTAATTGGAAAATTTTTCCATAAGAACCGTATTTTTCATTAAACAATGAAACTTATTTTACTTCTTTTGATTGGCCACATCTTATCAAGCGGTTGATTAGCCAGTTAAGATCGCACAAATATATTTATGTGAATGGCGAAAGCATTATGTCTTTTCATGACCTATTTGCAACATGGCAATTTGATAAGAAGTTGAATACTTCGAATTTATTGGGTCACATTATGCACGCGCACTTTTACCCAAACAATTTTCAAGCCATGAATGTTAAAAGAGCATTTCAAATGTTAAGTGCAAGATTTGCTGCAGCAATATCAACAGCAAGCCAAAGTGATGTATTAAAAAGTTCTTCATGGAAATCTGCAGATTTTGTTTGCAAAATGAATAAAGTAATAGATGTTATGAATATGTACCATTTAAATAATTGAAAAGGAGAAAAGGGTCCATTATCAGATATTAATTCAATGGCTGAAGAATTATTAATATCTTTTATTGAATGGTGTTCGAAGTGAAGTATTTCCCCCAACAAAATATCGAGACCTCCGTGCTTTGATGGAATGATTATGACTGTGCAAGCCATTTTATCAACGTATCGTTCCATTAAACAAGACTATCCATGTTTCAAGTTTGCCACTGCACTTTGTAATCAGGATTCAGCAGAACATACATCCGGAAAAATTAGAGGACGCGGAGGATTCAACCCTAATCCAACTGCCAGAATGGTACGGTTAACGTGCCACATTTTATCAAGTGGATATATTTATGGAAGTCAAAGGGGAAATGTAACTTGTTAAGAAATGTCTTCATTAACGGATGGTACATCGCTAGTTCATGGTGAAATGGAAACTAACAATGTTTCATTACAAGAAGAGTTTATTTTTTCAATTGAAATGGATGAGGATTCTGATAATCTCATTGCGACAGCTTTTGAAGAAATTACTCAATATTCGGAACAGAATTATTTCGATGACAATTTAGAAATAATTAATACGGACAAGGACAATTTAAATTTAACAGAAATATATGAAAGAAATGCAATTGCATATTTCGCAGGATATATTGCTCGCCATGGTTATGAGACTACAAAGTATTAATAAATTCAATTTTATTTAAAGAGAAATAAAATTTATAGTATAAATTTATATAAAGTTAATATAAAGTTAATAGTATAAAATATAAAGATATAAATTAATAATTAAATTTTATGTAGTAATAAGTTAGTAATAAATTTAAATTTAAACTAGTTAAATAGTTGTAACGGGGTCACTTTTGCAAGCGCGCGGAGTAGCTCGGCCGGGATCAGGGCTCAAAAAAGGGGTGAGACACACGAGAAGTTTGAGTTGGAACGTAGCTGATTTATTCGCCTCTTTCGACAATGGTCAATTTATAATAGGATGATATCGGTTGGTATCTCGCGAAGCGAGCGCGTGGCGGGTAACGAGACGTGTTATAATTAATTCGCGTTCGTTAGTCGGTGCGCGATATTCGATGTATCGAATTGCTTATTGTATTCGCCGGTGTACGGCGAGGCCGTGTTTGTTGTGACGGTGCGCGCGAGACGCGCAAGAAACAGGGTGCGGTTAGTCGGCGTGTGTACGGCAAGGTCGTGTTTATTTTGACGGCGCGTTACTATACAATAAGCGAGATACGGCGCGACAGGTATTTCGGCGCGGCTACTTATTCGGTCGGGCGGCGGGGCCGCGTGTTTATGAGGGCGTCGGTGTTAGATGCCGTTTTCTAGCGCGTATTCCCAGCTGATCGGGGATGCGGTCAGAAATCGAGTAACCTCGATCGGGTGGAGAACTCTCCGGCCCTATTCTGTACGCGGACTTAAGGAGAGCCGGTCGGAGTCGAGAAAGCTCGACGGGGTAGCGAACTCGCTAACCCACAGTCCGTCTGGCTGGAGCGGTCGGATCTTAGACCGTAATCTAGGAGAGCGGCGAACACTCCGCTCTCGTTGAGTTGGTCGGAATTGCATGAGGATTCGCAGGCGACGAGGAAACCGAGAATGCTTGGCGGAGGATGCGAACACGTCAACCTCACGTTCCGTCATTTTCTGTGAACTTTAGGATCGGATCTGGTAGAGTATCTCGGAGCGTACTGCTCGAGAGGATTCAAGTACCGGTCTGGTAATGAGATGTAATCCGGCGGCCTTTTTATACCGAGCGCTTAACGGTATCCGCGTCGCTTATTCAGGAGGGGGTTACGACTCGTTGTTTTCAGGTTCGGTAATTAGCGGGTAATGCGCCGCTACCCCGCGGCGGGAAAACGACGCGGCGTTTCAGTTTCGGAGCTCTCGGTACTTTTCGGAGGCGTTCGGCGGTACTCGTAATTCGAGTCGTAACGACAGCCGTATAACGGCTGTCTTCGTTATCGTGTTCGGTTTCTCGCAATGCGTTTAAAAAGGGCGCTAAGCGCCTCTGCCACTGCCCGGCTGGTGTTCGCGGGCGGCAGCCTTCTGGCGGGTCGACTGCCAGGTAACAATGGGGGGGTGCATTGTTACATAGTAAATTGAAATTAATTAAGTTATTGAATTCGACCCTATTCTAGATTCACTATGTGATAATACCTCGCAAATTAAAATAGTATGATATATAATAATTTTGATATATAATAAGTCTAATAGAGCGTTATGCATGGCGAAGCGCGCGTTTATTTTTAAGTTACTGCGTATTGACATCAACGATGCATACAGATATTTGCAATTTTTACATGATTCTTTGTATGGACTATCGAAAAAAATTTTTAATAACTTTCCCCTCACATCTGGAATGTTTTTTATGTTGGAACGTCTCGCTCTCTCCACTTTTATTACAGAAAGGAACAATATAGACTTAGTAAAAAGTTCCAATGGCTGGTTAACAAACAAAATCAATCCAGAACAATCCAACCTATTATAATTATTGGTTTTCCGTTGAGCATAGATCCCTCGCTGGGAACAATGAGAGAATCAATCTGAGAACGAATAAAAACTCGCCTCCATTGTTTGAAACGGTTAAGATTTTCTCCTCAGAACAGATACCGCTTTCCGATGGCGTGAGGGTGGGGGAGGTGAGGATTCCTCCTTCGGAGTGTCCTCCCTTGTCTCCGAAGGATAAATGGTTTATTAATTTATCTTCTAAAAATATTCCTCCGGAAGTTCGAGGCTTACTACAACTGGGAGAGGGTTTTAGCCTCCCCACAATCAGTAACAAGGACAAGGTCATCACTGAATTTATTAAGCACGTTGAAAATAACATAAGGAAAAGTCAAAAGAAACAACCCGAGATTTCCCTAAACATTAGGAATCTTTCACTCCCTATCATTCAAGATCTCCTACATTTTAATCATCCGAGGGACAGTATTGACAGAGATTTTTTAATAGCACTGACAAGCACAAGAAATTTTATTAAAGACAACAATGACGTTATTTTCACACGCGCTGATAAGGGCAACATCACTGTTGCATTAGATAAATCGACCTACATTGACAAAATGGAAAAAATGCTGAACGACAGAAACACATAGATTGTGAAACGCAATCCCATTAATAAAATCATATCGGATTTACAGTCTTTGTTGAAGAGGTGGAGAGATCGAGAATATGTGACATTATCGATATATAAGTCTTTAAATTCAACCGTACCGTTATTACCAAGAGCGTACGGGCTACCCAAGATTCATAAACAAAATCATCCCCTCAGAATTATAGTCTCCTCGATAAACAGCCCACTTTACGCACTAGCCTCCTTTTTAAACAACACAATACAGAAGAGCATCTCTCATCCACACAGCCATGTACTCAATAGTTTTGATCTTGTTGAGAAATTATCTAGAGTAACGTTGGAGGATCATTTTGAACTCATCTCTTCCATTTTAGTAAAAAAAAAATAATTGTTTTTAAGAAAAAGTATGTAATTATTTACAATGTATTTTTTAAAACAATTATTTGTTTTTTTCTTTACACTAATTGATTTGTCTCATTATTCTGTACATAAAAGTATTACGGTAAGATTATCAAAAACTGAATATTTTACGAGATATTTTATTTTTTATATCAAAATATGTCAGACTAAAATATAAAATAACTCAAAAAGTACTTAATGAAAAAATACTTTATTATAGTGTTTTGAAAAGCTTTCGAGATAAGCTACAAGAATATGCAATAAAAAATGGAGGGTTCCATTTAAGAAAACATCGATCACATTGACTTGGCCTTGAAAAGGTCATTCAGGGTCAAGTCCATATTTTCATCATGTGTCCCCCTGTGAATCATACAACTTTTGTATAAAACATTTTTGTCTTAAACTCATAGATTTTAAGATATTTTAGTGGATACATTAAAATGGCCTACCCTGTATATATTTTTTCAATTTTTATATTATTTTTATATTTGTATGTACACCACGAGATGCGGATTTATAATATTTTTTGCTCCACATTTGATGACCTCCTTTTGCATGGTCATTTATTCCTTGTTATATAGGTAAATAATGAAAAAATCTGACTTGTGCATATTTAATATAATGTTACACAACTTCACATCTTTTTTAATTCTACTAATGGCATTGCTATACTGTCATTAACAAATGTAAATGTTTCCAATGCTGGTGTCTACTCGTGTTCTTCAAAAAATATTATGACCAATGATTTAGAAATAAAGGTGGATATGATTAACTTGATGAAATATATAAATATTCTTGAGATATATTCGTGAGATACCAATAATGCGTCAATATGCCACGCAGAATTGCCCTGCCACCAGAAGAAAATATCCAAGTTGTCAAGAAGTTTATGCAATATTTTGAAACTGATCCCTTAAGCCCGTATCAGACTATGCATTGAAAATTGAAGATTGAAGATTAAAGATTGGAATTCGACTAATCAGAACAAAAGGGACTAAAATTTCTTTGACCTAATTGGTCAAATTTCAATCTTGAATCTTGAATCTCAATCTTCAATGCGTAGTCTGATACGGGCATAAGGGCCACCGCCCAAGCTTTTCCGTAACTA
>NW_021848434.1:53488-61099 GCF_003651465.1 Formica exsecta | reverse complement strand
TTTGCATTCCATCCTTAGTTTAACAGGTTGTCCGGATGACGTATCAAAATTGTCTCGCTTGTTGTTCGATGATGATTGATCGAAGTACGTTTTCTTTCCATTGTTGTTCGAGTCTTTATTGTTGTTAACGTCTTAGTTTTGTTCTTAGTTTTGTTGACCACACAGATAATTTGATTTTTATGCCTTCCTCGACATTCATTGCTAATTTGCCACGATGCTCGTTCATTTTGCTTTCTCTTTCTTTTTCTTTTGGAGCGGCGCTTTGTGCATATCGTTTAGCGTTGAAATTTATCATACGCGATGAGAAAAGCAAAGTTGCACCGTGGATGTCACGTGCATGCATTAAGAATTTATCGATTCGCATCGGTCCTTTTTTCAAAACTCGGGTTTTGATGTCGTTAAAATAACTTTCTACGTAACTTGAAGTTGCATGTGCTGTTCCGTAATCCATACCAACGTTGGTCCACAAGGGAAATTCTTTAGCACGCGACGAAAGCATATTAACGAACTCAGGTAAGAAAAAGGGGTTCAACTCTTCACCGTCACGTTGTACTTTCTTGGTCCTTGTAACATGTCTATCGACCCAGTCACCGATTCTAGTGCTGTTTTGGTCTAATTCATTATATTCGGTCATGACTTGGGCTTTTAGATTTTCAAACTCGTCAGTAGCATTCTGTACATCGAACTCCACCTTTATATCACGAACAGCAATCTCTTCTTCTAGTTTTTTTCTTGCATATTTTGCTGTTAGTATCTCCGAATAATCAATTCCAACATTTTGATGGATTTGCAAACCCACAACGCAGGTCAGGTAGAAAATTTTTTCAAAGTCAGAAAACGTTACACATTCCATCATTAATGCGATGCAGCGAACAAAAAATTCTTTAATGCAAATGTGACGCACAGACTTCCAGCAGTTCCAACGGCACATGGCAGCGATCAAATGAGCCACATCCACTCGAATTATCGTGTCCGGTTTTTTTATGAATCTCAAAGATCTTGATATTATGTTGAATAAATCATCAATGTATGACTTAACAGTCTGGTTATTGAAGACAAGACTAACGCCACACAAAAGCGCTCGCGAAAAATCACAAATAACTTGTTCAGGTTTAGGGGCACCGCTTCGCTGCCATTGTCTCAACCAAAGCTCAACAAATTCAGTAGTATGTTTCTCTGATAGCATTTGATGAACAGAAATTGTCGTGTTGTCGAAATTGATTACAATCGCGTATAAGAAAATATGACCAGTACGATACTTCCTGTCGAATCGAGACTTATAATTGATTTCTCGTTCAAGCGACAGTATTCCTTGTATGCATGCAATTGAGCTTGAGTGCTATAACAAATGGCAGCAATACGACATCGGGTAAAAGTTAACACTTTTAGGTAATTCGAGTTAGTGTTCCCCCTCCCGTAATTCCCCCACCACGAGTTTAATGGGAGGGTCTCCTACTAGAAAAAGTGGGGGAAAAGTGGTTTTTTTTTTAAATTTATTATTACAAACGCACATAACCTAATCTAATCTAACCTAATATTCTGTCATGATCTTGACAACATATGTCAAGGTCAATGTCATCCATGAGATTGCTCACTTAATGCATATTTACCCTGAAAGCACCTGTCGATATGGGTGGACATATGGTTACTTCGCGCGGAAAATTACAAACCCATATAAAACCTTGTTTCGTGTGAAAAGTTGTAAACCCATGTGGAACCTCGGTTCCAATTAAAAAGTGTATGCGTGGAGGCAGTGTGTTCCGCCCCCCTGCAGACGGCTCCACTACCGGAAAACTAGACACATAGATTTGAATTAAACCTCGCTTTGCGCGGAAAGTCGCAAACTTATGTGTCTAGTTTTTTGGTAGTGAAACCAATAATAAATTTAAAAAAAAAACACTTTTCCCCACTTTTTTTAATGGGGGACCCTTCCACTAAACTCGTGGTGGGGGAATTAGGGGGGGGAGAAGCACTAACTCGAATTACCTAAAAGGGTTAACTCTTACGCGACATCGTGCGAATCCAGCGTATTCGGGTTTCAATGACATTTCCTCTATCGCACGAATGAAATCTTGCCCATCGTTTTCTTTTATTCCGAGTTCTGCGTCAACTCCTTTCCACGCGCTTGCCGAAGTACATCGCTATTGGGCAAAGTCGGTGGTTCGGTTTCGCCAGGTCACATGGTCTACCTTGCCTGTCTTTTTCGCCATTGAGAACATCCTTCTGCTTTCATATCCTTCTGTATTTCTTTTCGTCGTTTGCCGTTTAAAAGGCGTTTAACTGGCTCGTGATTTTCTCAGTACGAATGTCTCGTGTTTGGATTTGAATCGTTAAACTGTCAACTCCAATTCGTTTTTGAGCGTATCTTCGAAAAATATTATGACACTTCTTAGACTTGCATAATCCCGTTATTTTCATTGTGTACATATATCATGTTGTTTTGAGATAAGGTTACTTCCGCTCTCTTGAAAACAAATGCGCATGGAAGTCGATATTGTTGAAAAAAGAAGATGGCAATTTCATTTGTCCATACTCCTGGCTTTAACTGTACTCTCGAATTGCCCTCTGCCTCCCGCTTAATATCAAGCTTGATCTCGTTCCATTGTTGTTCTGTAAGGACCAAATCGAATATATCCAATTCTGTGTCATTATATGATTCAGGATATGACTTATCTCTGTCAGAATTTTCAACACTTATTATAGATTCTGCTAAACTCGAATTATTGTTCTGATCGAATTTTGGCGAAACTCAGGATGGAGTTTCTGTCGTTGTACATATTTGTGTAACAAGCTGCAAAACTCCATTTTCCGCCTAATGCAATAGACATTTCCTTCCATACTTTGGCTGACCAGGCTGGTAAAACCCGTATCAGACTACGCATTGAAGATTGAAGATTAAAGATTGGAATTCGACTAATCAGAACAAAAGGGACTAAAATTTCTTTGACCTAATTGGTCAAATTTCAATCTTGAATCTTGAATCTCAATCTTCAATGCGTAGTCTGATACGGGTTTTACCAGCCTGGTCAGCCAAAGTATGGAAGGAAATGTCTATTGCATTAGGCGGAAAATGGAGTTTTGCAGCTTGTTACACAAATATGTACAACGACAGAAACTCCATCCTGAGTTTCGCCAAAATTCGATCAGAACAATAATTCGAGTTTAGCAGAATCTATAATAAGTGTTGAAAATTCTGACAGAGATAAGTCATATCCTGAATCATATAATGACACAGAATTGGATATATTCGATTTGGTCCTTACAGAACAACAATGGAACGAGATCAAGCTTGATATTAAGCGGGAGGCAGAGGGCAATTCGAGAGTACAGTTAAAGCCAGGAGTATGGACAAATGAAATTGCCATCTTCTTTTTTCAACAATATCGACTTCCATGCGCATTTGTTTTCAAGAGAGCGGAAGTAACCTTATCTCAAAACAACATGATATATGTACACAATGAAAATAACGGGATTATGCAAGTCTAAGAAGTGTCATAATATTTTTCGAAGATACGCTCAAAAACGAATTGGAGTTGACAGTTTAACGATTCAAATCCAAACACGAGACATTCGTACTGAGAAAATCACGAGCCAGTTAAACGCCTTTTAAACGGCAAACGACGAAAAGAAATACAGAAGGATATGAAAGCAGAAGGATGTTCTCAATGGCGAAAAAGACAGGCAAGGTAGACCATGTGACCTGGCGAAACCGAACCACCGACTTTGCCCAATAGCGATGTACTTCGGCAAGCGCGTGGAAAGGAGTTGACGCAGAACTCGGAATAAAAGAAAACGATGGGCAAGATTTCATTCGTGCGATAGAGGAAATGTCATTGAAACCCGAATACGCTGGATTCGCACGATGTCGCGTAAGAGTTAACCCTTTTAGGTAATTCGAGTTAGTGCTTCTCCCCCCCCTAATTCCCCCACCACGAGTTTAGTGGAAGGGTCCCCCATTAAAAAAAGTGGGGAAAAGTGTTTTTTTTTTTAATTTATTATTGGTTTCACTACCAAAAAACTAGACACATAAGTTTGCGACTTTCCGCGCAAAGCGAGGTTTAATTCAAATCTATGTGTCTAGTTTTCCGGTAGTGGAGCCGTCTGCAGGGGGGCGGAACACACTGCCTCCACGCATACACTTTTTAATTGGAACCGAGGTTCCACATGGGTTTACAACTTTTCACACGAAACAAGGTTTTATATGGGTTTGTAATTTTCCGCGCGAAGTAACCATATGTCCACCCATATCGACAGGTGCTTTCAGGGTAAATATGCATTAAGTGAGCAATCTCATGGATGACATTGACCTTGACATATGTTGTCAAGATCATGACAGAATATTAGGTTAGATTAGATTAGGTTATGTGCGTTTGTAATAATAAATTTAAAAAAAAAACCACTTTTCCCCCACTTTTTCTAGTAGGAGACCCTCCCATTAAACTCGTGGTGGGGGAATTACGGGAGGGGGAACACTAACTCGAATTACCTAAAAGTGTTAACTTTTACCCGATGTCGTATTGCTGCCATTTGTTATAGCACTCAAGCTCAATTGCATGCATACAAGGAATACTGTCGCTTGAACGAGAAATCAATTATAAGTCTCGATTCGACAGGAAGTATCGTACTGGTCATATTTTCTTATACGCGATTGTAATCAATTTCGACAACACGACAATTTCTGTTCATCAAATGCTATCAGAGAAACATACTACTGAATTTGTTGAGCTTTGGTTGAGACAATGGCAGCGAAGCGGTGCCCCTAAACCTGAACAAGTTATTTGTGATTTTTCGCGAGCGCTTTTGTGTGGCGTTAGTCTTGTCTTCAATAACCAGACTGTTAAGTCATACATTGATGATTTATTCAACATAATATCAAGATCTTTGAGATTCATAAAAAAACCGGACACGATAATTCGAGTGGATGTGGCTCATTTGATCGCTGCCATGTGCCGTTGGAACTGCTGGAAGTCTGTGCGTCACATTTGCATTAAAGAATTTTTTGTTCGCTGCATCGCATTAATGATGGAATGTGTAACGTTTTCTGACTTTGAAAAAATTTTCTACCTGACCTGCGTTGTGGGTTTGCAAATCCATCAAAATGTTGGAATTGATTATTCGGAGATACTAACAGCAAAATATGCAAGAAAAAAACTAGAAGAAGAGATTGCTGTTCGTGATATAAAGGTGGAGTTCGATGTACAGAATGCTACTGACGAGTTTGAAAATCTAAAAGCCCAAGTCATGACCGAATATAATGAATTAGACCAAAACAGCACTAGAATCGGTGACTGGGTCGATAGACATGTTACAAGGACCAAGAAAGTACAACGTGACGGTGAAGAGTTGAACCCCTTTTTCTTACCTGAGTTCGTTAATATGCTTTCGTCGCGTGCTAAAGAATTTCCCTTGTGGACCAACGTTGGTATGGATTACGGAACAGCACATGCAACTTCAAGTTACGTAGAAAGTTATTTTAACGACATCAAAACCCGAGTTTTGAAAAAAGGACCGATGCGAATCGATAAATTCTTAATGCATGCACGTGACATCCACGGTGCAACTTTGCTTTTCTCATCGCGTATGATAAATTTCAACGCTAAACGATATGCACAAAGCGCCGCTCCAAAAGAAAAAGAAAGAGAAAGCAAAATGAACGAGCATCGTGGCAAATTAGCAATGAATGTCGAGGAAGGCATAAAAATCAAATTATCTGTGTGGTCAACAAAACTAAGAACAAAACTAAGACGTTAACAACAATAAAGACTCGAACAACAATGGAAAGAAAACGTACTTCGATCAATCATCATCGAACAACAAGCGAGACAATTTTGATACGTCATCCGGACAACCTGTTAAACTAAGGATGGAATGCAAACATGAAGGCTCCAATGAAATACCAACAAACGATATCAAACGTTATTTTTGTGATTCGAATTTGCTCGCTACGGAAAATTGGCGAGAAAAATGTGAAGTAGATGAGTTTGTTTTTGATCATTTATTGGAGCCTAATCTCAAAAACGTTTCATATTTTATTGAAGTGATCTCGAATGATAACGAAATTTTCCACGATTCAGACTTACTGGCTGTAGAGAATTGGCGCGGAAAAGTTCAAGTGAATGATAATTCAGATTATCACGATCTTCACGATCTCAACATAAACATTTCGAAAGATCACAATGTTTACGAAAACGCGCACGTTGCCAAAGAACTTGAGATCACGAATGAAAATGTTATGTCAATGAATGTATCTTTCCTAGATCATTTCTATTCATCGACGAGTACATTGAAAACCGATTTAGCCGGTTCGAATTTGAACGAAGAATCAGATTCCATTCCATCCACACACCTCGTCCCGAAATAAAAAAAAAACCACTTGAAGCTTGCCAAAATGAAAAAAAAGAAGATAAATAAATATTTTAAGGCGTATCCCAAAATCCGGCAAAGAAATGCTCTCGTCGGACAAAAGAAAAAGTCGTTTTTTATACCGCATGGTTCGCTTCGTCCACCGATCAAAATAAAGGACAAACAGAATCATATTCCATAACAAATACGTGCGCTTTCGATTCCATAGTACATGTGCTTATGACAGGAGCAATCGACGACGTTAATTATTGTATCTACCTCGAAGCATCGAGCAACCCAACACTGCGACTTGTATACGATTTAATTCATAACGGATTGACGCAAAACGTGCTCGGCCAGAGAGTTTCAATATTCAAAACGTACTACGCTTGTAAACCCCAAGTACAAACACATCTCAGGGTGGTATCTTACAACATTGATGCACTCGACAATATTGCGAATGTTGTAAAAAAGGTCTTAGGCTCCACGGAGCCCAGTGTAATAAACACAATAAAATGCAACGGCTGCAACGGTAGTACATATCCAACGGTTGTACTAGAGCCGAACCATGCAATTATTGGAAAAGAAGGCTTTGGCTCTCTAGAGAAATCCTTAGGCTTTCGATCCCCAATTTACCAAGTACGTTGCGGGAATCCGTGCTTGGGAAAGTACACGTGGTTCAAGGAGCTAAGAAAAGATATTTTTATTGAGCTTGATATACGTCCGGACATTCGGTACCTGACGGAATTGACCTGCAGAATAGAGCAAATGCCGACAACACTTCATTTGCAATACGACGAAGAGACAAGTTTCGAGTACAGGTGGGCACAATGACTTATTTTAAATTTCCAGATATATATTTTTTAATTGGATAAAAAATTGATTAAGAGGATGCCGGATTACCGACAGAATGCGAATATTAGTTAAAATGCAAAATTTTTTTGTTGATTATAGATATCAACAAATCCTTTTCCACAATTAAGGTATACATAATAACGGAGTGCGGAGTTTAACATTTCATATGAAAAGTAAAAAAAAATGAGAAAACTACAGTTTTGTTATCGGCTTCTGCCGTCAACATTTACTTAATATAACAAATTTGTAATCTGCACGTGCTTAATGAGTAAACCCCGCACTCGGCATTTCATCAAAGAGTATAAGTGAACTTAGAGAAGTGAGTTTAGAAGCTTTATAAAAAAGATTTTACAATGCAACACTTTCGTGCATATGTGTGTGTGCGAGATCGAGGCTCAAGAGTAAAACAGAGCA
>NW_021848434.1:46008-52515 GCF_003651465.1 Formica exsecta | reverse complement strand
AAAAAAATGATAAAATTACAGTTTAGTTATCGGCCTGTGCCGTCAACATTTACTTAATATAACAAATTTGTAATCTGCACGTGCTTAATGAGTAAACCCCGCACTCGGCATTTCATCAAAGAGTATAAGTGAACTTAGAGAAGTGAGTTTAGAAGCTTTATAAAAAAGATTTTACAATGCAACACTTTCGTGCATATGTGTGTGTGCGAGATCGAGGCTCAAGAGTAAAACAGAGCAATAGATTAGTTGCGTGATGTCGCGATAGACGGAGCTGCAATCTTACATGACAAGGACAGACAATCGTACTATCTTTGTCTCTTTCATGCGTATGAGAGTAATATACGCACTAACATTATTGCAGTATCTTTTCTCTCTCGATCATACGCTCTGTCTCTTTCTGAGATCGAGGCTCAAGAGTAAAACAGAGCAGTAGATTAGTTGCGTGATGTCGCGATAGACGGAGCTGCAATCTTACATGACAAGGACAGACATAATCGTACTATCTTTGTCTCTTTCATGCGTGTGAGAGTAATATACATGTACGCACTAACATTATTGCAGTATCTTTTCTCTCTCGATCATACGCTCTGTCTCTTTCTAATCGCTCGCTCGCTATGTATTACGTATCGCTTAGCTTCATGCTCCTCGCATATTCACTTACGCGTTCACTCGCTCTTCTCTTTCTCCCTCTCTCGCGATCCTAATATTTGTTATATCACGTGCGAGTATTATTTGTTTTATTAATTTTTAATTAGAGTTATATTTTGTTTCACGTAATAGGGAGCGAAATTAGTCAATGCAAGACGAAGGTGAAACCAGTTAAAACGATCGGACGGTTATTCATATTAGCTTTTTCGCAGTTTTTTCGGGTTCGGTAGTCCATTGTCGTCCGTAAACAAGAACAGACGGGCGTGTTCTTTGGACCTTGTTTTTGAGTGCATAAAAAAGTATACGGGATTATCAAATTATTAGTTTTGTTTTCTAATGTATCGGGAGTTAATCGGCGTTAAGTATAAACATATAAAAAAATCTATTTCCCTTTTTATATATATAAATACGACATAAAACCAGACTAGTGATGTACTATCGAATATGTATAATGTTGAAATGAACATCCGTAATTTGGACTTGTCAAAGAGATTTATGTGTGCCTGCATTTTTGGTTAGTATATACGCAATCTACAATTATGTGGTTAACTATAACAGGTTTTATATGGAAATCAGTTTTTTGTTTTTAGTAAATACCATGAAAAGGAAAAAGTGTAAATATGTAAATAATAACAATAATGAAATTGATATGTACAATCCCATCTCTGGTTGTTGAGGTTACATTTATGCAATATCATGTATCATGTATTTATTGTGAATATACACTCATTTAGATGCATTTTTATTAATATGAAGCAATTTGAAAATGATATGTATAATAAACCCAGACAGCACTATGACATCCTCGGGAAATCCGAAGGACATCCAGGACGGACATTACGGATATCCTGTGTATATCCAAATTTTATCCCGGGATATACTCAGGATGTCCTGAGGAATAGCAAATGAACACCTCATGCTATACCTAGAGATATCCTCAGGATAACCCATTTCAAAGTCCTACGGATGTCCATAAGATGTCCGTAAGACATCGTAATTCCTAAAACGTCCACAATGCATTCAAAATTAGTCCAGAATATGTTATCAAGGTACTTTATATGATATTTTAAAGATAACATATTGAATATAATTTATATAAGATATATATATTTTAATTGCCAGATAACACATGTATGTCCTCTGGAAATCCAAAGGACATCCAATATAATAGACAGGACAGATATCCTATGGACATCCAGGGGTTATCCAGTGGACATTTATAGGACATTAATACTTATTATAATACTTAAGAGTTCTAAATTATATTAAATAGCCTACATAACTGAAAGTAATCATGTATGCGTATTAAATTTTCATAAAATATATTTATAATGATATCTTAAAACGTCCTACAAATGTCCTGAACCGTCCTGGACATATTCAGGATGATCCTGAGGATGTCTTGTGCTGTCTGGGAAGTGTATATTTTTATCTTTCAGAATAAGTTTTTTTATTGGAGCGCTATATATATGGATAAAGAATATATAAACATGGATAAGATATTCGCAACCGAGAGATTACTAGTTCTAAACAAAAAAGGAAACACCTGTATTGTTTACCATAAAATGACAAAATCACTATGCTGAAGAGGAAGAAGAGAAAGAAATACATGATATTCTCAATTTTATAGTATTTACTTCATATTAATAAAATTGTATCTAAATAAGTGTATACTCACAGTACATACATGATAATATATATTGCCACATAACTGTAACCTCAACAACTAGGGATGAGATTGTACATATCAATTTCATTATTGTTATTATTTACATATTATTCTTTCCTTTTCGCGACATTTATTACGAAATAAAAAACAGATTTCCATATAAAATCTGTTATAATTAACTACATATTCTTTCCTCTCCTTCCCAAGAAATAATTGTACAGACTGCATATATACAAATCAAAAATGCAAGCACAAAAAATCGTTTTGACAAACCCGAATTACGTATATTCATTTCAACATTAGTGGTAGTACCTCACCAGTCTCGTTTTTTGTCGTATTAATATAGATATATGAATAGATTCTTTATACATCTACACTTATCGCCGATTAACTCCTGGCTCAAAAAACAAAACTAATAATTTGATAATACCGTAAATTTTTTATAGCACTCAGAAACAGAGTCCAAAGAACATGCTCGGTAACGCATTCGTTTGTGTTTACGGACAACAATGAATTATCAAACCCGAAAAGACTGCGAAAAGGCTATGAATAATATCCGATCGTTTCAACTGGTTTCACCTTCGTCTTGCATTAGCCGATTTTGCCTATTACATGAAACAGAACTTAACTTTAACCAAAATGAAACTATGAATATTAATAAAACAAAACAGATAATATTCGCACAAGATATAACAATAATATAAACTCAAAATTCAACCGCATAATTGACTTCTCGCTTAAAAAATATTTATTCTAACAAGAGTTTCACATGACGTGATATTCTTGTAAAAATAAGTTTCTGTTAGGCGAAAAGTCAATTATGAAATTGAATTTTGAATTAACATTCTTATATCCCAGCTATAGCCTCGAGAATCATACACGGCCGCGCGGTAAAAAGCGACGCGACGGCCAATCAGCTTCTTACTTTTTCGGAAGTAATTTGACGTAACAGAAGATGATTGGCTACCGTATCCTGTACCGCAAGAGACATGTCACGTCATGTAATATCCTTGTTAAAATAAATTTTTTTTAGAGAAAAAGTCAATTATGCTGATGAATTCTGAGTTAAGGGCGGGAGCACAGACTTTTGCATAAGCGCATAACCATAAGTATAAGAAAATGGACCAATCAATTTCCTTATGCGTATGATTATGTGCATATGCAAAAGTCTGTGCTCGCGATCCTAATATTTGTTATATCCCGTGCGAGTATTATTTGTTTTATTAATATTGTCAATGTTACCTATAGATATGGTTTCACAAGTTCCTTTCGAATATATGCATCTGGTATGCTTGGGAGTTATGAAGAAACTTTTATCCGCATGGATATGTGGTAAATATACACGTTTTTCAAAGTTATCAGCAAGATCCATTGCTATAATATCTCAAGGATTAGAGAATCTTAAAACATATTGTCCATCAGAATTTGCAAGACGTCCTAGAGCAATTCATGCATTTACTAAATACAAGGCAACAGAATTTCGTCAATTTCTGCTATATACAGGTCCAGTAGTAACGTATGGTGTTCTGAATCAACAAGTATATACTCATTTTTTGTTTTTGCATACTGCCATAAGAATATTGGTATCCACTGCACCGTCAAAAGCATATTTAAACTTTGCTGAACTTGTTCTACAAAAATTTGTTGCTCGATGTGAGAATCTTTATGGTTCAACATTCATTTCATATAATGTGCACGGTTTTCTTCATCTCACAAATGATGTGCGGCAGCTAGGCCCCCTTGATTCATTTTCTGCTTTCTCATATGAAAATAATATGTCAATTTTTAGAAAATACTGTAGAAAACCTAACTTTCCTCTTCAACAGTTTTCCAATAGGATGGCAGAGATGGAAGCTCGTGAAACAAATTTACATCGTACCCAAATTCATTTTTCCAAACTCATTGATTCTTCTACGCAAGTATGTGCAGCGTATAATGGAGGTCCTCTTCCGCCTAATGTTAATCCCAACAGCTGTCAGTATCGTAAATTAGTATTCAATGGAGTTTTGTTCAGTTTGGATATACAAAATAATTGCTGTATTTTACACGATGAATCGATTTGCCTCATTGTCAATATCTTCATGGACAAAGCCATATATTATTTGGTTGTAAAGAAATTTCAAAAGGTAGATTCATTCTACGATGTTGGTATTTCGTCTTCAGAAATTCAAATATATAAATGTTGCGCATTAAGTAGTGAGATTTTTTGTATCCAAGTAAATCAAGTACGCATCAAATGTTATAAAATGCCTTATTGGGGTAGTTCATCAATAGTAGTAGTGATGAAGATGAGCCAGAAGTTAGCGAGTATGTAGTTGCTGCAATTATACATACAGATGATCTATAAAATAATAATACTGCATTTAGCTGTTCTCTTAGATATAATATGCAGGAAGGAAAATAGAATCCACACGCACAGGATGATTAATAAAATACAGGTTGGTATAATTGTTTCATATATTTCTTTTATTCAGCCTAATTAGAATGGAAATGATAATTAAATTTTTTAAACATTTTAGATGCTCTCTACATTTCTGCGTTTGACAAAACAGGAATTATTTTTAAAACATAAAAATATATATGTAAGTATACGAAATGTTTAAAAATTTGCTTTTTCTCTGTTTCATTTGCTATTTTTTATAATTTCATTTCATAAAATAATCAATACGATCCAATTTTTTTACTTTTTTAGGAACTGTTTTGCATATAATGATTTTCTTGACTGCTCTATACAACGACTACTCTACTGGTTTCTTTTTTTAACTAACATTTGAATCTATACTTTTTTATTTTACTTTATAATTAATATCATATATATATATTTACAGAAAAAAAAGATATGGAGAAGGAGAAACGTCCCAAACGGACTGTCATCAAACCGCGACGATATCAGACGACATCTTCGGACGAGGCGGATTCAGGGAGAAGAACATTCGTGGAGCTACAGAGCAACCAATTAGAAGACGATATTGCTGAGTTACGGGGAGTATTAGAAAATAATTCTCCCGATATTGATATGCATGCTCACTCTAATCATTCACTTACTTACACACCTTTAATTGATCACACCAAACATGCCAATAATACACCACACACTAGTGACACAACACATTTATTGACTTATACACAACCAACTGTCAATCATACAACACAAGCATTCTGTCCCAATGATACAACTTATTCATTAGCTTACACACAACCATTAACTACTAATCACACAACACAAGCACCTTTCATGCATGATAAATCACAATCATTATCCCACGCACAAAACTTTCATCATACAACGCAAACATTCACACACGAACCACATGCGTCTGTTACTCATACACAAACACACACACAACATATTGGTAACAGATTAAATACATCATATAACACTCAGTTACACACTTCAAATACTTGGCCGATTGAAATTCGTCGCCTGCCAAGCCCTGCACCATCATCATCGCGAGCTCCAGGAACAGGAGAATTTTATGATATGAGACCAGAAATTCAGTGAGTATACATTAAACAAAGAAATTTTTATAATCGAAATATATTGTTGCGTCCCTGCGGGTCGATCTAAGGCGGTTTCATGAATCTGCTGTATTCGTCTCCGGGAAAACGTTGCTAAGCGTTGTTGTTAAAACAACGGCGGACATCTTGGGAGAGATCGGCCATCTTGAGTTTCGCGACGGATGTCATTCCGGGCGGACATATTTGAGATACGATTACCGTTATTACCCGTTCTGTGTTCCTTGTTTAATTGTGTGTTCTGTGTTATTATTAAAGTTCCTTTTGTTCTTTTAAAAGAGTGTTAATCATTTACGTCGCGGTACGCGAGTGCCGTTTGTGTCGCGCGTGTTCGAGTATTATCGAAGTCGACGCGCGGACGCAACATTTTGGGGGCTTGTCCGGGATACGACGGAGTGGACGATTTTCTGGAGAATTGTGTGTTTCTTTTCGTCTATAAAAAATGGAACAGAAAAATTTGCCGACGGCAGGAGTTTCGACGAGAAAGAGGAGTCGATTGACTTCAACGGCGGCTACGACATCGGGACCATCATTGGAAGCGATTACACTTCAGTCAGCGATGCGAGAGATTCGTGAGCTACGCGAGGAGCGGCTGCAGCAGCGAGCCGATTTTGAGACGCAATTGCGCCAACACGATGAGCAGCGAGCTGTATTTGAAGCACAACTGCGCATAG
>NW_021848434.1:34606-40261 GCF_003651465.1 Formica exsecta | reverse complement strand
CTATAAATACTTTTACAAACATAAACAATATTCTTTCACTATATTATTTTGTTTCCTATATGTTATACTCGCACCTGATAATGGTTAAAATGTCATTAGGCTTTTTTAAATAAATTAGAGTACGAAATGTCACTGGCCGGAAACTTTTGCAATATGCAGGATATGCAGGATGCTGTGCGGACGGCCAAACAAAGACATCGAAATAAGGGTCGCAACAATTTGAATCCTCCGGAAGGAGGCCAAAGAGCACAAGAGCACATGACCTATGGAGCGACGAACACGATGAAATGGTCCAATCAGAAGAAAATTAGGTCAGTTGTATAAAACAAAATATGTATTCTTTTTATATGATCAAAATTTGGCCCCGTAGACAATTCTCCTCGTCTTTTTTTATCTTTTTTTTTTAACGATGCTCCTTAATTCCATCGCTTTCTTATATTTCTAATCTAATTCCATTTCTCTCTCTCTTTCTCTTTCTCTCTCTCTCTCTCTCTCTCTTTCTCTCTCTCTCTTTTTGTCTTTCTCTTATATGCGACTATTTATTTCACACAACAATGAGAGTCAAAGAGAGATTAATGTACATCAATTATATATTACTTTTTATTATCTTACTTGTCATTATTAAATATGTCACATTCGAAAGATATCAAAATAGAAAACGTACTAATAAAAAAAAGAAATATTGTGGTAATACATTAATTCTAAACGAGAAAAAAAACTTTTTTAATTATAAAAGGATGATATATTTGGTGTATAATAAAATGAAAGTAATGCAAGTTACAAAGTAATAATATAAAAATATTTTCGTCTCCTTTTTCAAAGCTTAGCGTTTGATTGTAATATTTTAGCTTTTTTCTTTCGGTATTTTTCATCGACCGTACTTATTTTTATGGTAATATTTATGTCTTTACATATTGTACTTTTTGACTTACTTATATAAAAATATTATTGTTCTATTTAAAATTAAAATTGATTGCACATTTTTTAACATTTTTTTTATTTGTTACAATGTTTTTCTGTTTTGCATCTCTTGAATATAATATATTTAATAATGAAAAATGAAAAAGAAAACAATAACAAATAATGTATAATGATTATTTCTTTTTTTAATAAGTAAAATGCTCTGCGGCATGTATGCAGCTGTTGTCATATGGAATAAATAGTTGCATATGAGAGAGGGGGGGAGGGGGGAGAGAAAGAGAGAGAGAAAAGAGAGAAAGAGAGAGAGTAATGGAATTAGACTAGAAATTTTAAAAAATGGTGAAATGAAGACTGAACATCATTAGTAAAAAGAGTTAAAAATTTTGAAACAGACGGAGAATTGTCCACTAATTTTTAGCCATATTGTTCATTCTGTAATCTTTTACATTCCGCAATATTGAAAACTAGCAGAAAAACAATTTGTCGATTGTTGTAGGCATACAGGAAGCGGAAAAAGAAGATGACAAACAAATGAGGACAAAAGGGGAAGAAGGAAGAGAAAAATCAATCGACGATTTTCAGCGCCAATTGGCACTTTTCATTGGCCAAAGCGGCACTGAAAAGTGCCACATTTGAAATTATCGAACGATGAAATTCGCCTCGATTCGCATATCATATCGGTACTTTTAAGTGCCACTAACGGGAAACCATCTTTTTTATATTGGCACTTCTCAGAGCCATGATTTAAAAATGCTCTTTTTGTATATGGATGATTCCACATCAAATCGGACAAAAATCAACCATTTTGATCTCTTATTTTTTAAATCGATCGAAACCTTTTTACATATGCACGTGAAAAAAGTTTCAATCAATTTAAGAAATACGAGGTTATTTTTATTCAATTTGATATGGAATCACCTATATATTTGTGTTTATATTAAAGAAATATTTTATTTTAATGTTTGTGTTTGTTTTAATTAATGTATAAATAAACTAAAATTTTATTAATTTGTGTACAATTAATTTTTAGGGTGATTCAAGACTTCTGCGACAAACTCTGGGAAACGATAAATCTCACACAAAAAACCATTTTTTGTGAAGCAACCAATGTTCTCTCATCCGTCATTTAGATGCTATGCGATTGCGCAGACAAGAGTCTTAATTAGGTGACATTGATTACAATTAAGATGAATTATTTATTTATTGTTTCAAGTACACTTGCAGACAGCTTACAGAAGGTATTCAAAGAATCTACCCTAAATCTGCTTGCATTTTTTGGCGTCAATTGCCTCTGTACCTTTCAAATAAATGAGCTACGTAGATGACAGCAAGAGACCAACTATAGCGCAGAGTGCAATCAGAAGTTTAGGGTAGACACTTTGAACACTTTCTGTAAACTATCCGCAAGTGTACTTGAAACAATAAATTTTTCTCATATATATATAATTCATAATTATAATAAATGTCATCTAAGACTTTGTCTGCGTGGTCGCATATATATATATAGCTTCTAATAAACGACGCGTCAAAGAATGGATTGTTTCACAAAAAAAGTCCTCTCTCCGAGATTTATCGTTTCTCAGAGTTTATCATAAAAGTCTTGAATCACCCTGTATAGAAAATTACCACAAATTTGCTATCATACCGTGCATGGCAAGATTTGCCCTATTCTTGCCACAAATTTGCTATCATACCGTGCATGGCAAGGTTTGCCCTATTCTTGCCACAAATTTGCTGTCATGCCGTGCACGGCAAGATTTGCTCTATTATTTGCGCAAAATGTGCATCACACTATTGCGACAAGCTTTGCCAGCAAAAGCTAAGCTTTTTGCGGACACACCTTGTCACAATTTTGCTGTAAAGGCATGCTCGGGTTTGCTGCAAACTTTGCGCAAAGTTTGCATCATTTTGCTTGCTGGGTAGTGTTATCCATATATCCATGTTTACCAAATAGCTACCAAAGATATTTATTAGAGATCCACGTGTTATCTACATATTTATCTCCATAAAATGTTTACCGGAGATATTTTATGAACATCTATATATTAATTAGAAATTCACATCTGAATAGTTATTTGAATCATTATTATACATAATTAATTAATTAATGTTATATACAAATACTCACAAACTGAACTGCTTCTATATACTTGATGGCTATAGTTAACTATTGATTTCATATTTAGTTTTTATTTTTTATTTTTTAGGGTTTTTTTTTATTTTTTAGCGTATATATACTTTGATAATCTAAATAAAGACAAGGTAAGATCCCAGATAGCCAAGTCTGTTCGAACAGATTTTGCCAAACGTCTGCTACAAATTTTTGTCAGCAGAAAGATTCCAGATTGTATACAAAGTCTGTTATATCAAATAATAATAGCAGAATGTCAGCAGAAATGTTACAAAACGTGCTGACATAATTTGACAGCAGATCAGTAGCAGAAACCGAGCAGGATTTGCATAGAATTATTATAGCAGATAGCCAGCAAAAACCGAGCAGGATCTGCACAACGCAATTTGATGTCAAATTGATAGCAGAAATCAAGCAGAATCTGCGCGCCCGCAATCTGACGGCAGATTGGTAGCAGAAATCGAGCAGGATCTGCTAACATGACTTGACATCAGATTGTCGGCAAAAATCGAGCAAGATCTGCGTGCGCGCAATCTGATGGTAAATTGGCAGTAGAAATCAAACAGAAACTGCAGCTTTTAGCATTCATATAATTTATTGAAATAGTATAGTTTATTCGCTTACAGCTATGCGGCGCACTATTCACTTTCTATACCCGTATCCAAGTTCTTGTCACGAGCGTATATAATGCCTGCAAAATGCGGCTAATAACATCGTAATTATTTCTATCAGTTTAATTTCTGATACGACTCCCATACCGGGAATTCAGATATTGAACTGATTTTTAGAAAATCAGACAGATAAATGTCCGATTTTCACTTATTCGGAAAGAAATTATCCAAATAAGTGAAAATCGTTTGTTATTATATCTATTTAAGATATAAAATAGAAATTAACTTCCATATAAATAAAATATTTTAATTTTGATTTAATTTCATAAATTAAATTATTCAAATTTTCCTATATATATTACATTAATATATATTATTAATATTATAAATTTATGTTATTAATACAAACGTCAGAAAATGACATCTCGTGAAGGTGACATATCAACTATTGACGTCATTTTTGAATCTTATGAGACCTAACTTTAGGACGTCTAATTGATTATTTTGTGACCAAAATTTACTGTCATCTTGCTACTTGGAATCGAGACCTTTTAAATGTTTAAATCCATTTAAATGTACCATTTTATATAAATGTCTAAAAACTGCTCGATTTCTGCTGTCAATCTGCCGTCAGATTGCGCGCAGGCTCTGCGTGATTTCTGCAGCCAATTTGCTCACATTGCCTGTCAGCAGGCTCTGTCGACAAAACCTGAGCTTAATGTGGTCACAGATGGCTATGGTTTTGGCATGGAATTCTGATTAAATTTGCTGCCAATCTGCGCGCATGCTGCTAGCATTTTGCTATCTGGGTCAGGGTGATGACCTTGATAACATATTTCAAAATTATCGAAATCGGGAGTAGCTCCCTTTTTCTTGCATAATTATATTGGTTCTTATTTTATTGGTTATTTCCTCAAATATGACCAACAGTCATGAATGCAGGAATATCTAGACACGACACGCGTTCCGAGATTGATAAAATTTTCTCTTCAGGTATTCATGACCATTCATGACGTCGGGAGTATACCAAGAGAAACGTATCCATCGCACTCCCCAAGGATCTTCTTCCCGTCATCGTATTTGCGCGACAAATCCCATCCAATTTATTCCAACGTCGAGAAGTTGGCGGCTTAGCGAGCGAAGGTAGCGCGGTCGGGCGGAGCAGGAGTTAACGCGAGTGACAGGTGGTTTGACGTTTGATCGTCGCCATCGTCATCAGAGACAGCGCGCGGCCTGCCATATTGCGCGTGATATCCAGTGATATCGGGGGGACGAAACGTCGTTTACGTACGTGATACTCGATGACAGAGTGAATCGCCTACGAAGGAGCAACGTTCGAGTTCGCGGAGTGTTTACACAACGCCGTACTCTTTGCGAGCCGTCTCTTCCAACCTTGCAGCAATATAAGCAATCATCCAAGCGACGCTGATACACGAACGTGTGAGTAAAATAACATCTCCTCGGCGCTTTGTTGACATCGGAGGAGAGAGATCCCCTCGTCCATACCGTATTTCGCGTTATCGTCGATCTTCCATAGCGAAAACGAACCCGTCCCGATGGGCCTCTTTTTTTCCGCATATTCCCCTTCCTTCGATTTTCGTTACGCCCCGTTGATTGTGAAAATTGCGCTAATTAGACATAACGTAATTATGGGAGTGGGCAGTGCGGATTATTGTTGACGTTGGGAGATTTTCGCTTTTTGTCAACTTTCGGGGATAACTCTGATACACACACGTTCCTCGTTTCTTCGACTCCCCTGTATTAATCTAATCTCGCGTCTAATTTCGTTGAAAAACGAGATTCCGCGCCGAGTTTATGAGTCAATTTTACAATGAGAAAAATTCTCATGAGTCTATTCATAAATTATTCATAGATGTATGTAGCCTGTTTTTATGCCACGAAGCTAATCAAACATTTATTTCTTTTTCAAAACTTCTTATATACAAATATTATTATTATTGTTATATTATTATACTATTATTTTATAATAAA
>NW_021848434.1:29329-32704 GCF_003651465.1 Formica exsecta | reverse complement strand
ATTAAGCGTTATAGAAAAAAATGTTACAGGACTTTTCTGTTCAGTTTACTGTGCTTTACTTGCTGACGAGCGTTGTCAAGGGTGCTTTGGGACACCCTGTATATATATATATATATAATTCATATATTCATCATATTATAAATTCATTTTCAATTATTCATATATTATCATCATCTCATAATTATAATAAATGTCATCTAAGACTTTGTCTGCGCGGTCGCATAGCTTCTAAAAACGACGTGTCAAACAAAGAACGGATTGTTTCACAAAATAGTCCTCTCTGCGAGATTTATCGTTTCTCACAATTTGTCACAGAAGTCCTGAATCACTCAGATTTGCCCTATTCTTGCCACAAATTTGCTATCATACCGTGCATGGCAAGGTTTGCCCTATTCTTGCCACAAATTTGCTGTCATGTCGTGCACGACAAGGTTTGCCCTATTCTTGCCACAAATTTGCTGTCATGTCGTGCACGGCAAGGTTTGCCCTATTCTTGCCATAAATTTGCTGTCATGTCATGCACGGCAAGATTTGCTCTTTATTTGCGCAAAATGTGCATCACACTATTGCGACAAGCTTTGCCAGCACAAGCTAAGCTTTTTGCGGACAAACCTTGTCACAATTTTGCTGTAAAGGCATGCTCGGGTTTGCTGCAAACTTTGCGCAAAGTTTGCATCATTTTGCTTGCTGGGTACTTTCATTTTGGTTAAAGTTAAATTTTGTTTCACGTAGTAGGCGAAATCAGTCAATGCAAGACGAAAGTGAAACCTTCAGTTAAAATGATCGGACATTCATAGCTTTTTCGCAGTCTTTTCAGGTTCGGTAGTCCGTTATCGTCCGTAAACAAGAACAGACGGGTGTGTTTTTTGGACCTTGGTTTCGAGTGCGTAAAAAAAGTATACGGGATCAAATTATTAGTTTTGCTTTTTGTATTGGGAGTTAATCGGCGTTAAGTATAAACATATAAAAAAATCTATTTTCCTTTTTATATATATACATGCGACAAAAAACCAGACTAGTGATGTACTACCGAATATGTATAATGTTGAAATGAACATCCGTAATTTGGACTTGTCAAAGAGATTTATGTGTGCCTGCATTTTTGGTTAGTATATACGCAATCTACAATTATGTGGTTAACTATAACAGGTTTTATATGGAAATCAGTTTTTTGTTTTTAGTAAATACCATGAAAAGGAAAAAGTGTAAATATGTAAATAATAACAATAATGAAATTGATATGTCCAATCGCTGGTTGTTGAGGTTACGTTTATGCAATATCATGTATCATGTATGTATTGTGAGTATATATTTATTTAGATGTATTTTTATTAATATGAAGCAATTTGAAAATGGTATGTATAACAAAGTGTATATTTTTATCTTTCAGAATAAATTTTTGATTGGAACGCTGTATATATAAATAAAGAATTTATAAACAAGGATGAGAAATTCGCAATCGGGATTATTAGTTTTAAAAAGAAAAGGAAATGCCTACATTCTGTACCCTAAAATAACAAAATCATTGTGCTCAAGAAAAAGAAGAGAAAGAAATACATGATAATCTCAATTTTATGTAAGTAACATTAATATAGTGTATTATAAAATTGTATACGATAATGATAATAACCTGAAATTATTATTTGTAGTAAATATCAAGAGAAGAAACAAGTAATATGTAAATATGTAAAGGAAAAAGTAGCATGTAAATATGTAAATAATAAAATTAAATATGTACCATTCCATCCCTGGTTGTTGAGGTCTGACGTTTATGTGGCGATATCATGTATCATGTATGTATTGTGAGTATACACTTATTTAGATACATTTTTATTAATATAAAGTAATTTGAAAATACTATAAAATTGAGATTATCGTGTATTTCTTTCTCTTCTTCCTCTTCAGCACAATGATTTTGTCATTTTATGATACACAATACAGATGTTTCCTTTTTTGTTTAGAACTAGTAATCTCTCGGTTGCGAATATCTCATCCTTGTTTATATATTGTTTATCCATATATACAGCGCTCCAATAAAAGTTTTGAGCGAATTTGATGCCAATTTGGCAACAATTTGTTATCAAATTGCTTACTGGGAACTTATTCTGAAATATAAAAATATATATTTTATTATACATACTATTTTCAAATTACTTCATATTAATAAAAATGCATCTAAATAAGTGTACATACTCACAATACATACATGATATATGATATCGTCATATAAACGTCAAACCTCAACAACAGGGATGGGATTGTACATATTAATTTCATTTTTGTCATTATTTACATATTTACATGTTACTTTTTTCTTTGTTTGTTTGTAGTAGATACCATGAAAAGAAAAAAGTGTAAATATGTAAATAATAACAATAATGAAATTGATTTGTACAATCCCATCCCTGGTTGTTGAGGTTACGTTTATGCAATATCATGTATCATGTATTTATTGTGAGTATATATTTATTTAGGTGTATTTTTTAAATATGAAGTAATTAGAAAATGGTATGTATAATAAAGTGTATATTTTTATCTTTCAGAATAAGTTTTTTGTTGGAACGCTGTATACCCAGTCAGCCACATTGGTAAAAAGAGGCATTTAACCTTTATATTAAATCTATTTTCAGTTTTCAGTCACTCACTTTTAATTTAGAAGTAACGCTATGTAATTCGTAGGCGCGAATCATGATACACTCTGAATATAATTTCTCTCTTTTTCAGGTTTTTTGCTTTTTTTTCAACGAGCGTATATACATCCATCTTATTTTAAGATGAGTAATGTTAAAATTTGTTCTTATTGTATTGATTTTTAATTATAAGTCCATTTATTTGTAAATACTGCGATGTACGAAGGATAAAAAATGCGCGACAATTTAACATTTCATGCGACTTCTTATTAATTCCGTTTTATAACAAAATGTATTAAATTTTTATAATATACATTATATTTACTATATATATTATTTTATTATATATTTATTTCATATTATGTTTTATTTTTCGTATATATTTAGTCCGTTTTAATTGTAAACGTGAAATTTATATTATTAGTAATATTGCTAATTAATAATATAGATATAATTTGTATTATACATATAAAAATATTGTATTAATAAAATAAAATAAAATTTCTTGTATATAATCTCATTTTAGTTATTTGAAGACAAAAATATAAATAAAAAAGATAAATTTATAAATATCTGTATACGTCAAATTTAAATGGAATGCAAAGTTTGTTCGGTTTTTGCTGACAATTTGCTATCAGACTGCACTGCGCAGATCTTGCTCGATTTTTGCCACCAATTTGACGTCAAATCATGTCAGCAAGCTTTGCTCGGTTTTTGCCGTCAATTTGCTGTCAGGTTATGTCAG
>NW_021848434.1:21328-29320 GCF_003651465.1 Formica exsecta | reverse complement strand
CTTGCTGACATGACTGACATCAGATTGTCGGCAAAAACTGAGCAAGATCTGAAGTGCTCAATCTGATGGCAAATTGGCAGCAAAAACCGAACAGAATCTGCAGCTTATTACAAAGAATTATAAAATAGTTCAGTCGCTTATCGCTATGCGGCGCGTTATTCATTATCTATACCCGTATTCAAATTCTTGTCATGAGTGTATATAAAGCCTGCAAAACGCTAATAATATTATAATATATATATTTTTATCAGTTCAATTTTTGACACAATTCTTATACAGGAAATTCAGATATTGAACTGATTTTTGGCAAATCGGACAGATAATTGTTCGATTTTCACTTATTCGAACAATTTCTGTCCAAAAAGATCTTTAATTTTATAAATTAAATTATTTAAATTTATCTATATGTTTTAACACATTAATATATGATTTTATATAATGTTTAATTATCTAATGGTCATTTTATGACCAAAACTTATCATCATTTTGTTACTTATGGTTGAGACTTTAAATCCATTTAAATATACTATTTTATATGAATGGCCAAAAGCTGCAGAATTTGTTCGGTTTTTGCTGACAATCTGCTGTCAGATTGTCTTGCGCAGATCTTGCTCGATTTTTGCCACCAATTTGACGTCAAGTCATGTCAAGCTTTGCTCGTTTTTTGCCGTCAACTTTCTGTCAGGTTATGTCAGCAAGCTTTGTCACCAAAACACAAGCTTAATGCGGACACAGATGGCACCGGATTTGTTACCAAGTTTTGACCGAATTTGATGCCAATTTGGCGACAATTTGTTATCAAATTGCTTACTGGGTATATGGATAAAGAATATATAAACAAGGATGAGATATTCGCAATCGGGATTATTAGTCCTAAAAAAAAGAAAACAACAATATTGTACCCTAAAATGACGAAATCACTGTGCTAAAGAAAAAGAAGAGAAAGAAATATATGATAATCTCAATTTTATGTAAGTAACATACTAATATAGTGTATTATAAAATTGTATATGATAATAATCTGAAATCATTATTGCTATGTCCTCGTAACAAAAACAACTCTGATAAAAAAAATAAATATAAAAATGTGATAATTACATTATTTTATTTATCGGTTTACTTGTAACAATGTATGGAATCTTTCGACGTAATATAATAATTGACGTTACATATTAATGATACATTTACATTATGTATCATAACTTCTATGAATAATACGATAAAAGTACTTTTGTATTAATTACACAAGCATCAATGCGACATAAAATATTCTAAGGTAAATAATGTAAATATTAATATTATAAATTCCATTTATTTTCCTTTTCAGAGTTGCTGTCCGATGCTGATTCATTACTCGTATCCTGTGCATTTTCTTGTAATACAGCTTCTAAATACTGAGAGATTTTGAATATATCTCTGCTTGCTATTGGTTGCCTCAATCATATTAACTTCGATTAAATTCGCAACAACCTTAAACTTAAACTTAAATCTTTAAACTTTCAGCGGTATTATAAGTGATAAAAAACAATTAATAAACTAATTAATACAACATAATATAAGAGATATAAAAGATTCGCTAGGCATAGCAATGTCCAGGTTCACTATTGGACATATCCAATGTATCCGATGACCCAGATGTATCCAATGTTAATCTTGAGTTGAATACTTTCACAGAGCCTTCTTAGAATGGGGCAATGAAACTGAAACCAAAAGATAGAATAAAATTTATCTATGTGAACTAGAAACACAACTTTTATGACGTTGAAAAACTAACGCACACAATATATATATCCGATATTTCAATACACATGTTACCACAGATGTATAAAAGACAAAAAAAAGATAATAAATCAGAATAATACTGTGTGTGTAATATATTTAAAACTATATTTAAAATTATATATTAAAATATTAACTTTAAATTTCGAAATTAAGAGCGAGATGATATCAAAATGCTTCATATTGTCTTAAAAAATCAAAATTCTTTGGCAAGCAATAATAAAATGTTTTGTACGAAATTGCAAACTCTTACACTATTATTGCAAGGTTTTTT
This sequence comes from Formica exsecta, assembly GCF_003651465.1. Taxonomy (NCBI): domain Eukaryota; kingdom Metazoa; phylum Arthropoda; class Insecta; order Hymenoptera; family Formicidae; genus Formica; species Formica exsecta. Next base: position 27,267 of record NW_021848434.1, on the reverse strand, counting down.
GTTTATTATGCAGCCACGTTTTGATTTGCGGCGATGTACGACGAGCAAGAGAAATATATTTTTTCTTTACTTCTTGAATCTCTCTTAGAGACGGCAATGTATGATTTTCCATGTGTCCTGCAAATGCATGAAGCGCTGCTTCTTTCTCGTCTTCTGTCCATCGCACCCTTTTTGTTTTTCCATAAGGAGATGCTAGAAGAGCATAAAGGATATTAAAGTAATTTAATAAGCATGAAAATATTATACTATTTGTTCTCAAATCTCAACATAAAAACTTGAATTAATGAAGAAATTGATTGTAGCAATCAACATGTTCTTATGTTGATTGCTACAATCAAACATTCTCATTCCACATATTTCACGATATATAGTTTTTTTAAATAGTAATGACAGTTTATTATATTTATTTATTTTTTAATCTTTAGTATCATTGTATCTATTTAGTATTAAATAATTGGTATTAAATATTAATTAGTAATTAATATTATAATAAAATATTACGTTATGTATGCAAATTCGGTGAAAAAAGAACGGCACAAGATATAATTACATGCATGTACTTATTAGATATGAGATTTACATTATTATATTATATATATTATTATATTATATTATATTAGAATTATATTGAAAATATAAATAGAATACATTTTTAAGAATGAACTATTATTATAGAATAAGATAAAGAAGCTTGTATTATTGGAACTTGTACAGGTATAAATTGGAGACAGATAAGAAAAATTACTTACTACTACGTTTCCGTTTTCCACTTTGTTTATCCGTTTCCTTGTAACAATTCATGGAATATTTTGATGTGTTACACAATGATATATCTATAATAAACAATATGTATTATAACTTTTATGAATAATACGATAAGAATACTTCTGTATAAATTACACAAACATTAATGTAACATAAAACATTCTGATGTAAATAATGTAAATATTAATATTATAAATTTCACTTTATATTCTTATATAACGATTTAAACGTAATTCAAATAACGTTACCTGTTTCATCAGGATTATTATTATTGATCTCTTCTCTTACGTTATTTTCCTTTTCAGAATCGCTGTTCGATGCCGATTCGTTACTCGAATCCTGTCCATCTTTTTGTAATACTGCTTCTAAATATTGAGAAATTTTAAGTATATCTCTGCTTGCTATTGGTTGCCTGTAATGTTCTCTATGTATTTTATCAGCATGACCCATAAATGTGGCAAGATCCGAAACATCAATATCATTGAGATTAAGTTGAATGCAATGTGTTGCTATATGTTTTCGTAATGTTGTACCGCACAAAGTAGTTGATTGATTTGCGTTACATTTTTGTGCGAATTTATGTATTAAAAGACAGGCTCTAAGATATCGGTGTCTATCTTTGTTGATACTAGGTAATCCAAAAATATAAGGATTTTTCTGCGGTACATTCCCAGTCAGCCACGTCTGTTCTAACAGATATAGCCAAGTGCTTGCTACAAATTATTGTCAGCAAAAAGGCTACAAATTTGGTGCAAGAGTTGTTATTACTATATGTTTTAACACATTAATATATGATTTTATATAACAATACTGTAATTTGTCTTATTTTTGCCATCAAAAGAACGTCAGAAAATGGTCTCCCGTTGATGTGATATATTTTGGGTCTTATGAGACCTAACTTAGGATGTCTAATTATCTAATGGTCATTTTATGACTAAAACTTATCATCATTTTGTTACTTATGGTTGAGACTTTAAATCCATTTAAATATACTATTTTATATGAATGGCCATAAGCTGCAGAATTTGTTCGGTTTTTGCTGACAATCTGCTGTCAGATTGTCTTGCGCAGATCTTGCTCGATTTTTGCCACCAATTTGACGTCAAATCATGTCAAGCTTTGCTCGTTTTTTGCCGTCAATTTGCTGTCAGGTTATGTTAGCAAGCTTTGTCACCAAAACACAAGCTTAATGCGGACACAGATGGCACTGGATTTGTTACCAAGTTTTGAGCGAATTTGATGCCAATTTGGCAACAATTTGTTATCAAATTGCTTACTGGGTTAGCTTTTTTACGATATTTCAAGATTAAGGTAACACAATCAGGAAGATCGTTTGACAGTAAAATACTGTACGTCCCAATTTCCCTCTGATACAAAATAGGACATATTTCTCAGCAATTTTTTTATCTTCCGTGGATAATGATTTATAAGGCTGCGTTCGGAAACATCACCCATGTGCGCACGAGTATCGTTCTATCTTTGTTCAACTTTTAGTAAATAACAAAGATAGAACGACGCTCGTGTGCACACGGGTGATGTTTCCGAACGCATCCTAAATGTCACTGTACATGTTTTTATTTACTCTTTCATAATTTTCAAAATTTTCTATATGTGCTCGTTCCATTTCTCCTGCTCGTCATCTATTAAAAACATGCATTGAAGTTAATGTTACTTCTGCTAAAGAAATCCATTTCTCATATGAAAAAGACTCTTTTAATGTTGTATAAGCTTCAGTTCTTTTTTTTTTTTTTTGCCAAATGGTTATGCAACCTTTTAATATCTTCCAGTGATGGGAGATTTATTTTCTTATGTTTTTTACGAGCCGATTCCCACACAGAAAAATGATATGTATTAGATATCTGCTAGATATCTTCAATGTCTACCAGGGATATCCACAGGATATACAGAAACAGCTATTAGACATGCTATGGATATCCAAATGTCCGACATTCGAGATCTCATAAATATCTATAGGATATCTACATAAATATCCACTAGGTATCCATACAATATCCAATGAATATCTACATAAATATCCACTAGGTATCCATACAATATCCAATGAATATCTACATAAATATCCACTAGGTATCCATACAATATCCAATGAATATCTACATAAATATCCACTAGGTATCCATACAATATCCAATGAATATCTACATAAATATCCACTAGGTATCCATACAATATCCAATGAATATCTACATAAATATCCACTAGGTATCCATACAATATCCAATGAATATCTACATAAATATCCACTAGGTATCCATACAATATCCAATGAATATCTACATAAATATCCACTAGGTATCCATACAATATCCAATGAATATCTACATAAATATCCACTAGGTATCCATACAATATCCAATGAATATCTACATAAATATCCACTAGGTATCCATACAATATCCAATGAATATCTACATAAATATCCACTAGGTATCCATACAATATCCAATGAATATCTACATAAATATCCACTAGGTATCCATACAATATCCAATGAATATCTACATAAATATCCACTAGGTATCCATACAATATCCAATGAATATCTACATAAATATCCACTAGGTATCCATACAATATCCAATGAATATCTACATAAATATCCACTAGGTATCCATACAATATCCAATGAATATCTACATAAATATCCACTAGGTATCCATACAATATCCAATGAATATCTACATAAATATCCACTAGGTATCCATACAATATCCAATGAAAATAAATTTTTAGTTAACATGGATGTGTGGATAATATGTGGATATCCACTAGATATCCCAGCTGGTTATACGGGAGATATAGATATTTTTGATATCTTATAGATATCTATTGATTATCCATAGTAGATATGGACATTATATGGATATGTCGATATCCAGTAGATATCGATTAGATATGTAGCTCTGTGTGGGTTGCGTTTCGAGTACAGTTTTGTTGATACTTGTACCACAATTAATAGTTTTAAAAAGTCTTTAACAAATTTCTTCTTTTCATCTTGTCTCTTGATGTGTTCAATAATAGAATCTTCCAAAGTTTCCTAATTTTCAAAATCTTTTATGTACATTTGCTCAATTTCTCCTGCTCATTGACAATTACAAAAAATTATGTATGTATATGTAACTGTCTTATGTAACTATCTATCTTATGTAACTATCTGTCTGTACATATCTATATACTTATTTGTATGTAGATACATATATAAATATATTGTACCAATGTTCTTTCTTATATCATTGTATCTATACTTATATCATTATATACTTATACTATTATACCAATGTACTTATACCATTTGTGATATGTATATTGTACGTAGTATAACACAATAAATAGAGAAAGAATCTGGTATACAAAAGTATATACATGTAACCTTTTGTGCCATAAGTCTTTTATCTATGTTATTTTTTTTTTATTTTTCTTGATATAAAACAGTTGTATTCTGGACACTTTGTTGTCTAATTGTACTTTTTCATGCTATATTTTCTTTAACAAAATAACTAATACCGCTGTAATAGAAAAGCTATCTATAGAAAACCAAACTCCATAAAGCCAGTAACATGTCCTTAATCAATAAAATTAGCTAATAAACTAGAAAAAAGAGAGAAAAACATAGAAAGAAAATGGTATTACAGATACTTTAAAAGCAAAAACACAAATTTCATTCAAAAACACAACCCAGGAAACATAATTCATGTTTTTGCCATGTAATATATGCAACACTTTGTAATATATTTGCTTCTATAAACAACTATTAACAACTAATACTCTATTCCAATTTTACTGTACATTCTTCTTGTTATATAGTCTTATATAGTCTTTGTTGGTTTACAGAAGTTTACAGAGAGAGAGAGAAAGAGAGAGAGAGAGTGATAGAGAGTCCATTGAATATATTTATTTCGACTCTAGTTTCAATATTTCCATTGAAAATTATGGTAAATGTTTAGTTTATGGGCCTCACTTCAGATTTTAATAAAATTATACTTAATCAATAAATTTAATTTTGCGAAAGAAGGATCTAAAAGAAAAAAGTCGCTCTGTACTCTAAAAGGAATAATTTAATTAAATTAAATAATACATAAAGTTTTTATATTTACATGCAAGTTTCGATAGTATATTTCTTATACTTATTTATTTTTGGAGTGTCGTTAAAATAACTGTTTTATGGAAAAAGTGGTGTCGTCAAAATAGCCGAATAGTATAATGTACTATACATAATTTTGTACTGTCGCTGTACTAATCAATCTATACTTAATTCCTTATACATACGTACCAGTGCATTTTATCACAAAACTGCAAGTAATGTATACGTCAGGGAGTGAATGTACTCTTATGTATACAATAAAATGTTTGGTTTTTTGCTGTCGTCAAAATAGTCGATTGACATATATAGTCATTTTAATCAACGCACGCAAATATCTCGTACAGTAAGCAAGATGGGAAAAAATGTTTTATACAAAAGTTATAGGGTTCAGAGGGGGACACATGATGAAAATATGGACTTGACCTTGAGTGACCTTTTCAAGGCCAAGTCAATGTGATCGATATTTTCTTAAATCAAACCCCTCATTTTTTATTGCATATTCTTGTAGCTTATCTCGAAAGCTTTTCAAAACACTATAATAAAGTATTTTTTCATTAAGTACTTTTTGAGTTATTTTATATTTTAATCTGACATATTTCGATATAAAAATTAAAATATCTCGTAAAATATTTAGTTTTCGAGAATCTTACCGTAATACTTTTATGTACAGAATAATGAGACAAATCAATTAGTAAAAAAAAAATAATTGTTTTTAAGAAAAAGTATATAATTATTTACAATGTATTTTTTAAAACAATTATTTGTTTTTTTCTTTACACTAATTGATTTGTCTCATTATTCTGAACATAAAAGTATTACGGTAAGATTACCGAAAACTAAATATTTTACGAGATATTTTAATTTTTATATCAAAATATGTCAGATTAAAATATAAAAAAACTCAAAAAGTACTTAATGAAAAAATACTTTATTATAGCGTTTTGAAAAACTCGAGATAAGCTACAAGAATATGCAATAAAAAGTAGGCAATTCCATTTAAAAAATTCAATTTGACCTTGATCTGACCTTGGCAACGCCATCCAAGGTCAAACAGCTATTACCGTTGATTGTG
>NW_021848434.1:8789-20642 GCF_003651465.1 Formica exsecta | reverse complement strand
GGCAACATGACCAACATGACTCAAAATAATCCTTTCGCTACTTTGAAATACGCGGTCGAAGCCGTCCCTTATTTTGACGGTCAAAATATTCATTTTATCGATATCGAGGGATGTGAAGAAGCGAAATCTATGTTGCTTAGTGAGGCTGAATCACAGTTTACCAAAATAATAAGAACCAGGATAATAGGGGAGGCTCGCCGAACTATACAAGGTCAAGATTTTGATAGCGTTTCTCAATTAACTAAATATTTAAAACAAATTTATGGACCAGCAAAAAACGTTTATCAATTACAAGGGGAATTGGGTTGTATATATCAAAAGGGTGACGAAGATGTAATTACTTATGCAAATAGAGTAAAGATTCTTGGAAAACAAATTTTAGAAACATATAAAAGTTCGGGAAACGTGTCGTCTGACCAATGTGACTGACCAATGAACATGTGCAAGTGCTTTATTAGAGGGTTAAAACCAGAGATTGAACAACGAGTTGCAAGAAATTTATTAAATGTACAAGAAACTGCAGCCGACGCTTTAAGGATAGAGAGAGAGCTCCGAGAAATGACAGATTTACGACAGGGAATAGATAACAGTTCAGGTAGACAGAAAACTAACAGTCTAAAAGAAATTTGTCAAATCTGTTATAAAGAAGGGCACGTAGGCAGTAACTGCAAGAAATATTTACAAACATCTCAACAAGTTAACAACCAAATTGATTTAGGAACCGCGATATTAGTATGTCAAATTTGTAAAAAACGTGGGCATGGAGCAGAGAAATGCCGCTTTCGCAATCCACAGCAACGCCGACCAGTAAACGTAGTTCAAGGGAAATTAATAACTTGCCAATTATGCTTAAAATCCGGTCATGATGCAAAATCTTGCCGACAGAATAATACAACTAATAACAATAAAATCTCGGTAATTTGTCAATGGTGCAAAAGACCCGGCCATTCTGCAAATAATTGTTGGAAGAAACAGAACGAACAACGTTATGCGGGAAATAAAACTCGCGTAACTTGTCAAATTTGCAACAACTTCGGACACATTGCTAAAGATTGTCGATCAAAACTAAACCAGCAAACGGGATCTAGGAATTCTTTATTCTGCCGCTATTGCAAGGAGCAAGGTCATCTTCTCGAAAATTGTCAATTACGCCATGCCAGTAACTTTCGAAAAAAGGAAAATAATCAGGGAAACTACAACGGCCCCTCGACGTCGGGTGCACAGCAGGGGTCCGAACGAGAGCCGCACCCGTCCAAAACTCAGGTAGCCAAGTAGACAAGGACAGAACTACCATAAGGCCCGTGACTGTAAACCTCGACAAACATAGTCGCGTGCCTACCGTTCAAATCAACATCGATAATTTAACTACTAGTATAACTTTTATGCTAGACACGGGATCTGGACCTAATATAATTAAAGAAAATCTCGTTCCCGAAGAAATAAATATTAATTATACTAATATCCTCAAGTTGAACGGTATAAATAATTATCCTGTGTACACCTTAGGTGAAATTACATTAACTCTTTTTGAAATACCGGTTATATTTCATATTGTATCTAACGATTTTCCAATTTCACAATCCGGCATATTAGGAAACGATTTCTTTAAACAAACTTTATCGAAAATAGATTACGCACAAGGGCACTTGGATGTCTCCGGAATCAACATACCTTTCTTATCACCTGAAGCCATTATAGTAGCTCCGCGATCCGAATCATTATTTTATGTAAGAATAGAAAATCCAGAACTAAAAGTAGGATATATACCAAGACTAAAAGTGACACATGGAATTTATTTGGGAGACACCATCGTGGAGAACGTTGCCGGAAAGGCATATTTAAACGTTATAAGTACTTTAGATGAAGAGGCGGAAGTACATGTTCCGACTTTGCGCCTAAAACCATTGAGCGAATTATTAGACGACCATGACTCAAAAATTGAGGCTCTAAATAGTTCAAAAGAACCGAGGAATAAGGAAGAAGAAACTACTTACGGATTCGACGATTATGAAAATAATATGAATATTGAAAATGAAGGTGAAAATGTGGATGAAAAAAATATTATTATCGAAGAAATTAATTACGAAGACGAAGAACAAACCCTAAATAAAGAAGGAAATAAAAATAAGAATAAAATTAAAAATAAAGAAATGATAAAAAATAAAACTGAGAGGAAAAATAAAGAATTGAATAATTCAAAAATCTTTGGAGAGGGAAATTATCAAACCTCTTCTGAAAATCTAATAAATCCAACCATTCCTGGAGGGGGAAATTACCAAACCTCTCCTAAAAATTTAATTAATTTAAAAACCCTCGAAGAGAGAAATTACCAATCCTCTCAAGAAGGGAATAATTCTAGGATTTCGGAGGGAAATTTCCAAACCTTGTCAGAAAATCCTAGCTCCGTCGATTGCGAGGAGAAAAATTATAAAACCTCACTACGTATTTCGGCAAAACCTTATTCCAAAAAAAGGAGAAGTCCTTTATTCTCCCTAGATATCAAATTTCCTAAGGTTGGATTATTTAAAGAAAAAAATGATAATGAACTAAAAACCTCTCATGTTGCAATGAAAGACCTCCTTGAAGAGGCTCAAAAATATAATTTAAAAATTAAAAATTCGAATCTACGAAATATTAAAAATAAAAATAAACCGTCTTCAAAAATTCTTATATCCTTGTTGAATAAATCTCAAGAAATTTTAGAAAAATTTATGCGGAAACGCAAAACAAGATATAAAAGAAAACAAGAAGTTGAAAATTATAATTTGCATAATTGTCTAACAATCTCCGAAGAAAAAGAAAAGAATCGCCGAAATCATAGAATCGTTACGATTAGAACATTTAAATAAAACAGAGAGAAAAAGCATTATAAAATTAATAACGGACAGTCAAGATCGATTTCATATTCCTGGAGAAAAATTAACCGCAACTCACGTATTACAACATCGAATACCTACTACAGATGACCAACCAATAAACACTCGTCAGTATCGATTTCCGCAAATTCATAAAGAGGAAATAAACAAGCAGGTAGAAGAACTGTTAGAAGGAGGAATTGTAAAACACTCACAATCGCCATATAACAATTAAACCCCCCACTCATTCCTCTAGTCGAAAGATCGCACTTGGTCCCATCCCGCGTAAAAGAGATTAAATTCTCTGACCGAAAAGGGACCGCCGAGCGAACTTCCGAAAACAGTGTAATAGCGACTCAGTCGTTTACCTGCTTTTCGGATCTGTCAGTTCGTTCGACCCGATACCAAACGCCACGAGACGTTTGACTTCGGGATAAATAAAGATAGTTGTTGCGCCCTTCCGTCGACTCATCCTTCCTCGAGTCTGGACGTAACATACTGCTCTCTTTAAATTTTGGGGGCTCGTCCGGGATTGTAATGTGCGATCTTTTAAACTGGAATGAGTAAAGGGACAAGAGGTACAGCTGATAAAGACGAAGTAGAACGAAATTTTCAGCTTGCTCAGGAAACATACAATCGAACAAAATCTAACCAATCAGAAACACATCACACTTCCACTCCTAATAAAACTACTAATAACATTAATTTTTCATTAGACGAAACGGTAATTGAAAAAGATTTCGAAAAAAAGTTTAGCGAAACAGCGGCCGAGTCTCATTTTGCCGATTCCTGCGATAAGACTATTATACCTGAATTTAATAAATCCGAAAAAAAGAAAGACCTGTGCGGTACCGGCAGCAACATGACTCAAAATAATTCTTTCGCTACTTTGAAATACGCGGTCGAAGCCGTCCCTTATTTTGACGGTCAAAATATTCCATTAAATTATTTTATCGAGGGATGTGAAGAAGCGAAATCTATGTTGCCTAGTGAGGCTGAATCACAGTTTACCAAAATAATAAGAACCAGGATAATAGGGGAGGCTCGCCGAACTATACAAGGTCAAGATTTTGATAGCGTTTCTCAATTAACTAAATATTTAAAACAAATTTATGGACCATCAAAAAACGTTTATCAATTACAAGGGGAATTGGGTTGTATATACCAAAAGGGTGATGAAGATGTAATTACTTATGCAAATAGAGTAAAGATTCTTGGAAAACAAATTTTAGAAACATATAGAAGTTCGGGAAACGTGTCGTCTGACCAAAATATTAAAGCATCATTAGAAAAGGACATGTGCAAGTGCTTTATTAGAGGGTTAAAACCAGAGATTGAACAACGAGTTGCAAGAAATTTATTAAATGTACAAGAAACTGCAGCCGACGCTTTAAGGATAGAGAGAGAGCTCCGAGAAATGACAGATTTACGACAGGGAATAGATAACAGTTCAGGTAGACAGAAAACTAACAGTCTAAAGGAAATTTGTCAAATCTGTTATAAGGAAGGGCACGTAGGCAGTAACTGCAAGAAATATTTACAAACATCTCAACAAGTTAACAACCAAATTGATTTCGGAACCGCGGTATTAGTATGTCAAATTTGTAAAAAAGCGTGGGCATGGAGCAGAGAAATATCGCTTTCGCGATCCACAGCAACGCCGACCGGTAATCATTCCTGGAGGGGGAAATTACCAAACCTCTCCTAAAAATTTAGTTAATTTAAAAACCCTCGAAGAGAGATATTACCAATCCTCTCAAGAAGGGAATAATTCTACGATTTCGGAGGGAAATTTCCATACCTTGTCAGAAAATCCTAGCTCCGTCGATTGCGAGGAGGAAAATTATCAAACCTCGCTACGTATTTCGGCAAAACCTTATTCCAAAAAAAGGAGAAGTCCTTTATTCTCCCTAGATATCAAATTTCCTAAGGTTGGATTATTTAAAGAAAAAAATGATAATGAACTAAAAACCTCTCATGTTGCAATGAAAGACCTCCTTGAAGAGGCTCAAAAATATAATTTAAAAATTAAAAATTCGAATCTACGAAATATTAAAAATAAAAATAAACCGTCTTCAAAAATCCTTATATCCTTGTTGAATAAATCTCAAGAAATTTTAGAAAAATTTATGCGAAAACGCAAAACAAGATATAAAAGAAAACAAGAAGTTGAAAATTATAATTTGCATAATTGTCTAACAATCTCCGAAGAAAAAGGAAAGAATCGACCTGCCGAAATCATAGAATCATTGCGATTAGAACATTTAAATGAAACAGAAAGAAAAAGTATTATAAAATTAATAACGGACAGTCAGGATCGATTTCATATTCCTGGAGAAAAGTTAACCGCAACTCACGTCTTACAACATCGAATACCTACTACAGATGACCAACCAATAAACACTCGTCAGTATCGATTTCCGCAAATTCATAAAGAGGAAATAAACAAGCAGGTAGAAGAACTGTTAGAAGGAGGAATTGTAAAACACTCACAATCACCATATAACACGCCTATATGGATTGTACCTAAGAAAGAAGACTCCAAAGGAAATAAACGATGGAGAATGGTATTAGATTTTCGCGCTTTAAATGATAAAACTATCGGAGACGCATATCCTTTACCAAATATCGTCGATATATTAGACCAATTAGGAGGAGCTCGATATTTTTCAGTATGCGATTTAGCATCTGGATTTCATCAAATAAAAATGAACCGCGAAGATGGTCATAAAACAGCTTTCACTACTCCTTTTGGACATTACGAATTCGACCGAATGCCGTTCGGTCTAAAAAATGCTCCGGCTACTTTCCAGCGCCTAATGGACTTAGTGTTAACTGGGTTACAAGGCAAAGAATTATTCGTTTATATGGACGATATTGTTATCTATGCAACGTCTTTAGAAGAACACGAAAGAAAATACAACGCTTTAATGGAACGTCTTCGAGAAGCTAATTTAAAATTACAGCCAGACAAATGCGAATTTTTGAAAACAGAAGTAACTTATCTGGGACATGTAATCAGTAAAGACGGAGTAAAACCAGATCCGAAAAAATTAGAAGCGGTACAACGATTTCCAAGACCTAAAACACCTAAGAATATTAAACAATTTTTAGGACTTGCAGGATATTACAGACGCTTTATACCGAATTTTTCAAAATTCGCCAAACCATTAACAAATTTATTAAAAAACGACACCCGCTTCGAGTGGACATCTGTGCAAGAAGAATCTTTTGAAATTTTAAAACAAAAACTGTGCGAAGAGCCAGTACTGCAATACCCAGATTTTTCCAAATCATTCATTTTAACGACCGATGCATCAGGAACAGCCGTTGGAGGAATATTATCACAAGGAGAGATAAATAAAGACCTACCGATAGCATACGCCTCACGAACCTTAACAGATAACGAATTAAAATACGATACATATGAAAAGGAAGCACTAGCTATTGTATATTGCGTTAAACATTTTCGACCATACTTATACGGAAGAAAATTCACTTTAGTTACAGATCATAAACCATTGATGTGGTTTAAAAACGCACAAGACGCAAATATGCGAATACTTCGTTGGAGATTAAAATTAGCAGAATATGATTATGAGGTTGTATACAAAGCGGGAAAAACAAACGTAAACGCAGACGCATTATCCAGAAATCCTGTAAATATCGAAGAAATAGATTGTAAAATTATAAAAAACAAGAAACTTTTAAACCCAGATAACCCTAAAGATGCACGATTAATTACCGAACTATTAGAAAAATCCGATAGCGAAGAAGAAGAAGAAGGAGATGACGATTTCAATTTATATCTTTCCGATATGGAAGAAAACGAAGAAATAATAGCTGAAAGCGATTTATTAAATAACAATAACGATACTCTTCCATTTACACAAACAGAATTAAACGAACCAGATTATTTATCAATTACCGAAAAAGCTTTAATACACGATCCTCCTAAACAAAATAAAATTCAAACAAGAAGCCGAACTGCAAGACAAATTGAGCAAAATAAAATAACCAACGAATTGCATAGTGACGAGGGAGAGATCGAAGAAATCGAAGAAAGAAATGATCCGCCTGATAAAATTTCTGACAGTGAAAAAGAAGACGAAGAAGAAAACGAACAAAATATTATTAACAAAAATTTAAAATCAAGAAAAACGAAACCTGCATTTATTGAAAATAGAATAACTCATGGTAATGTCATAGACTCTCGAGAATTATTATTTTTACGAAAAGATAATATAGTGTATTTCGTCGACACCCAGGGAAGACCTTTAGATTCAGGCTCACAAAAACTTTTCGAACGAAAAGAGCTTCCAAATCTAGGATCCCTTGTTCTAGGAAAGGTTAAGGCCATAAAACATAAAAATCATTATCATGTGGCTTTACCTGTCAGCGAAGAACAACGAGAAGGCCCTACGGCTACTCTTAAACATATAGTTAAAATCTTAACAGACTTACGGAAAATAACCGAAGATTTAAAATTAGAAACATTTAGTATTGCAAAAACCGAGTTTATTAATAATGTTCCATGGAATGACGTCAAATCACATATACAATCAATATTCACCGACGCTCCTACTAAAGTTATTATTTGCCACGGACTAATTAAATATCCACCGAAAGATTTACGTTCCGTTATAATCAGTGAAATGCATTGCTTACCGACGGGAGGACACCGGGGAGTCACAAAAACTTATAACAGAATAAAACATAATTATTACTGGGAAAACTTGAAAGCAGATGTTCAACGGTATATACAGCAATGTTTACAATGTCAATTGAAAAAACTTGTACGAGTAAAAACGAAACAACCAATGATAATCACAGACACACCAGGATCTTCTTTTGATAAAGTAGCCAAGGATATCGTAGGCTCTTTACCTAAAACTGAAAGGGGAAACGAATATATTCTAACATTACAAGATCAATTAACTAAATTTTGCATGGGGATACCATTACCGAATCAAACTTCCGAAACCATCGCAGAAGCTTTTGTAGATCGATTTATTTGCGTACTTGGAGCACCAAAAGCAATATTAACAGATCAAGGCAGAAATTTCCTTAGCGATCTAATAAAGAAAATTGCAAAATTATTTAAAATTCGTAAATTTCGCACAACAGCCTTCCATCCTCAATCAAACGGATCATTAGAAAGATCACATCACGCATTAGGCGAATATTTAAAACAATACGCGAATGAACAAAAACAATGGGATAGATGGATTAGCCTTGCCATGTTTAATTATAATACGAGCGTACATGAAGCAACAAAGCACACTCCATATGAGCTGGTTTTTGGAAAGATAGCACGTGTTCCATCGAACGAACTTCTACCTCCTGGGGATAAATTAGCAAATTACGACGAATATTTAATAAATCTTGTAACTCAACTTCACGCAATTCAGGGAAATGCACGCGATAACGTTATTCAAGCTAAAATTAAATCAAAAAATTATTACGATAGAAAAATTAACCCACAAACTTTTAAACCGGGAGATCAAGTATTTTTATTAAAAGGTCCAAAACCGGGTAAATTCGGAGATCAATATACTGGGCCTCACGAAGTTCTAGAAATTTTTAATAAAAATAACGTCAAAATTAGAATAAAGAAAAATAGCCGAATTGTACATCCTAACCGCTTACGAATTTCATATATTAAACCTACTAATAAACAATTATGAAAACTTTCAGATGGACCTCAACATTAAGCGACTAATTGCTATACTGGTAGTGCTAATAAAAATTTATCAAACTCTTGGAATAATAGGGTATGACTGCGGATCTTCTTCAGCAAATCTAACGACACTATCTTTATTAACCATCGAAGAGTGTGACATTCCACCGCAAGATGTTAAACGTGAACAAGTATATATACAATTGCTCCAAATTAACGAATTCGAATCTGTGAAAGTAAGTAGTACAGTGTAAAGTTGAAATTGACCGATTAATAAAAAAATGTGGAATGTTCTCTCATACCATGGATGTATATAACGGAAAATATTCATACATAGAAGAAATACCTCGCGATATATGCAGAAGAATGCACGATTATGGTACCTATCAAATGGCCAATACTTACATAACTGGTTTAAAATCAAATCAAACCACTACACGTCCAATAACACTCGCTGGCAGTGTGGACAACGACGGAGGCTGTATCGGAGGAGCATATTCCGATCCTTATGGAACATGGACAGATGTAATAGTACTTGCAAGCGTAAGAATTACACTACAAGATTATATAGCAGACGTAAAAATAAACACTAACCGAGTACAGCTCAGGTCGGGTGTAGCATGTAAATTTGGCTCCACACACTGCACAGATGTAGAAGGGGGAGATACGTACTGGGATCCAGTACCTACCGATACTTGCAAACTTTACAATTTCGGAATATTATTCGAGGGGTACGCATACAAAATAGTCGATAAAGATAAAGATCATCCGCAAACAGTTTACTCTTTAACCACACAAGACACGGTATTCGCACTGACTAGCAAAGGAAAATACAATACATGTGGATATCCATTAATAACAACAGAGCATCCTAAACTATTAATTTTCGAGACCGTACGCGGTACCACTGTTTTTAAAAAGAAATTTAGAATTCATATAGGTAAAGATATCGAGATTTGAGATTCCAGATTGCTTTTTAAAAACAGTGGTACCGCGTACGGTCTCGAAAATTAATAGTTTAGGATGCTCTGTTGTTATTAATGGATATCCACATGTATTGTATTTTCCTTTGCTAGTCAGTGCGAATACCGTGTCTTGTGTGGTTAAAGAGTAAACTGTTTGCGGATGATCTTTATCTTTATCGACTATTTTGTATGCGTACCCCTCGAATAATATTCCGAAATTGTAAAGTTTGCAAGTATCGGTAGGTACTGGATCCCAGTACGTATCTCCCCCTTCTACATCTGTGCAGTGTGTGGAGCCAAATTTACATGCTACACCCGACCTGAGCTGTACTCGGTTAGTGTTTATTTTTACGTCTGCTATATAATCTTGTAGTGTAATTCTTACGCTTGCAAGTACTATTACATCTGTCCATGTTCCATAAGGATCGGAATATGCTCCTCCGATACAGCCTCCGTCGTTGTCCACACTGCCAGCGAGTGTTATTGGACGTGTAGTGGTTTGATTTGATTTTAAACCAGTTATGTAAGTATTGGCCATTTGATAGGTACCATAATCGTGCATTCTTCTGCATATATCGCGAGGTATTTCTTCTATGTATGAATATTTTCCGTTATATACATCCATGGTATGAGAGAACATTCCACATTTTTTTATTAATCGGTCAATTTCAACTTTACACTGTATTACTTTCACAGTTTCAAATTCGTTAATTTGGAGCAACTGCATATATACTTGTTCACGTTTAACATCTTGCGGTGGAATGTCACACTCTTCGATGGTTAATAAAGATAGTGTCGTTAGATTTGCTGAAGAAGATCCGCAGTCATACCCTATTATTCCAAGAGTTTGATAAATTTTTATTAGCACTACCAGTATCGCAATTAATCGCTTAATGTTGAGGTCCATCTGAAAGTTTACATAATTATTTCTTTGATAATTATTCCTTGTCGGTAGGTTTGATATATGAAATTCGTAAGCGGTTAGGATGTACAACTCGGCTATTTTTCTTTATTCTAATTTTGACGTTATTTTTATTAAAAATTTCTAGAACTTCGTGAGGCCCAGTATATTGATCTCCGAATTTACCCGGTTTTGGACCTTTTAATAAAAATACTTGATCTCCCGGTTTAAAAGTTTGTGGGTTAATTTTTCTATCGTAATAATTTTTTGATTTAATTTTAGCTTGAATAACGTTATCGCGTGCATTTCCCTGAATTGCGTGAAGTTGAGTTACAAGATTTATTAAATATTCGTCGTAATTTGCTAATTTATCCCCAGGAGGTAGAAGTTCGTTCGATGGAACACGTGCTATCTTTCCAAAAACCAGCTCATATGGAGTGTGCTTTGTTGCTTCATGTACGCTCGTATTATAATTAAACATGGCAAGGCTAATCCATCTATCCCATTGTTTTTGTTCATTCGCGTATTGTTTTAAATATTCGCCTAATGCGTGATGTGATCTTTCTAATGATCCGTTTGATTGAGGATGGAAGGCTGTTGTGCGAAATTTACGAATTTTAAATAATTTTGCAATTTTCTTTATCAGATCGCTAAGGAAATTTCTGCCTTGATCTGTTAATATTGCTTTTGGTGCTCCAAGTACGCAAATAAATCGATCTACAAAAGCTTCTGCGATGGTTTCGGAAGTTTGATTCGGTAATGGTATCCCCATGCAAAATTTAGTTAATTGATCTTGTAATGTTAGAATATATTCGTTTCCCCTTTCAGTTTTAGGTAAAGGGCCTACGATATCCATGGCTACTTTATCAAAAGAAGATCCTGGTGTGTCTGTGATTATCATTGGTTGTTTCGTTTTTACTCGTACAAGTTTTTTCAATTGACATTGTAAACATTGCTGTATATACCGTTGAACATCTGCTTTCAAGTTTTCCCAGTAATAATTATGTTTTATTCGGTTGTAAGTTTTTGTGACTCCACGGTGTCCTCCCGTTGGTAGGCAATGCATTTCACTGATTATAACGGAACGTAAATCTTTCGGTGGATATTTAATTAGTCCGTGGCAAATAATAACTTTAGTAGGAGCGTCAGTGAATATTGATTGTATATGTGGTTTAACATCATTCCATGGGACATTATTAATAAACTCAGTTTTCGCAATACTAAATGTTTCTAATTTTAAATCTTCGGTTATTTTCCGTAAGTCTGTTAAGATTTTAACTATATGTTTAAGAGTAGCCGTAGGGCCTTCTCGTTGTTCTTCGCTGACAGGTAAAGCCACATGATAATGATTTTTATGTTTTATGGCCTTAACCTTTCCTAGAACAAGGGATCCTAGATTTGGAAGCTCTTTTCTTTCGAAAAGTTTTTGTGAGCCTGAATCTAAAGGTCTTC
>NW_021848434.1:0-5621 GCF_003651465.1 Formica exsecta | reverse complement strand
CAATTATGCTTAAAATCCGGTCATGATGCAAAATCTTGCCGACAGAATAATACAACTAATAACAATAAAATCTCGGTAATTTGTCAATGGTGCGAAAGATCCGGCCATTCTGCAAATAATTGCTGGAAGAAACAGAACGAACAACGTTATGCGGGAAATAAAACTCGCGTAACTTGTCAAATTTGCAACAACTTCGGACACATTGCTAAAGATTGTCGATCAAAACTAAACCAGCAAACGGGATCTAGGAATTCTTTATTCTGCCGCTATTGCAAGGAGCAAGGTCATCTTCTCGAAAATTGTCAATTACGCCATGCCAGTAATTTTCGAAAAAAAGAGAATAATCAGGGAAACTACAACGGCCCCTCGACGTCGGGTGCACAGCAGGGGTCCGAACGAGAGCCGCACCCGTCCAAAACTCAGGTAGCCAAGTAGACAAGGACAGAACTACCATAAGGCCCGTGACTGTAAACCTCGACAAACATAGTCGCGTGCCTACCGTTCAAATTAACATCGATAACTTAGCTACTCGTATAACTTTTATGCTAGACACGGGATCTGGACCTAATATAATTAAAGAAAATCTCGTTCCCGAAGAAATAAATATTAATTACACTAATATCCTCAAATTGAATGGCATAAATAATTATCCTGTGTACACATTAGGTGAAATTACATTAACTCTTTTTGAAATACCGGTTATATTTCATATTGTATCTAACGATTTTCCAATTTCACAATCCGGCATATTAGGAAACGATTTCTTTAAACAAACTTTATCGAAAATAGATTACGCACAAGGGCACTTGGATGTCTCCGGAATCAACATACCTTTCTTATCACCTGAAGCCATTATAGTAGCTCCGCGATCCGAATCATTATTTTATGTAAGAATAGAAAATCCAGAACTAAAGGTAGGATATATACCGAGACTAAAAGTGGCACATGGAATTTATTTGGGAGACACCATCGTGGAGAACGTTGCCGGAAAGGCATATTTAAACGTTATAAGTACTTTAGATGAAGAGGCGGAAGTACATGTTCCGACTTTGCGCCT
Source organism: Formica exsecta (assembly GCF_003651465.1). NCBI lineage: Eukaryota > Metazoa > Arthropoda > Insecta > Hymenoptera > Formicidae > Formica > Formica exsecta. Next base: position 4,564 of record NW_021848434.1, on the reverse strand, counting down.
AAAATCATTGAGTGAATTATTAGACGACCATGATTCAAAAATTGAGGCTCTAAACAGTCCAGAAGAACCAAGGAATAAGAAAGAAGAAACTACTTACGAATTCGACGATTATGAAAATAATATGAATATTGAAAATGAAGGTGAAAATGTGGATGAAAAAAATATTATTATCGAAGAAATTAATTACGAAGACGAAGAACAAACCTTAAATAAAGAAGGAAATAAAAATAAGAATAAAATTAAAAATAAAGAAATGATAAAAAATAAAACTGAGAGGAAAAATAAAGAATTGAATGATTCAAAAATCTTTGGAGAGGGAAATTGCCAAACCTCTCCTGAAAATCTAATAAATCCAACCATTCCTGGAGGGGGAAATTACCAAACCTCTCCTAAAAATTTAATTAATTTAAAAACCCTCGACGAGAGAAATTACCAATCCTCTCAAGAAGGGAATAATTCTAGGATTTCGGAGGGAAATTTCCAAACCTTGTCAGAAAATCCTAGCTCCGTCGATTGCGAGGAGGAAAATTATAAAACCTCACTACGTATTTCGGCAAAACCTTATTTCAAAAAAAGGAGAAGTCCTTTATTCTCCCTAGATATCAAATTTCCTAAGGTTGGATTATTTAAAGAAAAAAATGATAATGAACTAAAAACCTCTCATGTTGCAATGAAAGACCTCCTTGAAGAGGCTCAAAAATATAATTTAAAAATTAAAAATTCGAATCTACGAAATATTAAAAATAAAAATAAACCGTCTTCAAAAATTCTTATATCCTTGTTGAATAAATCTCAAGAAATTTTAGAAAAATTTATGCGGAAACGCAAAACAAGATATAAAAGAAAACAAGAAGTTGATAATTATAATTTGCATAATTGTCTAACAATCTCCGAAGAAAAAGGAAAGAATCGACCTGCCGAAATCATAGAATCATTGCGATTAGAACATTTAAATGAAGCAGAGGGAAAAAGCATTATAAAATTAATAACGGACAGTCAAGATCGATTTCATATTCCTGGAGAAAAATTAACCGCAACTCACGTATTACAACATCGAATACCTACTACAGATGACCAACCAATAAACACTCGTCAGTATCGATTTCCGCAAATTCATAAAGAGGAAATAAACAAGCAGGTAGAAGAACTGTTAGAAGGAGGAATTGTAAAACACTCACAATCGCCATATAACACGCCTATATGGATTGTACCTAAGAAAGAAGACTCCAAAGGAAATAAACGATGGAGAATGGTATTAGATTTTCGCGCTTTAAATGATAAAACTATCGGAGACGCATATCCTTTACCAAATATCGTCGGTATATTAGACCAATTAGGAGGAGCTCGATATTTTTCAGTATGCGATTTAGCATCTGGATTTCATCAAATAAAAATGAACCGCGAAGATGGTCATAAAACAGCTTTCACTACTCCTTTTGGACATTACGAATTCGACCGAATGCCGTTCGGTCTAAAAAATGCTCCGGCTACTTTCCAGCGCCTAATGGACTTAGTGTTAACTGGGTTACAAGGCAAAGAATTATTTGTTTATATGGACGATATTGTTATCTATGCAACGTCTTTAGAAGAACACGAAAGAAAATACAACGCTTTAATTTAATTTAACTTAAAACTACAACCAGACAAATGTGAGTTTTTAAATAGAGAGGTAACTTATCTGGGACATGTAATCAGTAAAGACGGAGTAAAACCAGATCCGAAAAAATTAGAAGCGGTACAACGATTTCCAAGACCTAAAACACCTAAGAATATTAAACAATTTTTAGGACTTGCAGGATATTACAGACGCTTTATACCGAATTTTTCAAAATTCGCCATACCATTAACAAATTTATTAAAAAACGACACCCGCTTCGAGTGGACATCTGTGCAAGAAGAATCTTTTGAAATTTTAAAACAAAAACTGTGCGAAGAGCCAGTACTGCAATACCCAGATTTTTCCAAATCATTCATTTTAACGACCGATGCATCTGGAATAGCCGTTGGAGGAATATTATCACAAGGGGAGGTAAATAAAGACCTACCGATAGCATACGCCTCACGAACCTTAACAGATAATGAATTAAAATACGATACATACGAAAAAGAAGCACTAGCTATTGTATATTGCGTTAAACATTTTCGACCATACTTATACGGAAGAAAATTCACTTTAGTTACAGATCATAAACCATTGATGTGGTTTAAAAACGCACAAGACGCAAATATGCGAATACTTCGTTGGAGATTAAAATTAGCAGAATATGATTATGAGGTTGTATACAAAGCGGGAAAAACAAACGTAAACGCAGACGCATTATCCAGAAATCCTGTAAATATCGAAGAAATAGATTGTAAAATTATAAAAAACAAGAAACTTTTAAACCCGGATAACCCTAAAGATGCACAAGTAATTGCCGAATTACTAGAAAAATCCGATAGCGAAGAAGAAGAAGAAGAAGATGACGATTTCCATTTATATTTTTCCGATATGGAAGAAAACGAAGAAATAATAGCTGAAAGCGATTTATTAAATAACAATAACGATACTCTTCCATTTACACAAACAGAATTAAACGAACCAGATTATTTATCAATTACCGAAAAAGCTTTAATACACGATCCTCCTAAACAAAATAAAATTCAAACAAGAAGCCGAACTGCAAGACAAATTGAGCAAAATAAAATAACCAACGAATTGCATAGTGACGAGGGAGAGATCGAAGAAATCGAAGAAAGAAATGATCCGCCTGATAAAATTTCTGACAGTGAAAAAGAAGACGAAGAAGAAAACGAACAAAATATTATTAACAAAAATTTAAAATCAAGAAAAACGAAACCTGCATTTATTGAAAATAGAATAATTCATGGTAATGTCATAGACTCTCGAGAATTATTATTTTTACGAAAAGATAATATAGTGTATTTCGTCGACACCCAGGGAAGACGTTTAGATTCAGGCTCACAAAAACTTTTCGAACGAAAAGAGCTTCCAAATCTAGGATCCCTTGTTCTAGGAAAGGTTAAGGCCATAAAACATAAAAATCATTATCATGTGGCTTTACCTGTCAGCGAAGAACAACGAGAAGGCCCTACGGCTACTCTTAAGCATATAGTTAAAATCTTAACAGACTTACGGAAAATAACCGAAGATTTAAAATTAGAAACATTTAGCATTGCAAAAACCGCGTTTATTAATAATGTTCCATGGAATGACGTCAAATCACATATACAATCAATATTCACTGACGCCCCTACTAAAGTTATTATTTGTCACGGACTAATTAAGTATCCACCGAAAGATTTACGTTCCGTTATAATCAGTGAAATGCATTGCTTACCGACGGGAGGACACCGGGGAGTCACAAAAACTTATAACAGAATAAAACATAATTATTACTGGGAAAACTTGAAAGCAGATGTTCAACGGTATATACAGCAATGTTTACAATGTCAATTGAAAAAACTTGTACGAGTAAAAACGAAACAACCAATGATAATCACAGACACACCAGGATCTTCTTTTGATAAAGTAGCCATGGATATCGTAGGCCCTTTACCTAAAACTGAAAGGGGAAACGAATATATTCTAACATTACAAGATCAATTAACTAAATTTTGCATGGGGATACCATTACCGAATCAAACTTCCGAAACTATCGCAGAAGCTTTTGTAGATCGATTTATTTGCGTCCTCAAAAGCAAAAAAGCAATATTAACAGATCAAGGCAGAAATTTCCTTAGCGATCTAATAAAGAAAATTGCAAAATTATTTAAAATTCGCAACAACAGCCTAACAGCCTTCCATCCTCAATCAAACGGATCATTAGAAAGATCACATCACGCATTAGGCGAATATTTAAAACAATACGCGAATGAACAAAAACAATGGGATAGATGGATTAGCCTTGCCATGTTCAATTATAATACGAGCGTACATGAAGCAACAAAGCACACTCCATATGAGCTGGTTTTTGGAAAGATAGCACGTGTTCCATCGAACGAACTTCTACCTCCTGGGGATAAATTAGCAAATTACGACGAATATTTAATAAATCTTGTAACTCAACTTCACGCAATTCAGGGAAATGCACGAAAATTAGATCAAAAAATTATTACGATAGAAAAATCAACCCACAAACTTTTAAACCGGGAGATCAAGTATTTTTTTAAAAGGTCCAAAACTGGGTAAATTCGGAGATCAATATACTGGGCCTCACGAAGTTCTAGAAATTTTTAATAAAAATAACGTCAAAATTAGAATAAAGAAAAATAACCGAATTGTACATCCTAACCGCTTATGAATTTCATATATCAAACCTACCGATAAGGGCGAATTATTAGACGACCATGATTCAAAAATTGAGGCTCTAAATAGTCCAGAAGAACCAAGGAATAATGAAACTACTTACAAATTTGACAATTATGAAAATAATATGAATATTGAAAATGAAGGTGAAAATGTGGATGAAGAAAATATTATTATCGAGAAATTAATTATGAAGACGAAGAAAAAACGTTAAATAAAGAAGGAAATAAAAATAAGAATAAAATTAAAAATAAA
>NW_021848433.1:0-217 GCF_003651465.1 Formica exsecta | reverse complement strand
CAGAAACCTCGATTATAAAAGAGACGCAGCGCACAAGTCGACAGCCAATAAATTATTCCGAATTTTATGATTTGATTTTGATTTGATTGATATTTATGAATTTTGTATTGGAATTAAATATTCGTTTAATTAATTAATTAACTAAACGTTGTAAAAACATCACGTTTTTTTTACGTTCTTGGACGCGATCGCTGTCTTAACTAAGGGGCCTTATCGC
>NW_021848432.1:158829-162011 GCF_003651465.1 Formica exsecta | reverse complement strand
ATGTTACTTTATTTGGCTTCTATCGGCGTGGGTTAATAATACAGAGAAGCCCCGCGGAGCGGGCGCGCGGCGGATAGTAATATGCCACGGGCGGGGCGCGGTTGTTATGAATTGCGCGAGTTTAACAATGAGATGCGGTAGTATACGCAAGCGGATATAAACATGCCAGGTAAACGGCGCGGGGTTTTCGGCAGGTAATTAACGGTAAACACGTCATCTCCCCTGGGCGAAACGGCACGGCGTTTCGGGCCGAAAATCATCTTGAGTTGTGGGATACTACCAAGCTTTTTTTGACCGAAATGGTCGTAAGTGAAAAATCAAAGTTAAGAGAAAATTTATTATCTATAATACAAAATCCTGATGTAAAAGCATATTTGCTATTTTTAAAACATATTTTGAATTTTTTAAATTCTTTCAATGCATTTTTCCAAGCTCTGGAAACAAGAATTCATTTATTGCAGCTAAAAGCAGTAGAGCTTTTAATAACAGTTTGTAAACACTTTTTGAAACCAGAGCTTCTAAAATATGTATGTAATGATGATTTTAAATTTTCTGAAAAAGAAAACCAAAAATCTTTAAATAATATAAATGTAGGATTTGAATGTGAAGAATATCTCGAGAGTTTAATGAAAGAAGGACACGCAGACATAATTGGAAATGTTCGAGATAATTGTCTGCAATTTTACGTGACTGCTGCCGAGGAGATTAGTAAAAGACTGCCCATTAAAGATAAATTTTTATATAAATTAAAGGTTTTTCAATTAAACGCAGCATTATGTAGCATCGATAGAGAAACATCATTTAATGATGTTTCTTTTATCGCTCAAACCCTCGGTGGTTTTGACGAAAATGCATTAAAAAAAGAGTGGCATGCTTTACATCTCGATTTTACCATAGCAGAAAAAGAACATTTTTCTAAATTAAACTTTGTAACAATGCACCCCCCATTGTTACCCGGCAGTAGACCGCCGGAAGTCTGCCGCCCGGCGAACATCAGCCGGGCAGGAGCAGAGGCGCCAAACGCCCATTTTTAAACGCTAAATACCGTTGCGATAAACAACCGTACGGCCGTTATTCGAGAGTTCTCGAGAAACGGTCTAATTTCCGACCGACCCGACCATACGGACCGTGGGCTGGCGAGTTCGCCACCCCGTTGAGTTTCCTCAACTCCGGTGGTCACTCCGTACTCCGCCTGCGAACAAGGGACAGCGAGTTCGCTGCCCGTTCGAGATTTCTCGATATCGCACGCATCCCATAACATCTGGGAATACGCGACATAAACAGCACCGCGGACCGTAGACGCATAAGAAACAGTCTCGGCGATTTAAACCGACTCACACGTTTTTGTGGACCACGTGCCGTCACAACAAACCGACCACGCGCCGCGCGCCGTCTACCTGACGTGTTTATATCCGCTTTGCGTATACTACACCGCATCTCATTGTCAAAACCGCGCAATTCATAACAGCCGCGCCCCGTCAGTAACGCCTTACTCTCCGCCGCGCACCCGCTCCGCGGAGTATTTCTGTATTATTATTCCGCGCCGATAGAAGCCAAATAAAGTAACATTCCTTTATATTTTACTTACATCGTGTGTCTCACTACTTTCTACGAGCCCTGATCACGACCGAGCGAGTCCGCGAGCTCATAAAAAGTACACCCGTTACAACTTTGATGGCACGTTCGACGAACATTTAGACTTGCTCGCCGAAGTATTCCGTCGTCTCCGTCAGGCCCGCCTCCGGTTAAATGAAAAATCATTTAATATATAATGCAAAAAGAAAGGTTGAAAAAAAAACATTTATTATATAACATGAAAAGGCTGTAAAATGAATGTTTAACGCTGTCATATGTATCAAGAATCAAGAAGCGAGCAACATCGTCGCCGGGCGGCAGACTTCCGGCGGTCTACTGCCGGGTAACAATGGGGGGTGCATTGTTACATCACCTCCCCGTTACATTGTCGCCCGAACAGAAGGACCGACCGAAAGACACGCGAATTTTTTTTTGCTTTTTTTTTGGCCTCTAACGACGCGTGCGGAAACAAGCCAGCATGAAAAACTGGATATATACGCTCCCGAAAGAGCAATTGATCGCCACGGCCATCACATATGGCATCGATACCACGGGAACGCTCGATATCATCCGCAACCGAATGAGTAACTACGTAGACTCTCACCCGGACGAATTCGGGGCACAAGGCCCGGACGCACGAAGTATGCGGACACCCCCGCCAATCGAAATCGCGCCACCGCCCACACCTAACAACGAAAGACGCGGGGTCGAGCCCTCGGCAACAACGCAAATGCTAGAACAACTACGAAAATGGGGACGTCCATTTGACGGGCGCGACCCGATCGCATTCCTGGAGCGCGTAGACGATCTCCGCGCGGACTACGGGTACTCCGGCGAGCAATTAATGAAGGGCTTGTCCGAGCTCCTACGAGGAGACGCGGCCGCATGGGCACGAAATAACCGCGAAGACTGGCAGACATAGGGGGATTTCTGTCACGCCATCCGCCGGCGATACCTGTCCACACGATACATAGAGGATTTACAACAACAAATAGCCGAACGAAAACAACGCGAGACGGAAAAGTTCGCGCCATATGCAGACGAAATGATGACTCTCATACGCCGAGCCGGGGGGTTTACGCGCGATCAACGACTGTCGCGAATTTACGCGAACATGCGGCCAGATTATAAGAGATACGTCAAACGCCGGGACGTGCACGACTTAAACGAATTGTTCGATAACGCCGCGGAGTTCGAGCGGATCGAGCAGGAGCAACTGAGCCGGAGACCGTACAGCGCTGCGACACCGACCGTAGCGACCGCGTATAACCGGGAGGAGTGCTGCTGGCGCTGCAAACAGCGGGGGCACACCCGGTTTCAATGCAAGCAAGCACCCCGACGGTTCTGCTCGCAGTGCGGAAAGGACGGCATCCTTACCAGCAATTGCCACCCGCCTCCGGGAAACGCCAGACGCGCCGGGATGACCGCGGCCGAATCCCGGACGCCCAGAAATTAATTAAATACACACCACGACCGCACATCACCGCGACGATCTACGGGCAATCGGTGGAGGCCTTGCTCGACTCAGGCTCCGAGGTCTCGTTTGTCAACGCCGAGATTATAGAGATGATCAGACGATTCGGCACCGAGCCCGGCGGGGAAGACGG
>NW_021848432.1:143873-158798 GCF_003651465.1 Formica exsecta | reverse complement strand
AACTACGGAAATGGGGACGTCCATTCGACGGGCGCGACCCAATCGCGTTCCTGGAGCGCGTAGACGAACTACGCGCGGACTACGGGTACTCCGGCGAGCAATTAATGAAAGGCTTGTCCGAGCTCCTACGAGGAGACGCGGCCGCATGGGCACGAAATAACCGCGAAGACTGGCAGACATAGGGGGATTTCTGTCACGCCATCCGCCGGCGATACCTGTCCACACGATACATAGAGGATTTACAACAACAAATAGCCGAACGAAAACAACGAGAAACGGAAAAGTTCGCGCCATATGCAGACGAAATGATGACTCTCATACGCCGAGCCGGGGGGTTTACGCGCGATCAACGACTGTCGCGAATTTACGCGAACATGCGGCCAGATTATAAGAGATACGTCAAACGCCGGGACGTGCACGACTTAAACGAATTGTTCGATGACGCCGCGGAGTTCGAGCGGATCGAGCAGGAGCAACCGAGCCGGAGACCGTACAGCGCTGCGACACCGACCGTAGCGACCGCGTATAACCGGGAGGAGTGCTGCTGGCGCTGCAAACAGCGGGGGCACACCCGGTTTCAATGCAAGCAAGCACCCCGACGGTTCTGCTCGCAGTGCGGAAAGGACGGCATCCTTACCAGCAATTGCCACCCGCCTCCGGGAAACGCCAGACGCGCCGGGATGACCGCGGCCGAATCCCGGGCGCCCAGAAATTAATTAAATACACGCCACGACCGCACATCACCGCGACGATCTACGGGCAATCGGTGGAGGCCTTACTCGACTCAGGCTCCGAGGTCTCGTTTGTCAACGCCGAGACCATAGAGATGATCAGACGATTCGGCACCGAGCCCGGCGGGGAAGACGGGCACGTACAGATGGCCGATAGGACTACCGCCCGGACGTGCGGGAAAGTCCAACTACCAATTGAATTCCAGGGGCGAACCTACGTCCACGAATTCGCCATCCTACCGACACTACGAGAAGCGGCATTGATCGGGATCGATCTATGGGCCCGCCTGGGGCTCACAATCTCGCCGCCGCAGCAACGACAAGCCTGGAACCGCCAGCCAGTCTGCGGGAAGACCAGCGGGCTGGCGATCTACACGAGGGAAGAGAAAGAACGGTTAGAGGCCTTCTTGAATCACGAACTAGACAAATTCCAACATGTCACAGGGCCGACCCCACTGGCCGAACACCACATACGCTTAATCCGCACCATACCCATTAAACAAAGGTATCGGCCACGTAACCCGGCCATGCAAGCAGTTATCGACGCAGAAGTCGAGGAAATGGAGAAAGCAGGGGTGATCAAGCCATCCCGAAGCTCGTGGAGCTCACCCATCGTGGTCGTCCGGAAAAAGGACGGGAAGCACCGCTTCTGTATCGACTTCCGAAAAGTAAATGAAGTCACGGAAAAGGACGCCTATCCGCTACCGCAAGTCACCGCCACCTTGGACAAACTACGCGGCGCCCGATATCTAACGACGCTTGATTTAAAGAGCGGGTACTGGCAAGTACCCTTGGCACAAGAAAGCCGACCGATCACAGCATTCACCGTACCACGAAAAGGCTTAATGCAATTCCGGGTGATGCCTTTCGGGCTGCACTCCGCCCCGGCCACGTTCCAGCGCCTGCTCGACACCGTCATCGGACCCGCGCTCGAACCGAACGTATTCGTATATTTAGACGACATTATTATAATTAGCCGCACGTTCGACGAACATTTAGACTTGCTCGCCGAAGTATTCCGTCGTCTCCGTCAGGCCCGCCTCCGGTTAAATCCCGACAAATGTCGATTTTGCGTCGACAACCTAAAATACCTGGGGCACGTTGTCGACCGTACCGGAATCCACACGGACCCCGAAAAGATCAGCGCAGTCGCAAATTGGGCCGAACCCCGCTCGGTAAAACAAATCCGACAATTCCTCGGGATGGCATCGTGGTACCGACGGTTCATACAGAATTTCTTGACGCTAGCCGCACCCTTGGCTCGAGATGTTTCGGGAAATCACCAACTACGTCCGACACTGCGCCAAATGTCTAGCGCATAAACCGTTACAGCAAAAACCGGCCGGAAACATGCATGCGACCAACGTCACACGGCCGTGGGAACATGTCACGGTCGACCTCGTGGGCCCGCTTCCACGATCACGTCGCGGTCACGTGTGGCTGTTGGTCATGCAAGATCGGTTCACAAAATGGGCCAAATTAGCACCGTTACGCCAGGCCACAGCAAAGGCCGTAACCCGCGAGATAACCGAACGAATAATCCTGCGACACGGCCGCCCCGATATTATTATATCCGACAACGGGACGCAGTTCAAATCCGCACTGTTAACCGAAAGGCTTAGAGCCTTCAACGTAGAACACCGCACCGCACCCGTCCGCGCCCCATATTGTAACCCGGTGGAGCGTACAAACCGGACGATCAAAACGATGGTAGCGCAATACGTCGATCGCAACCACCGCGAATGGGACGAACAGCTCCCTGCGCTGCAATTCGCGCTCGTTCCTTGTGTGCGCTACCCCCTCCACATGCGCTGGTAGCGGGCAGAAACCGCAGAGTTTGCATCACTGACCGAAATCCGACGCGATCCTGCCGCGCATCCGGATTACCGAATCACGAACAACGGGCTCTATCTCCATATCCTCCACAGTTTAAATTTCAAAGAAACATCCGCCGACGAACAGTGGAAACTATGCGTGCCCCGCAAGTAACGCGAAGAGATCCTCCGACAGTACCACGATGCCCCCACAGCCGGACACGGGGGGTCGCGAAAACTATCGCCCGCATCGCAGAGAAATTCTACTGGCCCGGAATGTTCCGCGAAATCACCAGATAAGTACGACAGTGCCAGAAATGCCTGGCACATAAGCCGTTGCAACAGAAACCGGCCGGAAATATGCATGCAACCAACGTCACACGACCGTGGGCACATGTCACAGTCGATCTCGTGGGCCCGCTTCCACGATCACGTCACGGTCACGTGTGGCTGTTGGTCATGCAAGATCGGTTCACAAAATGGGCCAAATTAGCACCGTTACGCCAGGCCACAGCAAAGGCCGTAACCCGCGAGATAACCGAACGAATAATCCTGCGACACGGCCGTCCCGATATTATTATATCCGACAACGGGACGCAGTTCAAATCCGCACCGCTAACCGAAAGGCTTAGAGCCTTCAACGTAGAACACCGCACCGCACCCGTCCGCGCCCCATATTGTAACCCGGTGGAGCGTACAAACCGGACGATCAAAACGATGGTAGCGCAATACGTCGATCGCAACCACCGCGAATGGGACGAACAGCTCCCTGCGCTGCAATTCGCGTACAACACCGCCACGCACGACGCTACGGGGTACACACCGGCGTACCTGAATCACGGCCGCGAATTAGTACCACCCGCCCCCGCCCTCCCAATACCTACGGAGGCCCCAGAACCCGACACCGTCCGACGACAACTCTGAGACGCCGAGGAAGTCGTGCGCATCAACCTGGCCAGGGGATTCCAGCGACAACAGCGATATTACGACCTAAGACGGCGAGAATGGCGACCAAAGATAGGCGAATATGTTTGGAAGCGAAACTACCCGCTGTCCAACAGAGCAAACGCATTCAATGCAAAGCTCGCCCCAAAGTTCATCGGACCGCTAGAAGTACGTCGGGTTATTTCGCCGGTAATCGTCGATCTCCGGAGCAAACGCGGGAAATGCCATATACATATTCAAGACCTGAAACCCGCGCAATAACCCGCGAAAATAAAAACAATAATATCGACGACAACAACGAGGAAACAGAAGATCCGGACGAGAACGAAAACAATATCGACGAAAACAATAACGGGGAGGACGACGAACAAAACAACCCCACCACGAGCTAAAAAGCAAAAGACGACAAAAAGAGAGCAACCACAAAGATTATGAGCTCAGAAGCTTCGAAGATGAGCATCGAAATAGACATTCTCGAAGCAATTAACGAGATCTTGGGAGATCCCGAACAGCTGTATGGCCCAGGCGTGCTAGAAGCACGACCGATCGCCCGGCCGCCACCACCACCGAGGCCGCCGAAAGTCGGAACCGCGATACAACGGTACGACCGGATGAACCAGCGGAAGCAGGCCATGTTGGCCACACCGCCGCCGCCGCTAACCGCCTGCCACCGTCGCCGAACTAAACCAGCACCGATGAGGCCGCCAGCCAAGCGACTAAGGTCACCACCGGGCCAGGATCCATTAGAGGACCGAACAACGGGGGAAACAAAACCCGCCCCCCCATGCCCGAAATCCTGGTCCCGATAGGGCCCGCGCCGCCACCTCCGATCATGGTGGAACTCGAGCCGGGACTAGTAGCGCCGATCCCGCATTTCGCGGTGCACGTGTCCCGGCGATACAAGGTCCGGATACCGCAAGGGCGATGGACCTTACGTTTTAACGCAGCCGGCAAGCTGTCCTACCGCCGGAAGATGTAGTAGGGTGTCTCAAATTCAGGCACAGTAGGCGGGGGGGCGATGTAACAATGCACCCCCCATTGTTACCCGGCAGTAGACCGCCGGAAGTCTGCCGCCCGGCAAACACTGGCCGGGCAAGGGCAGAGGCGCCGAGCGCCCATTTTTAAACGCTAATTACCGCCGTTGCGATAAACAACCGTACGGCCGTTACACGGAAAACCGAGCACCGCCGAGCGCTGCCGTGAACGCCCGAGCGACACCCGCCAAAACGCCGCGCTGTTTCGCCCAGGGGAGATGACGTGTTTACCGTTAATTACCTGCCGAAAAACAACACGTCATTATCTCCACCCAGGGGCGAACGACGCGGTTACCGTTAGACGCTCGGGTATATAACGGCAGCCTTTTTAGATCCCGGCACCGGAATCGCACATAAAATTGAATCCGCTCAAGCTGTACGCTCGAGACTTTCCTGATCCGAATCATCCGCAAACACGACAGAATTTTAATATCTCTGCATGATATACCAATAACATACTTGGACGACGTTCTATAGATATACCAATAATATACTGGGCGACGTTCTATCCCAAGTAGCAGAGTGACGTCAAAAGACGACATAATGACTTTTATTTTTGGTCTATAACGTCGGCGACTAATAATTGATGTTTAAAAAACGTTATTTCTTAGACTAGCCAAAGATGTCATTTTGAAAACGTCCTATGGTCGTCTAAATAAAGTCTTTTTGTAACTAGTTTTAAGATTATAGTTCATTTGCTTAACTTTTAATATCTCTGCATGATATACCAATAACATACTTGGACGACGTTCTATAGATATACCAATAATATTATATACTGGGCGACGTTCTATCCCAAGTAGCAGAGTAACGTCAAAAGACGTCATAATGACGTCTATTTTTGGTCTATAACGTCGGCGACTAATAATTGATGTTTAAAAGACGTCATTTCTGAGACTAGCCAAAGACGTCATTTTGAAGACGTCCTATGGTCGTCTAAATAAAGTCTTTTTGTAACTAGTTTTAAGATTATAATTCATTTGCTTACCGTTATGCGGCGCGTTATTCACTATCTATACCCGTATTCAAATTTTTGTCATGAGCGTATATAAAGCGTGCAAAATGCGGTTAATAATATTGTAATTATTTTTATCAGTTTAACTTCTGATGCGATTCCCGTACCGGGAAATTCAGATACTGAACTGATTTTTGAATCGGAAGATAATGTCCGATTTTAATTTATTCGGACAATTTCTGTCCGAATCAGTGAAAATCGTTCCTTATTATCTGTTTAAAATATAAAACAGAAATTCACTTTTATATAAATAAAATCTTTAATTTTTTAAACTGAATTATTTAAATTTACCTATAATATATATCACATTAATATGTGTTATTATATATTATTACTGTCATTGTGATCTCAGTTTTTGTCAAACAAACGTCAGAAAATGACGTCCCGTGGATGTGACATATCGACGTCATTTTCGGGTCTCCTGAGACCTAACTTAGGATGTCTAATTGGTAATTTTGTGATCAAAATTTACTGTCATTGTGACGTCGGTTTGCTACTTGGGATAGATATATACCAATAAAATGTACTGGGTAATATTCTACAGATATACTAAAGATATACTAAAGATATACTGAAAGATATTCACAGAATATTCTACGAACTATAATAAGTGGGACATAGGAACATTCTCAGTATGTACTCAGTATGTCGTATATCGAATATTTTGAGAATGTACGCAATATACTTTTGCGATATCCTCCGAACATTCTCAGAATCTACATGTGTTGTTAGGGTACAGGGCCGGATTTAGGGGAGGGCAACAGGGGCTGAAGCCCAAGGGCCTCCACAAGAGGGGGGCCTCCACAACACAAATTTTTGGGTAAAATCTCCTAACGAATGGTATACAACACTTAGTGAAAAAAAATCATCCACAATTGTCCACATTCATACATCCACATCTGTCATAGAGTCACAAGCAACAGTTTCTTCTTCTTCTTTATGGCTGTTTGAGCTTCCAAAGAATATGCTTATACGCCATTAATTGTTAATGTAGTTACACATAATTGTTCAAAGGTTGATCAAGAGTACTTGATCGCACTCAAAAATAAGGTCCAGACAAAGGACACGCGGGAGAACGCGTTTAAATACGTCCGTTCTCGTTCACGAACGACAACAGACTCTCACAAGCAACAGCGTGAAGTACGCCGTAGACGTTACGAGTGAACATAGTTATGACGGCATGACCTCGATATTCTATCGTTGATTTAGATATATTCAACAGAGGTAATTTTTTATTATGGTCATATTTCTTTATATATACACATGGTCGCATAAAATTATTAATAAGAACCATGTGCATCGGTAATAGAATATATGTTCCAAATTCGGTCAAGTAATTTTTTGCCGTTACTACAAACACACTTACATCTTCTGCCCGTGCGAGCAGTTCGGGAATTAAAAAGACGCACTACAAGTGGCAATTAAGTGGCGCGTTTGCAGCGGGAAATCCCCGGTCTGAGAGGTTAACGTGAAATTGTGAAATTATCTTTTCGAGTGATTTTATACACATTGTATAATATACATAAGATTCAAGTCCTTATAAAAATATCTTCATACACACGTAAGTATTTCATATGCACGTCGCTCTCACGAATTAACGTTAATCTGATATAATTTTTTGCTTTCGAGTTTTTTTGTTTGAGCGTGTGCATGTGACTTGATAAGTTTTAGTACATAGCTATTCGATTATTACTTTTATGACTAATTTTTTTTATCGGTGAAGAGGTTTTTTTTCAATTGCATGTTTTCTTGACCTTTCTCTTATAGTGAATGGGTGACCGTCACAAAACTCCTCGAGTATTTGCAAGTGGTTCCCAGAAGAGAAAATTGCATGCAGAACGTGAAAAGAAATCTGAAGAAACTATAGCTAAAACACCCAAATTGACGAATTATTTTACTACATCGAGTAAACAACAAGATGTTCCGTGAAATACTAATAATACAGCAGAAAATTCAATGAGAGATGAAGATTTGGTTAATTCTACTCAAAATAATTCAATCGATGCAGCAGGAGAAACTACGGAGCCTTCAAAAATTGTGGAAGAAAATCAATCGCAAGCGGAATGTAGTGGTTTCAAAAACGATATTGGACTTTGGCCTAACGTGATCACAGAAGAGATGGTCAAATATTGGGCTGATAAAGATTCCTCTGAACTCCAGAATTGTGATGAAGCATCGTTCCAAAATTCAATTCCACAAGATCAGACACGATCTGATTCAAGCTTTGTTTGGAAATGCTCGAAGAATCTGTTCACACGCCGCAATCAAAACCGAGAGACCGTGAACAGATTTTGGCTTTGTTTTCCCCAACTACGAGCAAAGTATATTGTTATGCGTGTAAATTAATGTCGACTCAGAGTACGAAATTAACTACGGAAGGCTTTTGTGATTGGAAGTATGCATCGGTTCGTTTATCTAAGCATGAGACTTCAAAGACTCACTTGGAATTGGTAATGAGTTTAGCGCAACAAAGAAAAGCAACAGGACGCATCGATCAAAAACTAGCGATACAAGAAGCTCAGCAAGTTCAATATTAGGGAAAAATACTCAGAATTATCGTCAGTACCATTAAATTCATTGCTGAACGTGGATTAGCCTTCCGAGGTGATAACAAAATTATTGGCTCACCGAGAAATGAAAATTTCCTAGGTATTCTAGAATTGCTAGCTGAGTATGAACCATTTCTCGCAATCCATATTAAAGAACATGCAAACAAAGGGAGTGGTCATGTCAATTACCTTTCGTTTACGATTTGTGAAGAACTGATCAGTTTAATGGATAATAAAGTTCTCAACGAAATAGTAACGAGAATGAAACAATCAAAATATTACCCCGTTTCAGTTGACTTCACGCCTGACGAAGCTCATATTGATCAACTAACTGTAGTTGTTCGATATATAAAAAAATCGATGCCAAAGGAAAGATTTCTGACTTTTTTACCAAACTGCGGTCATACTGGTGACGCCACAGCAAAAGCTTCGCTTAAATTTTTAGGCGACCATGATATTGACATACTCGATTATCGCGGCCAATCATACGACAACGCTCCAAATATGAGTGGCAAATACAAAGGGATGCAAGCTTTGATTTTGGAGAAAAATAAGTTATCGGTGTTTGTACCATGTTGTGATCATTCTCTAAATTTAGTTGGGAAGGCAGCTGTTAACTCTTGCGCATCAGCTGTTCAATTCTTTGATTTCATTCAGAATTTGTAGTTTATCTCGAAAGCTTTTCAAAACACTATAATAAAGTATTTTTTCATTAAGTACTTTTTGAGTTATTTTATATTTTAATCTGATATATATTTCGATATAAAAATTAAATTATCTCGTAAAATATTTAGTTCTCGATAATCTTACTATATGTTCTAAGATTATATGAAAGCGCCAAACGCTAACCTATCACCAAAAGACAAGTTCAGAGTAGCAAGTTTTATCCCAGTGATCGATCAGCTATCTGTTTCTCTAACTGAAAAACTACATGCATACGATACTGTACGTGCGCGATTTGGATTTCTTAATCGTTTAGAGGACATAGACTCAACAAATTTGTACGCGGCGGCAGAAGAGATAGTAAAAGTTTATAAAGACGATTTAGAACCCAGTCTTGGAAATGAGTTGGTCCAATTTAGATCATTGATCGATTTATACAAAAAGGATTATCAAAAAGATCAATCGAAGGAGCTTTTCTATTATAGACTACTGGAAAATCACAATTTCAAAGCTACATTTCCTAACGTTGAAATTATCTTAAGAATGTACTTGGTGTTAATGGTGTCCAATTGCAGTGGAGAGCGCTCATTTTCAAAAATAAAGCTTATAAAATATCTACTACGATTAACGATGACACAAAACCGTCTGTCAAATTTATCACTGCTTAGCATAGAGAGCGATTTACTTCGGGAGCTGGATTTCACCGAAATCATTGATGATTTTTCGTCGAAAAAAGTTTGCAAAATATCGTTCGTCTAACGAAAATAATTTTATCTATTTATTTCTTTTAATTTATATAGTTTATGTATGTTGCTTGACCTTGTTATTTCGCAATAAATTATTTAAACAACGTAAAAATTTATATTTGATTTTGATTCCAAAATGATTAGGGGGCTCCATCTCTTTGTTGTCCCAGGGCCTCCACACCTTTAAATTTGGCCCTGCATACGTACATATGAGCCGAATGTTACCGAGTCTTACCTGTAGTGTAAATTCCGGTCTACAATAAGTGTTTTAAGTTCTAAGCCGTAAGAAATTGACCAATCACAATTGATTATTCTCCTCACATTCGTCGGTGATTGGTTAATTTCTTACTGCTTAGGGCTTAAAGCACCTATTGTAGATCGGGACTTACCGGAATGAGCCGATGTCAAACGAGTGCCCTTCTCGTCCCGAAAATCAGACACCCCTTGCCCCAAATAGCAGCTCATGCTCGGTCTATGTTTTTCATATGTCTATGGTAACGATTGTGTACAATATCTTATCGATATTAAACAATAGGTTTGTTCGCTTTGCTTGAATATCCCAAAAATTTTTGCATTGAAAACGAGATAAATATATATTCGGATGTTGAAGAGAGTGAAAGCGAAGATGCTGAGTGCAAAAAGTTCAAGCAACGTGAAAAAACCTAATCTTCTACCTCTTTGTGAGAGACGAAAATAACATTAATTTTTATGTTTAACATAATTGATAATTGATAACATAATTTTTTATATTTCTACAGTTGGGTGAAAACTTTAGCCTTCCGGTTGCGGATTCTGCTAAACTAACGGTGGAATTTATGAAAACGTGGAAAACAACATAAGACATCTTCCAGTTATTGCACGGATGGCCATTAGGAACCGCTCAGCACACCTCATCAACAAACTATCTTCTTATTCACCCCCGAATTGCACGTTGAATTTTAATCTGAAATAACTTTGCTTGAATATAAAAAAATTTTTTAAAAACAATCCGAACTTAATCCTCACTAGAGCAGATAAGGGAAATGTTACAGTGGCGCTAGATAAGGATAATTATATTTATAAAATAGTAAATCTACTATCAAACACCGATACTTATACTATTATCACTAAAGACCCGACAAAAAAACTTATGGTAAATATGCATAAAAGATTACTCCTCATCGATTTTATCGCCACTTAAATATGTTGTAGGGGAGATTCTTCTGAGTAATTCGCCGCAAGAAAAAAGTGGGGGAAAGCATTCGTTTAGAAGATATGACAAATTAAAGTTTAACATTAAAGTTTGTGTATGCTGTAATAATCTGTTATTTTTTTATTGAAAAAGGCTTACGACTTTAACGCGTGGACGGAGGAGGGGCGGGGCCTCTCCCCCTGCACCCCCCACCCCGAAAAAATTTCACCCCAAAGCTACAATTTGGGTTATATAACGTAATCCTAACCAAATTTTAGTTTTAAATCAGAAATAGGTTTGGGTTAGGTTATATCTTCCGGAAGTGGAGCCCCCCGTAGGGGGAGGGGGGCGAAACCTACTGCGTCCACGCATATACTTTACAACGCGAAGCGAGGTCCACCCCAATTGCTATGTAGATGGGAAAGTGTATGCGTGGATGCAGTGGTTCCGCTCACCCTCCGTACGAAGGGGTTCCACTACCAAAAAACTAAACACATAGGTTTGGGTTGAACCTCGTTTTGCGTGGAAAATTGTAAACCCATGTGGAACATTGCTTCGCGTTGTAAAGTATATGCGTGGACACAAGCATTAAAATTGTGAAATTTTAATTTATTATATCTTCTAAACGAATGCTTTCCCCCACTTTTTTCTTGCGGGGAATAACTCAGAAGAACCTCCTCTACAACATATTTAAGTGGCGATAAAATCGGTGAGGTATAACCTTTTATGCATATTTATCGAATAATTGTATCGTACTTGAACAGCTCTTTATACAAATGACCAATCACAGCTATTCCTCTGAAGAATGGAATGACTGTGATTGGCCAGCCTTCGAACTACGAATGTTATTAAACCCGATTAGGGGTGACGTGTAAACGTAGTCAATGATAATTTCACATTGGTTTCATTAGACGTTGTTTCTCTTTTCACTAATATTCCGGTTGAACTTGCCATCGACAGTGTTTGCAAAAGATGGGATTTCATATCGATTAAATGCTCATTACCGCTTTCTGAGTTCATTTCAGCTGTTAAATTCGTACTTAACTCTATGTTTTTCACATTCAACATAGTGATCTATCAACAGACCTATGGTACTCCCATGGGCTCCTCATTGTCTCCGATCATAGCAAATATCGTATTACAGGATTTGGAGGAAAAGGCGTCGGCTGCTTTGACCTTCACTCCGCTTTTCTATGTTAGATATGTGGATGATGTTGCCTTGGCTGTTCCACTTCTTGAGTACACTCTGAATGTTTTTAATTCTTTCCATCCGAGATTGCAATTTACAATTGAGATCGGGACGGGCAATAAACTTAATTTTTTAGATGTCACAATGATTTTAAGTGACAACCGCTTAATATTCGACTGATTCCATAAGCCTACGTTCTCAGGTATCTCAACTTTTTATCTCAACACCTTATTTGCCAAAAACGAGGCACAATTGTTGGATTGACCGATAAAGTTTTCCTATTGTCGCACCCTCGATTCCACCAAAAAAATCTCATTTTCATCATCAACATTCTCTTGGATAATAATTATCCTCTTAATTTTATATTTTAGACTCTACATGACCGCTTCAAATTTTTAATAAATAACTGAAGAACTATTAAACAAGATCCTTCTAATGAAATTAAGGAAGATAAAAATTTCAAATGTTTTACAATCCTGTTTGTTCCGTCCATATCCGAACAATTCAAAAATATTGTTAAAGACCTCGACGTCAGACCATCGTATTTCAGCCTCAATAAACTGCATCAGTTTATTAAGGTGTATAAAGACTGTTTACCGAAACCATCTACTAGTAACGTAGTTTATAAAATTAACTGTAATGATTGTGATGCCTCACACGTGGGCCAAACAAGTAGAAAATTAGAAACAAGGATTAACGAACATCGTAATCATATATGAAGAAATACATCCAGTCATTCGGTCATAACAGATTATATATTATCTTATAATCACGAGTTTAGATGGAATGAAGTTGAGGTCTTGGATAAGAAATCTCATTTTAATAAACGCCTCATTTCCGAGATGCTATACATAAAAAGACAAAAGAGTAGCCTGAATTTGCAGATGGATACAGAATGCTTACATGAGACTTACTTATGTTACTGCGATCGAAAAACTTCCTAAAGGTTAATCACAGCATTCTTGATGTTTGCATACACATACAGTTGCATTGTATTTTATATATGATATTTACCGTCTATGACTCTTTATGACAACAATTGTTTGCGCTGTTTTTACCTTTAGTGACTAGGAATTCGATTCATCTTAACTTGGTATATTAATCATTTTATTGTAACTTATATTATTTTATTATTTATTTTATATCATTTGACACATCTAATTTATTTATTTTCCGAATTTATCCGATTTGACAATTAATAAGGTCTAATTTATTCCAATAGTACTTGTTTATTATTTGTATTATTTATATTATTTGTATTTTGTCATTTTATTTTTATTATTTTCATTTATATTATTCTATATGTATATTTTGACCGTACTAGATAACCTTCGAAAAGATCGTTTGCGATGTGTCGTTTTATCCTTTTGACAACAATATTTTGCTCCGCCTCACCTTTGTGAGTTCAACTAATTATAACATTGTGCTGTCGAAAGCCAAGGTGTCAAGTTTAATTATATCATCTATTAATCATCTAGTGCAATGAGCTCTAAACGTTATCTTACGTGTAAGTTAACTTTAAAGATTGTTCATCTACGCGTTCTCTCATATCATTATCCGTCAAAACTGCTCCGATTACTTGCAGGCATCATTGAAAATGTAACGTACCATCATGCTCGTACAGTGATTGGATTTTTAACTTTCGACCCAGTAATCGAGCAGTTGTTCATCCTATCAACAGCAGCGATGCTTTGGGATATTTATCATGACGACGTGAGAGATCTTTGCCGTATGATTTTTGACAATTTGTGTCTAACCGACTAGGTACTTGCGATTCGGTCTACGTTTCTGTTTATTTTTAATTCTATTATTAGTCCGTGCGCTGATGATAGCCAAAAGAAGGGCCGAAACGTTCGCTTCCATTTTTTAATTGTTTAATTCTTTAATTATTTTTTAATTGACCCTAAATCAATAAATATCCACTATATGGTCATTAAGTAATTGTACTTTATTTGCGCCAGACTTACGGCGCTGGTTCCTATTGCCATTTTATATTTTATTTTTATTAATTTTTATTACACACGGAACATCATTCAAGTCTTTATTACTTTAATGGATAATTAACTTTATTTTGTCATTATATAAATGAATCGAGCTTTTAATTATTACTTTACTGCAAAAATCATGTATTATTGATGTATTTTGTGCAAATATATATATTATATACATACCTTTATACTAGTATACTAATCTAGCACTAGTGATCGACGAGATTAATCGTGTGACTGAATGAACCTCACAGCAATAACAAGAAGTCTCTTATAATGTCACAATGTATTGATATGAGATTATATATTTGTGCCTGTAATAATTTATTGATATGAAATTAAATATTATATAAAGATAAAATTAAATAAGATCGGTTAAAATGGAATAAGCAAATAAATTTTCATACTCGCTTTTTAATTTTAATTTCAATATATTTTTCAAAATAGATTTTTTCTTAATATCTGAGTTTAAAATTCAAAGTATAAACTATATAATATACATGATATTAATATTAAAAATTAGAAAAGTTATATGATGTCCCACAAAATTTTCGTAAAAAGTGTAGTCCAAATCAGTACAAAAATATGCCTACAAAGAAAGCAGTAAACAATTCTATAACTTCAGTAATTTTATAAAAATATTGCAATATATTAGTATCCGCTTGTATACTTGGACTTAGGTGTCAGGAAATCTTCACTGTTTACCCAAAATTTATTATAGTTGCCGAAAGAGAGAAAAAAGAAGTCGCACTATACAGATACACGCTTCTCTTACACTTTATTAATTCATTTGCAATACATTAATTAAGTCTGTTTAAATAGCATCGAGGTTACCTAACGTATGCCTTCGTGTATACTATAGACAATCATCTAGCTTAAATCTCTCTCTCATTTTCACTCGCATGCATACAACCTCATTTGCCTTTCTCTCTTTTCCTTTCATTCTCGTTCTCGTTCTTTTTTTCTCCTTCCATGTATTTCCTTCCTCTTTATCCGCTCCATAATAATCGATATCAGTTATTACTATTACCATTGTCTCTCTGATTTTATCATTATATACTCTATATAAATATATATATA
>NW_021848432.1:124595-143807 GCF_003651465.1 Formica exsecta | reverse complement strand
ATATATATGTATATATATATATCGTAAGATCGACGTTTAAAAACTAAAATTCGTATAAAAAGCGTCGTTATACGTACTAACAATGTAACTGTACTATTTAAATAATAATTAAATTTTAAAAAATTATTATTTTTGTTGTGTATGTCGGTTTGTCGTGTGAGATGTCTAAACGTATCGGCTACTGTATGACGATGCGAGGCGCGGCACGGCGTGTCTCTTTTGTAAGAACAATCGGTAAGATCGACAAAATGCCTCATATATAATCTGCACTCCCCATTTTTTACATCGATATATGTATATACACGAACTCTCTCTGATTACGATCGGTCTTATCCCTATTACAAAGGATAATAAACATTTTTATTACTATTTCTACATAGACTGAGATTACGTGACCGTGCAGAATCCTTACTACATGTTTGAAATCTGACAAATGAAAGAAATGACAATAAAAAAGAGAAAAGTAATAGAACAGAATTTTTTTGCTATTATTTTCGCAAATTATTAATGCTGAATATCACGATAGACCTCGAAATCCAGCACAATATGTAACATTAATAATATGGATATGGATGATCATTAATATTGACAATTTGTAAGTTCCTGAAATCATAAGATCGTTTAAAATCTTTCATCTTTTTACGAGACTATATACGATAAACAAATTTTTATAGACAAAACGAAAAAACTATTTCCCGACATCAGGACGTAACAAAAAATTCGTAGTCATCGCGCAATCCCGTCAATGATCTTACCGTATGTTCATTTCTCAATTACGGCGATGAGACGTCGCTTGTTTCAGTCGCACCCTGAACGATATCAATTAACTTTTACTTCGTGGTCTCTCTCTTTCGCCGTTCATTTATACTTTAATTAATACTTTTACACACTACGAATGTTTTTTTTTTTTTCTTTTAAACAGTATTCATTTAGCACGTCACACTACGGTTGAACTCTCCCTTCCCTCCCATTCTCTCTCATTATTTATTTACCAGTTATTCGCTATTACAAGCAATAATGTACATCAATTACATACAAAACAAGATACAGTGTGAATGTTTTCGTTACATCGTAGACACCGTCTCGCGTAAAATGGTCATACTTACAAAGGTACAATGGTTGATTATAATCGAAGAAATTCTCACTAATATCTGACACATCTATCGTTCGCAGCGCAATATATCTCTTCGTCTTTATTCTATAGTGACGCTTCGAAGATATTTCGCTTTGAAAGATGTTTGACGCCAATCGTCGCCCTTAGAAAACTCCGCACAAACGGGAGAGAATTAGTGCGTAAGATTTAATCGTTGGACTTGGCGCAGTCAAAATTGCGATAATTCTTATTATAATAATACTACGCATCGCGTGGCGAATATAAATCTAGTTTCTCAATGACAATCAAAACACAATCACATTCATTACTCTCGAAGAAATTCATTTTCTTGAAGGCGTTCATCATGCAATGCACTTTTTGCTGCGTTACATTCAAAGAATTTTTCACACTGATCGTATTTTCGGGGATGCGCCAACTAATTTAACAATTGAATAATAATTTTCGGTAATATCATCCCTGAACGTCTAATTTTGTGTCTGTGTATGTGTGCTGATCCGCATTTACGACATTCACCACTTTACGACACTCGAATGAAAAATGGGAAGCCAAAAAGGACGTTACAACTTTCCTACACGGATAACGAATAATATTTCCGTGTGCCAAATGAAATGATATCTCTCTCAAATCTACTTAATAAATATTTGTTAACGCAATATTAATGTGATGCGAATCTCTTCAACGGCAGTGGAAGATTTTGTATTTGCTCATATATATACTATTCGAAACGAAATCTTCTTTGTATTACATAAAATTAAGCAAACGGAAAATTCTAAACAGACTTATTTTTCTACAAATGACAATAACATTTTTGATAAATCGTTCACATGCAGAGTACGCAAGGCTCAACACATGTTTCATTTCGATTAATAATCATTGACTACATTAAAATATAAATCGTTGAACACACACTCTTTTTTCACACTAAAACGATAATTACAATTATAATAGACAATTTTGTCTATTAATTTGACAGATCTGCGAATCAATATAACATTCATAGAGTAGAGACTATGTTCTTGTTTTAAAATACTGATGCGCGAAAATATAAATATTTTCTTCCTCTTTGTCATTACAAGTTTCGCTCTGCGTACTTCATGTGTTCTTTTTCATATATATACACTCCTAAATTGATAAAATCCGATGCCAAATGCAAAGAATGTAGAAATCAAAATGGTTCTGCGAAACGGTGTTAAGATATTTCTTTAATCCAAATGTCGATTTCATGTCCTTTGTTCTGTCTATTTCTACTGCGAATAATACCCTTACCTTACATGCTCATTTGTGGGCAAAGGTGATGTGCGAGTGTATGCATGTGTGTGTGACGTGTATAATATATGTATATATATTCTGTGTATACATATACACACTATATTCATATTTATATATTTATATATATTTATATAACCTCTCTTTCTTTTTCACATTTATTACTTTGCAAAATATTTCTTTTGCCAACGACGCGTCGGCATTTAAGCCTGTATAATACAATCGCAAATTACATTTTAGTCGCTTAGGCAAAATGTTCACTTGTTTATCGGTAAGTACAATGACCATTCGCATTGCTTCATCCCGATCGGTAGGGATCGAAACGATGCGCTTTTATCCGATTAATCACGTTTGTATCGAGAAGTTCTCTCGTTTATCGCAGATTAAGATCTCGATCAAAGAATGCGAAGCTTCTCGCACTTTCCCTTACCAGGATTTGTTAAACCGGAGCCGAATGTCCGATCGACTAAGAATGTCTCACATATAATACTTTACAATGAATAAGTTTGACAAAACTGCGCCATTGTGGTGCTAACAGGGAAATAAAATACAGGGACATACTCGTGTCAGAATGCAAACAGCGAAGAATGAATGATACGATAGACGAGTGTATCCACCATTCGTAGCGATTATTATTACAATGAAAAATTCGATCGGCCGCTAGAACGAGGCCGATTAATAAAGCAGTTCGGAAGTAGAGGGGATCAGTCTCTTTCGATGACGACGACAACGACTGTCGGTTTATCGCGCGATGATGCGGTGCATATCCTAGTAGTAGAAGTGGGCAAAGCTGTTGCAAGTATTACGCGAACGTACCGAGCCTCAGCTATGCGTTTGCGGATGCGGGGGCGGCGCGCCGGTGATCTCGGTCCAGCGCATTTCGAAGAAACTGCGCATCCCATGGCCGGCCTTGCCCACAGGACTGTCGTCCTCGTTGAATACCTCGCAGTTGATGAACATCTGTCTGACATCGGCGCAAAACTCATCGCGAGACTTGTACCTGCATCGAGAAGCACTCGTTGTGAAAAACTTCAGCCTTCCATGCCGACCAAGGTTGACGATGATCGGTTAGGGGTTTTTTTTGCGATCGATCTGTGTATATTAGCTCTACTAAGTCTGTCTTAAAGACCGGGATGTGATTTTGAGAGAAAAGGCAGTTAAAGATAGTACTTTCAATTAATTAATCGCTGGCGCGTGTGTTGGGCAACTTACGCAGAGTCCTGCAATTTCTTCTTAATCGTACTGAGATCCATGGGGGTTTTTATGATTTTCTTGTAGGTCGGGAATTGTTTGGTGTTCACCGGCAGGAGGAACGGCCAGGCCTCGTCCTGCTGCTCCAACTGTTCGAGGAGTATCTTACAAGGCGCCAGCTCTCGTTGTTGCTTCTTCGTGAGCGTCCGATTGTTACCCTCCTTCCGTGGCGAAGCGGTAGGAGTCGCCGGTTCCGACGAACTGACGTCCTCTACGTGCGTGTTCGATGCCGTTGACGGCGTTGGACTGCGGCGCAAAACAACAGAGAAATTATTTGCACGATTAACTTCCGTTCTGCAGGAGGTTTCCCGTCATAAAAAGCCTCTGGACGAATGCGCAAGGACGAATCGCATATCGATTCAATCGTGTGTCCGGCTGAGACGGGTACGTTGCTCCCGATGAGATATTTGCGTTCTCTCTTTGACTCTCTGTCTCTCGTTCGTTCTCTATTACTTTTTTTCGTTTTATTTTTTGCCCACTTTCGCCCTCTCTCGTTTTTTTTTCCGATTCGTCATACACGATCTGAAGGCGGCTCTACTGTTATACGACGAATTTTTCTGAGAAAATACCCATCCCCCCACAGTCGGCGATCGCAAGTACGCTAGGCAACAACGATGTATTATGAATGTACAGGGTGTCCCGACAGAGAAATCTGAGAAAATAATATTGAAAAAATTCGAAACACCCACTGTTTGGAACTGGAAAAAGCTATTAAAGCGACATAATTGTTTCTAACTGAACAAACTGCGATCTAACAGCTTCTCGTGGAACACCCTGCTGAAAGGTAAAGTTCCTCAAGACGACAAAAATTCTCGGCAGTATTGCGTCACGGAGCCGAGGATTAAGTCGGTAATCGCATGAATACAGTATATACAGATAGTTCGTTCATTTTGTGAGATTGCTTTATTCAATCGGGAATAATATCGTTCGCTATTTGTGGTTCGTTGGATATTATTGAATCATTATCTCATCATGGCTTTTTTTTTCTATGTTACTTCGCACAAAACTGCGCCATTGTGGTGCTAACAGGGAAATAAAATACAGGGACATACTCGTGTCAGAATGCAAACAGCGAAGAATGAATGATACGATAGACGAGTGTATCCACCATTCGTAGCGATTATTATTACAATGAAAAATTCGATCGGCCGCTAGAACGAGGCCGATTAATAAAGCAGTTCGGAAGTAGAGGGGATCAGTCTCTTTCGATGACGACGACAACGACTGTCGGTTTATCGCGCGATGATGCGGTGCATATCCTAGTAGTAGAAGTGGGCAAAGCTGTTGCAAGTATTACGCGAACGTACCGAGCCTCAGCTATGCGTTTGCGGATGCGGGGGCGGCGCGCCGGTGATCTCGGTCCAGCGCATTTCGAAGAAACTGCGCATCCCATGGCCGGCCTTGCCCACAGGACTGTCGTCCTCGTTGAATACCTCGCAGTTGATGAACATCTGTCTGACATCGGCGCAAAACTCATCGCGAGACTTGTACCTGCATCGAGAAGCACTCGTTGTGAAAAACTTCAGCCTTCCATGCCGACCAAGGTTGACGATGATCGGTTAGGGGTTTTTTTTGCGATCGATCTGTGTATATTAGCTCTACTAAGTCTGTCTTAAAGACCGGGATGTGATTTTGAGAGAAAAGGCAGTTAAAGATAGTACTTTCAATTAATTAATCGCTGGCGCGTGTGTTGGGCAACTTACGCAGAGTCCTGCAATTTCTTCTTAATCGTACTGAGATCCATGGGGGTTTTTATGATTTTCTTGTAGGTCGGGAATTGTTTGGTGTTCACCGGCAGGAGGAACGGCCAGGCCTCGTCCTGCTGCTCCAACTGTTCGAGGAGTATCTTACAAGGCGCCAGCTCTCGTTGTTGCTTCTTCGTGAGCGTCCGATTGTTACCCTCCTTCCGTGGCGAAGCGGTAGGAGTCGCCGGTTCCGACGAACTGACGTCCTCTACGTGCGTGTTCGATGCCGTTGACGGCGTTGGACTGCGGCGCAAAACAACAGAGAAATTATTTGCACGATTAACTTCCGTTCTGCAGGAGGTTTCCCGTCATAAAAAGCCTCTGGACGAATGCGCAAGGACGAATCGCATATCGATTCAATCGTGTGTCCGGCTGAGACGGGTACGTTGCTCCCGATGAGATATTTGCGTTCTCTCTTTGACTCTCTGTCTCTCGTTCGTTCTCTATTACTTTTTTTCGTTTTATTTTTTGCCCACTTTCGCCCTCTCTCGTTTTTTTTTCCGATTCGTCATACACGATCTGAAGGCGGCTCTACTGTTATACGACGAATTTTTCTGAGAAAATACCCATCCCCCCACAGTCGGCGATCGCAAGTACGCTAGGCAACAACGATGTATTATGAATGTACAGGGTGTCCCGACAGAGAAATCTGAGAAAATAATATTGAAAAAATTCGAAACACCCACTGTTTGGAACTGGAAAAAGCTATTAAAGCGACATAATTGTTTCTAACTGAACAAACTGCGATCTAACAGCTTCTCGTGGAACACCCTGCTGAAAGGTAAAGTTCCTCAAGACGACAAAAATTCTCGGCAGTATTGCGTCACGGAGCCGAGGATTAAGTCGGTAATCGCATGAATACAGTATATACAGATAGTTCGTTCATTTTGTGAGATTGCTTTATTCAATCGGGAATAATATCGTTCGCTATTTGTGGTTCGTTGGATATTATTGAATCATTATCTCATCATGGCTTTTTTTTCTAATGTACTTCGCACGAAACGTCATTAAGTCAGTGACTTGACAATGTTTGTTTGTTTTTAACGTAATCACCTAGCTGGTGGATGATCAGAACTTTCACTTTCTCTGGTGCCTCCCCCTTTGGTATGACTCCTTCGACTACTATTTCTCTTCTTTGGTTGTTTACTGTGGCAATTAGAGCAATACCATTTTCCTCGTGGCATCTGCAAGCAGAGCACAATACAATGTGTTAAAATGTATGCCTGTAGATACGCACGAATTGACTGTGTCGGATAATAAGATCTTTAAATATCTATAAAGATATATTTCGCCAGTCACTTACTTTTGGCATAACAGGATTATGGCAGTCAGTGTGATAAGCCCTGGGACAAAGTTCACATAAAACCAAATTTTTACCCGCTCTTTTCCCGCATACTAAACAATTGCGTTCACCCGTCGCTTTGTTCATACATTCGTGACAATACCTGAAGTAATAGTAGAAAAAATTTGAGTAAAACTTTCAATGTAAAATAAAATTGTAATTTATTACATTCTGAAGAATGTAATAAAACGTAAGATTGTCGTCACTCACCAGTCACCATCAGGAATGTTTTCCATTTTTGGACGGAAACAATAAGTATGATAGCCACGATCACAGCCATCACAGAGCAGCAGCTTATCTTCGTTGTCTCCACTATGACAAAACTGGCAATTCTGTAATCGAAATAAACTCCTCATTTAAAATGAAATAGAAGAATTAATTTCTCATGTGGCAGCTAGAATAGCATGAAGATTACAGCATTGTTTGTGTTAATAAGATATTTTTTAATTCAAAAAGCATAACAACAAAGATCTATGCGAATAACTTATATATCTAATAAACACAATGCAAAACATAATTATAAGTAGTATTGCGTAAAAATAATCATTATAAAAGCTCAATTAAACAAGTTTTATATATAGCAACATATTTAAAATAATAAATGCCAAATATTTTTTAGTTCTGACATTTTTCAATCTAGATATGCTATATGCAATCACATAATAATGAATACAACTTAAATCGTGCCATAATAGGAATGTGAGCCACAGCAAATGAATGACGAATCATGAATAACAAAAATAGCAATAAGATTTTTCGGAATGTGCTAGAGGATCTGAAAAAGCGGGCTAAAAGAACGTAAAAGTTAGAAAAAAAGACATTAAAACTAATAAAAAGAAAACGAATGAAATAGTAAGCGGCAGTTTTGCATGCAACCGTTACGTTAAACTCTGACCACCATTAAATGTACATTCTTTAACATTTATTCTTTGATTTTTGTTATGCAATTTATACACGTAAACGTTATGCGTATCAATATTCAATTCACGAACAGGACTCATCTCAACAAACGCGCGGATCAATTTCGGTATATCAATTGCATTCGCATAAATTAAGATGAATGAAGCAAGGGCGTCGCGCAACAGAGCGAAATTCAACGGATGTATGCAAATTTCATTGCCATATTCTTCGCACACGTGACAATATACATTGGAATTTTGGAATGAAATTGGAAGCGGATGTATTGTGAGAGCACAGTCGCAATGAGAAGCGTAGGCTCGGTCATCGAATCGAATAAACACCTGTCGATATCCATTCGAAGCGACGTACGCTATCTCTGTGAGCCATCGAACAGAAGAGGACAAGAGTATATTAGGTATAGGAGCAGGAGCAGCGAGGATGATTCGGTTAGTAAGTTAGTGCGAATACCCACAGAGGTCTGAGAAGTAGTCAATAGCTGTTTGTACTGATTGGTAGCTTTGAGTGAGACGCAGCGGTTTCGTAGCTTGGCGCAGACCGAGTTTCTAGCTGTTGTTAGACTCACAGCCTTCATGATGCTCTTGTCCCAAGCGATGCTGGCCTCGAGCATGTAAAGCGCCATAGCGAGCTGCGCCGATGTATGTGCACGCGCGGTTGCCTCTCGCCAGGTATTCAGACCCCGTGGTGTCGTTTCCTCCGGCGGTGCGGATGCCTGGTTATTCTGCTCGGAATTATTCGAATTGTTTGCGTTGGCGGCCGCCGCCTGTTCCGCCTTAAGAGCCGTCAGGTTGGGATCTCCGGTACTACGCAATTATGATTACCAATTAATTATAGACTTGCTGATCAAATAATTCAATTTAAATGCTAATTATTTTATTAATAGTAACACAAGATATACTAATTAATCGAATTCCATTTAACAAGAAGAAAGAAATTCATTTGTGTACCTGTGTATCTATGTTAATGAGATCATCTTTAAAGATCTTTTTTGCAAAATATATTTTTTTTTTCTTATTACAAAATGTCATAAAAATTATGATATAATTATAGCATAAAATAAAAATAATAATTAAGAGATGTTATCTTACCAAACGCCTAAAGGTGGTTTCAAGTATCTTCTTTCTATAGCCGCCTCCAAGGAAAGTAACCTTTGTCGTGCCTGTTCGACTGCGCTGATCTTTTCCATCTCATTCAACTTTTCGATTTCCTCGGCTTCCTCGGTTCCCGCTCGCGGTGGAAGTTTCCAGCCTTTGACCTGCATGCTAGCATTAGCTACTTTGTCTTCAAGGGCTTCCACCTGTTCCAAGAGCTGGGCATCTACGCGTAGCGCAACCTGTTCGCTCCAGTCGCTCGGATTATCGGGCTTCGGAATTGGCGTGTCAGGATCGTCCGATTCCGCTTGAAGTTCCGTTGCGACGGTGTTACCAGAATCAACATTAATTTTACCTGTTACAGCCAGGAAAGATTCCATCGTTGCCCATGTTGTGCGCTTCAATTCCTTCTCACGGACGCCGCGTGAATGTAGATGCTCGAGGAGTTCTTGGAACGTGTCGACATCTGTTATCCTCCACCAGCCATATCTTAGATCTGTAAATCCGTTTGAAAAATTGGAAAACACAATCATATATCTGCGTATATATTTGTATTCTTATTTTAATGTTCGCGAATTAATTTACCTTTCGGTACCGGCTTGGCTTCACCAGGAGGCGGTAAACCATGCACCTTCAAATATTCCAATTGCACTGCCTCATCTTGAGTCAAAATCAGGGGCGCTGGACTATCGCATCTATCGTAATTGGGACTGGCTGGCGGCGGGAATATGGGAATCCTCAACTCGGTCGGCTCGGCTATGCCAAAGATTTGCTTAGTGCTAGGTCCCGGGGTATCACACGTATCTCGCGGTAAGATGGAAAACCAATTAGGCTCAGTGCTAGTGCTGTTGTCTGAAATAATCGACATAACTAATATTTATTAAAAATATTGAAGAGTCTGTTCTAGATATGAGGATTTATAAAAACTCACTAGAAATGAAGGAACCGTTGAGTTCTTTCCCGTTGTGCAAATTATTGATGTGGTTGAACTTGTCGCCATTCGGTATCGTCTCAACGATCTTGTCTTCCATTATTTTCATTAGAGGTTTCGTGTCTTCGTCCATCTCCTCGTTCTCCTTCTTTATTTTCTCGGTTTTCACATCGATATCCATACTGATCACTTCCGTCTCCTGCTTTATTTCCTCAGACGTGACATTCGTCTTCGCATCTGTCATCGTACCATCAACATCGTTGTTCCTGTTCCTTTTCTCCTCTTCTACGTTTTCGGAATTCCCCGAACCACAGTTTTGCATAGATTCTTTTTTATAATTGATCTCGTCCACTTCGGATATCACCTTATCGCCACCATGAGGTTTCATCTCCACATCCTGTTCGTTCGAATTGTGCTTCTTTTCATCCTTGACCTCGTTCGGCGCTTCATTCTCGCGATTTTCACAATTCTTGTTTTCGCTTTCTGGTTTCTCCTTGGGTTTCTCTTCCACCGGCATATTTTTGTACTTTTCGTCTAGTTCGGCTTGGAGTTCGAGAATTTCCGGCTCGGCGCTCTCCATTGCTTCCACGAAGATGCCGCCAGCGGATGCCAGTTCCCAATATCTCCTCCAATACCTGTCTTGGCCGAAGATATGCGCCCGGAGTTGCTTCGATGAACTGTTCAACTTTTGCAATTGCTCCTCCGATTGTTTCAATAATTTATCCAATTTCTTACCCAATTCTTCACCAGACAGATTTTTGTCCTCCTCCTAAACAGGTTTGAATTTTGTTTATACATAATATAAAATAAATTTTCAAGCCAACTAAATCAATGCTTTCTAATACCTCTTCCGGCTGAGTGCCTTCGCTTTCGTTTTCGGACATGTCTTCTACTTCATCCTCGTGGTGAATCTCGTCCGGCGTAGGCGTCGTACCCACAGCAGTCGATGTAGTATTATTTTCTTCCTCGCCTTCCTTTTTCTCGATAGTAATTGTGTCGCCAATCTTATTCACGATGACGCCCACAGCCTCCATCCGGACTTTTCGACCATGTAATTGTCTAAGTCTATGTAAACGTAAACAAGAATAAAGAATATTATCAAGACAGCTTAAAAAGAAAACAATATTTAATTTTTAAATAATTGAATATTTTTAAATAAAATAGATTATTTAAATCGTATTATATCTTTGATAAACAATGTTCTTTATCATAGATTAACAGCTTTTAATATTATTATTCCATCTATCTCAACTTTTGTTCAATCATTTCCTCATATAATGCAACTTACTTTCTAATCTTAGTATCCAATACGAATCTCTCCTTCCTCAACTGAGCCACCGTCTCTAGGCTACCCTCTATCTGTCTGATCACAGCCTTATTTTGCAGCAGCTCGTTACAGAGAAAAGCGAGCATTTGTGCTTTATGCGTCGGGTTCAACGCTAGGAAAGGTTTATCCCGCAATCTTTCCGACATCCTCCATGTTTCGTTGTTATGTAAATGCTCGTAGAACTGTGCGTTTTTTCCCGAGCAGGTTGAAGCGTAGTCGCCGCCGTTCTGATGATGATCGGCAAACTTCTTGTCGCGCTCACGTTCAAGGCACACCCCTGTCAAAGCCTTCACTTCGCCGGTCGCATTCGCGTACAGATAAATTCGCAGAACTTCGCTGATATTGGCGTGAGTGATGTCAGCTTGACGTAAACTTTGGCCCAAGCCCGTGGTGTGTCTGGCCGGTTGCGGGATTCCTGGGTCTTCGATGGCGCACACCAACAGATGTGTCATAACCGACAGCATCTCCTCCTCGGCTTCCTCATCGTTGAGAAGAGCGAGTTGAAGACTCTTAAGACTCGGTAACGACTCCATATCTAGAAAAAGAAACGGTAATGACGCGATAAATCCTAAATAAAATAACAAATGATCTTATTCTGACATATATGTGTCATATTAAACGTTCTCACCGAATCCCAAAGTCTCCCCGAAATTGTGTAGAAATTCAAAGACCATGACAATGTCCGCGAACGCTTGTCCAGAGAGCTTAAGTCCAGGTATTCTCTTGAGTTCTCGCAGTGATCTATGATCTGAAAAATTGCACACTCGTTAGTCAGAAACGCGCAAACTTGGCGCTTAAGTTCTCAGCTCATTACGTGACGTAGTAGTGGCAATGTTCTCATCACGTGAGATCGATCGAATCTTTTGTTCGCGCACCTGTCAGCTCCATATCCTCGACGGGCTTGCGAATTTGTTCGATCAACTCCATCTCGACTCTCCTCTGCTCCGCCCGCTTCTCCTTCGTCGCTATTCTTTCAGCCCTGGCCTCCAAGCGTTTCTTCTCCTTTTCCTCCATCTTTCGACGATTTTCCAGTGCTCGCACCAAAGCCATATGTTGCCTCCTTCTTTCCCTCTCCTACGATCATTGTTCATCGTTACAGTAACACGCATGTGAAATTAATTAACGTGCTCATGCAGATAATGTCGAACCAAGACAAAATTATACGAAGAAGACGAATGTAGTGTACGAAGACTCTCCGTTGCCAAAAAAGCGCAGTATGTATGTGGAGTGGAAAATCACGAAAGAAGCTACTACTTTCTAAAAATACTGTTCGGTGAGCACTTTGAGTGAACTTCCTCGAAAACGACATATTTTGAAAAATTATTAAAAGTTTCTCTCACAGAGGGAGAGTGCTTTTTTGAGCATTTATTGTACGTATAACGTGTATTTAATTGTTTGCACAAATAAATATTTTAATTGAATGATAAATGTACATAGTCTCTTAATGATTTTCCACTCCGTATTTGTGGCACGTACAGGTAATAGGACAAACTCTACTACCGTCCCAAATACTCTTCCACGCACTACATATTACGAAGATTATCGTCAAACGGATGCATTGATAATCATAGGAGGAATCATACGGCCCGTCGCGAGTATTGTTCTTCTTATATCGCGAAGAGAAAACCGTGCAAAACAGATCTAATGTCACTCGAACTACTCGAGCGTTTCTCTCTCAATCTTGAAGTTTTTAAAAATCTCAAGGTTTTTCTATCAAATATCATTAATATAAGGCAAAACAAGCGAGAAATCTGTTTTCCTAGCACTAGAACACTTGGAATAATGTCTGTCTTTACAGGATGTAAGCTTGTGAACTGTAATGATTGTGAAAGCTGAAGCAGATGCCAATTGGGTAAGATGCGATTATCGCGTTTCAGACAAAAATGATGTGCATTAACGTAACATGAATCGCGTCCGTATAGAGGCAGTTACATTAGATTTCTAGCGGTGCTCATCAAGACTCGAGAAAATGTAACGCATAAACCGAATTGTTCAGTTGCAGTTCACCGCAGTTTGTGATGTAACGCAGAGCCGATGGTAATCGTGTGAGTTAGTTGCGAGAGCGATTATTAATTCGTTACTATCGTTCCGTTGGATGCTAGATTGGGTATATGACATACCAGCTCGACGGTGTAGAGCATCTCGCGCTGCTTGGTGAGCTCCTGCATGTACATCTGCGGCACAAAACACATCCACAATCCACTAGTGCTCAAAACACCACTACGCTCCATCTAACAATCTTTCTCGCTCTCTAACGTATAGACGTTCTCTACTCTTATCAGCTATCTTTCTGTCACACAGTTAAACCGTGCAGAGTATGGTCGATCTTCTCGCGACAAGATTGTTGGATAATGCGCGCGAATGTTACGTCGAATTTATTTTTTCCTGGATTTAGAAGTAAAGCGAGCGCGCTAAATGATAGCGGAGTGTCTCATCTTCATCTTTGCAAATTTACAATCGATCATATTTGTCAAATATGGACTTATCTTGGCAAAAAAAACTTGATGCAGGATATCGTGTATAAAAACTTTGCAAATTTTACTCCGAAATTCGTCGGATAGTCTATGATTAAAACTTATAACGATGAAGATTGAACATTCTATATATGATATGCGATGAATTACACTTTCCCGAAAATGATATATTAATCGCATTAGCAATTTTGTTTTTTCTTGTTGACGAATAAATAATGAGTTAGATTGTTAGAGCTATAGATCTAAAATAGAATGTTAGATCTTTCCAAGTAAATATCTACAATGTAAATTGAATACTAATCGCTAAAGTGACAAGTAATATAATGATCCTATACTTCCGTATATATTAAATGTGTATATCAGTTTTTATATATAATTACAATTTAATTGCTTATATAGTTTTATATAATTTTCATTCGTAATTGGTTTACAGTATTCAAAATAATAATAAAAACTCTGAGTTTCTTGTTATCAAAACAGGACACAGTATCTTAAAATGATGCCATCAATAAATCTTAATAAAGAATTATTTTTTTCAACAGTATTACAGTTAATTGATGGTATATATTTTTTAAACGTAGAAAAGAGATCATAATATACAATTTTAATTTAACTTAATTAAAAAAAAAAAAAAACTTGAACTTTACAATAACTTTAGAATATTAAATATTTTAAATTGGCTTTATACATATAGATCATATTTTAGGTAATATTTATTTTCCAGATTAAATGAAAAGAGTAAAGTATAATTTTTAATTTGCGATGTCGAAGAATTTAATAATTGAATTTTAAAGACAAATATTACTACGGAAAAGTTGCATGCGAATTACACACAAAATTTCTACTACTAATTAAATACTATTTCTGGGATATACCTTGTGTTTAACTACAAGTAAAATCAAATTTATAATTGTAAAGATAAGTTTATAATTGTGCTAGTGATTAATAAATCTAATAAGGGATATATATCATATAAAATATTCCACTTCACGTGTATTTATAATATTTAAAATATTTATATTTTGTATACATTCTCTTTTTCTCGAAAAACAAAGCTTTCTTTTTATTCCACCCCTATGCAAAATAGGAAATCTTCGATCTTATATCGTAAAAATAAACGAGAAACGACACAGACGATAAAAGTAAAACGGATCTTCTACATCTACGAGATACACAATCACACACACACGCATACACACACGCACACACTAATCTACAGCGACGACACGATTGATGGCAAACACAATTCATATTAAATCAAGAACTCACCTGTTCCTTCAGCATGACCGCTTGCTGCCGTTTTAGTTCTCGTTCCTGAGAAATTAAAAATTCTTTAATACAATTTTGTGGAAACACACGATAGTACGTGATCATTCGCGTTCATGTGAGTATTTTATATTTAACGGGGTAATTGAAGAAAAGAACAGGACAAGCATTAACATAATAACGATTATAGAATTACCTGTTGCTTCCTTTGTTGTTCTTCCAGTCGCATCTTCTCCACCTCTTCCTGCCGTTTTTTCCGCGCCTGCGTACATGCCATACACACATCACTCGCATCCGTAATCATGTTTATAAGGAGAAAACTTAAGCAATTTTGACCTCGTTCGCAGAATTACTCGAAATTTACGACAAGAGAAAGAGACATTGTTCCGGCGAACGAACAAAACTATTATCTCGTTATCGGTACTGATAATTAACCGACTAACTGGATTGCTAATTAATATCCTTTACTAATTATCAGCGACGATCGAGAGGGTTGCAAGAGCAATGATGCTATTCAATCTTATTACTACAGAGATCATATTTCGGTTTGAATTTGATACAAAATAATTACATTTTTCTTTACAATTATATATTATTTGATATTTATTATTACATTTGAGGAGCAAATCTATATAAATAATAAATAATAATTATCTTATAGAATGTACATGTATATGCAATCTACACGACATTTAAGTGTTACCTTATAAAATAATTTTTAGAAATATTTGTCAATTTTTTAAAGTTTTATATTATGTAAAGCTGCAGGAAATACATTATAGAAACACATTGCAATACTGAAAAATTCATTTTTAGATTTACTCGTTGCATCAATGCGAAAGTTTTATTGACATTTGTAAATATGTGTCTTGTGGAAGAGATTAATATAATTTTTTTTTTTTAAAGCGTCCACATCTCGATCTTCGCTTTATGATCTTCCCGATTTTACAATTGCATTTCTTGTTTTTCGGATGGAAATAGATTCTCGTCGACGGGCAACCCGACGAATAGCTAGCTCGACAAGTTTGTTTTATTCGTAGGGGATAATT
This sequence comes from Formica exsecta, assembly GCF_003651465.1. Lineage (NCBI taxonomy): Eukaryota > Metazoa > Arthropoda > Insecta > Hymenoptera > Formicidae > Formica > Formica exsecta. Next base: position 128,033 of record NW_021848432.1, on the reverse strand, counting down.
TTCTTCTACGGAGTTTTCATTTTGATTTCGTGACGTTCGTAGTGTAATTGTGATTCGAAGGCTACGTGTGAAAAGCGATGTCTAAGTAGCACAGGTCAATAACAGGGTTAAGCACTACTCTAGAATTCGGGAATGTAGCCGGAAATTAATATGTGAGTGGTTATATTCTAATGACACATCATTCGAATTTGAAGTCAATCCTTCCTTAATGCAAATTTCATAAATGGGCTCAGTGCTTTTTAATATTCGATAAAATGATATTTAATTAAACATCAAAGTTCTGATTAAGCTCACTTTGAATTTAAATCAGAAATAAGATCTTTCTTTTATAAATTTGCATCCCTTTATATATATTTATATTAGTTTACAGCGATTAGTTTACTGTAGATTATGTCAGTTTTTACTGAGCTTCAAATTGCAAACTGCATCCTTCCCGACTACGCTCATGCTTAAATTCTAAATCTATATCTCTACTTCGGAGAAAAAATGCGCGCATAGTTAACTTTTGTTCCCGTTAACTCGGCAACCGATCACCGCGCTCTCGTGGATTCTTTATCATCGGATATGCTCATCGAAATGTCGCAGTCGCGGAATAACGCACGCTCAGTTTCTACATACCGATAATCATTGCATATTAAATCAGCACAATCGGTCCTCAAAAATCCTCGTATAAAGAGAGAGAGAGAGAGAGAGAGAAAGAGAGAAAAAGAGAGAAAGAGTAGCAAAAAGGCATGCGAGATTTAATATAAAACTCCACCAAGAAAGTAGAGTGGCGCGTATACACGCCAATACAGCAGCCAAGCATAACGAAGAACTCGCTCGTAAATTATCTGTGAATGAATTCGACAGCAAAAACACGAATTGTGAAATAATTATATATACTTAATTATTATATAAATATATAGAAGAAAGACTATGAGAGTTATAACGAGAGAGCGTTATATGAAAACCAACACCATTATAAAAGACCGTAGAGAAGTAGAAGAACATGTGAAAAAGTGAAAAACCTTAGCGTGCATGCAAGGAGCCAAGCAAATATACTCGCCTATGTATGCACATATTATATCAATGGTACGTATATATGTACCATCGTTTAAAAGCTGATAAAACATTAGGCTAATATGTTGTTTCACCTATGAATATAAAATATCACAGTAGATAATACATAGTATATAGAAAGTATATATATATATATATTTATAAATATATATATATATATATTTATAAATATATATAAGAGTATACGTATATAACAATTAAATTGAGTAAGTATATTTATTACGCGAATTCACGTGTGTCGCTTTTTCGTTCGCAGTACAATAAAAAGGTAAAGGAAAGCTTTCAAATATATATTTCGTGTAGCGAATACTCGAATATACTCATAGAGACAGGTGTTCGAGAAATATGGCATGCTGGATAATCATGTAGCTAGCTGTTATTTTGTATAGTGACAGGAGAAGCTATAGGCACAGGATAGCATTGCGACAGTCGGTTCATATATTATCATATTTATATATCGTGCCTACGAATATATCGTCAGCCTTAAAGTGCCTCGATCACAGTGTCAATCTAATATCCCGTGATTCTCGATGGATCGCGCTTCTCCGTCGTCAATTTCGGAAAAGATTACGCTTGCCAACGAGAACTCGAGATTGACACACATCAATAGTTTCTCTTTAAAATTTCTCGGCGGATTTCGGATTTCTTTTCCGGAAATTTATTCCTCTCGTCAGGATCAGTTGATAAATTATAAATTTGTTCAGTTCCAATTGCAAAATATGGATTGAATCAAAATTGACACTATTTTAATTATATAGTACGCGCGCGTGCGGTTCCATTTGTATGTGTTCAATGAAATGTCAATCGCCTTAAAATGGGATAATAACGAACGTAGATGTATTGTGTGTATTGTAAATTTCGAAGTTCCATTGAATATTCAAAAGAAAAATAATGAATGCTGAAGATTAAACTCGTTAAAAGTAACGATCTCATATATCGGTATATGAAAAGGGATAAGCATCTATTTATTTCATAGCAATATTTTCAAAAAATTTATTCATTACATCCTTATTAAAAATTATTCACGATTAGCAAAAATATATTTGTTTTTTCAATTTGTAAACGTGTGAGTTTAATCAAATAAATCTGACATCAAAAAAATTAAAAACTCCGAAAATTCCGAAATCCGCTTGGCCGGACGAAGAGATCGGCCATCCGCTGATTGCGTTTAATCCTACGGAAGCACGCTGGTGAGCATCTATATGCATGTATGTGTGTGTACATGTTCTGTATTTTCCCGTTTTATCACTACGTGATGTAATAAGATAGTAGGCGCGGAGGTGCTCCGGTAATTCGCGCGACGCCAGTCACAGGTTCGTCTCTTCACCACGGCGAAAAGTTTCGAATATTATAATGAGAGAGCTCAAAGAATCGTGAAACGTTATGGAAAAATATCGCGAAACTTGTAGCGTCCGACATTGAAGACTTTGAGAGAGACGGAATTTTATGCACCGACCTAAAACGTGATCTACAAATGGTTTGTTTTATAGTTTCAAGTTGACAAACTCATCAGATAATTAGTGACAAACTATTTTTTTCATTAGGACAATTTGTGTGTTATTATTTGACTACAAACGTTGAAGAGATAACGAGGGCTGAAATAAAATGATAAAATTCATAGAATATTTCGCGTTGGAGTATGGAAAAGATTTATAATTGTTCCGCTCGGCGCAAATATACGTAAAATCGCGGATCGCGAGCGGGTGTACTCACCCGCTTCCGGTAACTCTTACCTCCAGGGATCTCTTCGCCCTTCTCACAAATCGTATCCGGATCGCGGGAGATATTAAAGCGAAAATGTGGGAGAGACAGGGAGATCCGGAAGAGTAATAACGATTCTCACAAGACAATATGACAACATTCATTAGTGAATATGATGTGGATTCGATGATGGGTTCAAGTGATGTATAATGTTCGGATATCGAGCTTCGAGATATCGCGTAAAGGAGGAACCAATGAGGATACGCGAGAGAGGAAGCGGGCAAGATCGGACAAACAAGATGATTGAAGGGAGGGTTCGGGGGATGCGTCATACGACATCTTACCTCCAGAAGTTCCTGATTCTGCGTCTGGGTCTGTGCCTGCTGGATATTGTCCGGCGGCACATTGATCGTGGTCGTCGTGCCGGTCGACGTAGTGGTAGACGACGGGTTCAACGAGGAGGTGAGCGACACTGTCGGCTGCGTGGACGACGTCAAGCCCGCCGACGCCGGCGGTAGGTTCAAGGTGGGATAAGGTGGCGGAGGCGGCGGCAGCACTACTGGTGGTACCACCTGCATCTGTGGTGGCACCACGACCACGCCAGAGGCCGACGGAGACGGCGTCGTCGTAATCGTGGTCGTCGTCGTTATTGTCATCGCCGCCGGCGTGCAGAGCGTC
>NW_021848432.1:109733-124570 GCF_003651465.1 Formica exsecta | reverse complement strand
CGCGAGGGACGACGACATGGACGGCGGAGGCGGCGGCGGCGGCGGCGGCGGTGGCTTCTTCGACGGCACATCCTCGACGTCCGACTGCTGCATCATGTCCCGGTTACGCCAGCTCTCGGCGATGCTCTCGCGATTCTTCCAGATGGTTGCGACCGTACTGCTCGCAAGACCCAGCTCGCGAGCCACATCGCTCTTGCTTTTGCCGCGCTCGATCTCTTGGATGATCTTCATTTTCTGCTTGATCGTGAACGCGAGCCGCTTTCGACCCTGCGTTGGTAGTGGTTTCAGGGATGCCCAATATATAATCGATCGCGTTAATCGAAAGGAAGATGGTCGTTTAACGACCACATGCGACAGGTCGGCTCGCGATCGATTGGTGGGGATTGGAACGCGACGATACGCGGAGGTCACTTTAGGCGAATACCAGTCATTCCGTGTACGAGTTGTAATTTTGAAGCTCAAATGGATCACACACGATAATATACGAAAAATAAAATCATATGAGAGTAAAATATTTTTCTCTTTCTCTCTTATATGCACAAGATATATAAATAATATTCCTTTCCGAGATTAAAATATCAGATGTAAAATTTCTCGCTATCGAATATTTTACGTGAATAAAATTAAACAATAAAATAATATTATCGGAAAATTAATTCTGCAGACGCATTAGTTTTTCCGCATTATTATCGCGTTCACATTAATTGCTTTTGTAATCGCGATTTTATGAACTCCGCGTGTCGTCTTTAAAAAAACTAAAATATATATAATTTCGATAAAGCCAATTTCAGATACTATAAGCACATGAAAGCGGTTAACCACTTAAAAGGAAATACGCGCGACGTACTTATTAATAATTATAAACACATTAAATAAATAGAAAATAATTTTTCGACTATTTTTCGAATAATGTTTTACACAACGTAACAACAACACAATAACACACATAAAATAATATCGTTTTTAATTAACATCAATATCTTATGAAATTATACCAATTAATTAATCCCTCTAAATGCAATATGCATCGATAACGTACATTTGTTTCACATATTCCTTCTACGTCCCAGGAAAAAAAAAACGATTAGGATCACTTATATACGATCTGGGCATCCCTATTTCTCGCGCGTTCTCCACTACATGTGAACTCACGTGTAGCTACAGTTACTACACTATTGTGTCGTCTGACGTCTCCTTCAAATTGCACGGACTCTGTGTGTATGTTTGGGCAAGTGATGTGCGTGTGGATGTGGAATGCGTGTGTGAATGCGAGGGAACAGATGAACGAACGAGTGACAGTGATTGAGGGGGATAGGATGGTAATCTGGCTTGCGCGAAGGATTCCGCGATGGGTAGTTTTGGAGGACTATCACAATGGATGGACTTTTGAAATCTCTACAATCGCGCGCGCCTCTACTTCGTTGAGGTTTTTCCTTGTGGAGAAAAATTTTCAAAATACGTCGATCAGTCTTTATCATAAGTAAGCATTCTAATATATTACAATATATCTTTAGGTATGAGATTTTAATTAAAATTAAAAATTTTAAAGGAATCCGATGTGCACCGGATGAGAAATATTTCTCAGCAAAAATAAGAAAATTCTTCATTTAATTTCGATTTTACACTTTGACTTTGTAGAAATAAGTTCCGCATTATGAACTTTATATTATTTCGTTAAAAGTATAATTGATTATCTTACACGATTAAAAGAGAAATATGAATAATTGTACACTTTATTCTTATGGCTAACGCATAGAAATGGAGAAAGATCAATTAAAATCATAATTTTAACTAAAAATCAAATGTTGGATACAGTCCGTCCTTTGTATCTTATCACGTTATATTTTAATATCAAATACTTTTTTGTAACGTAAATTTTCCTCTGTCAAAAGCGCAACTCTCCATTACATATAATTACTTATCGCCATTATTCGCGATCAAGCAGATAAAAATAATCAGAAGTAAAATAAATATATCAACGATACCTCTTTCTCTCTCTCGCTCTCTCTTTCTCTCTCTCTCTCTCTCTCTCTCTGTTTACAAAAACATCAAGCAGTATCGATTGAAAACGCATGGAATTGTTTAAAAATACATCAAATATCGCGCACAGAATTTTGAAATTCAAACCAATACTGGCATCCATATTAATTTATTCACGATTCTTACATTCAAAGTTAAAAAATTCAGCTTTTATGTATTTTTGAACATACGCCAAAAAGATGTAGTTAACCATAAAAGAGAGAGAGAGAAATAAAACTTTTATTCCTCTTGTTAAATAATCTGGATATATAAAAAAATCTCAGCGCAACTTTTTTCTATTTTTCTTGTTCTTTTTTTTATGGTAATTTTTTAATTGATAAAAAAGATGAAATCGTCGCTCAGTCCTCAACGAATTTTAGAATGGACAAACGCTCAAAGCGAATAATAATTTGGCAAAATTAGAAAAGGGTGAAAATCAAATAAAAGACAGGTGGGAGGACATGCTGGGTTCTCCTGTCACTATCGCTAGCGGTTATTTTGGTTGGCTAAAGGTGTCTCATGTGTCCTGGGACAATAGGGGTTGTAAGAGGGTTGTTGAACGGATATATAGTATAAGAGAGTTTTTCTATACAAGAATATTCATTAAAAGAGATCGTATAATATGTATATATAGACAGATGTATATATATATATATGGAGATAATATATATATGTATATATATATAAATACGACACACACAGAGAGAGCATGCGACACGCACGACAGGTGGACAAAATACAAAAAAACGTAGGTATCCCAAATAGAATAAGAGAACAGTTTTTTTTTTGTGTGAATGAAACAACGAGATCGAGACAAACGTGAAGGAAATTCGGTGCTAGATATTGACTTACCTCGAGCAGCTGCTGAGTTCTGATCTCCCGTTCCCGTCTCACAGCTTCCTGTCGTTCAGTCTTCTCCTGCTCTTTAATAAGCCTACGGTGAATGAGGATACCATTAAGTTTGCATTATACCCACAAGCGATAAAAACGCTCGAACAAATCATTAATCAAGTTTCGCTTGCAACTATATGTTCATAAATTTTACGAACGCGAAATCAAGTTCTGTATTAATATAGTAAACCGTGACATTCGGATTGTCGGGTTTTCATTCGCGATAGCATTTACTGTTACACGTAATAATCTTAAAGCCGAAGAAATTAATGCACGCTAATTAAACACCAATGTTTTGCAATCCTGAAACTCCGCTTTAAATAATAAAATTCGACGCAGCGCGATAAATGAATAAATAACCGTTTTTATAGCGAGATTGGCACTTCAATAAACTTTATGATTTATTATTTCGACTATTATCGGCAATCATTAATTTTTCGTAATTTTATAAAGTGATTAAAATCAGATAATAATTTAATATATATTGATTCTATCTCTATGTTTTAACATAAACCTTTTGTCTTTTTAGAAATTTCTTTGACTTCTTAGAAACTTTTTAAAAATCTTATTTTGGCAATTTTGCAGTTGGATAATAAGAATAAAAATCGTATATTAAAAAGTGTATATTTTGCATAATCAAATGCCTTACCTAATTTGTTCCTTGTGCCGTAATGCTTCTTCCTTTGCGACCTTCTTGGCATAAGCCAACTTGTCTCTCTCGTACTGATTATTCGTTCGTCCGTCTCTGAAGCTACTAGCCACTTTCAGCTCCTCTAATCTCCTCGCTACTTCTTGGGCGCCGAGTCTGACAAACTCAGCCTCCGCCAGACCCATCGTTGGCTGCAGAAATTCTCCGACCAACGGACGGGACGAAAACGAGAAATTGGCGGTCGTTAACTCGGCAGGATTCTGATGCTCCAGAAACTTAAATCAGAAAATAAACATCTTTCAAAAAAGAGCCGAATAATCTAACCAATCTAACTTTTATATCTCTTTCAGTACATTATTTCCTTATTTTATATATGTAGCAACATTGATAGCACGATAATAAAAAAAGCAACGACAGATAGTTTAGCAAAGTATCTTCGAACTTTCAACAGCTTTATTATACGAATCATTTTTGATAATGTACTCCATTAGCAGTAGTAATATGTCGCAACCAACCTTCACGAGATCGGGACTGCTCCTAAAAGTTTTCCCGCAAGGACTGTAATACGACACGTCGCCTTTTATCACTCCCGTCTTCCCCAGCCCCTTGATAACCGTTTCACGCTTCCAGCCGCGCTCCAGCGGCATTTGAAGGTCTCTCTCGCTGGGCCTGAGCTTTCTCCTCTTCGCGCTAGGTGTACCTTCCGCATTATCGTCATCGGTATCCGTGACAACATCGGTGTTACTGCCGCTCTCGCTGGTCACGTCCATATTACTCTCCTCTCCGGAGACCTCCAATAACTTGTTTTTCATTTTTTCCTGCAAAGATTTCTATATAGGAAGAATAGTTTTAGTGCGAAATCATAAGTAAAAAAAAAAAAAGAAAAACGAACATGGCTCCTCGCCCACGAAGCACGAATTGGTCGAGGTCGCTTCTTCTTCTGTATCTTCGTTAGCAAGTGATAGTACTTTAACAAAAGATAATCCGTAAAGATGTATAAAAATTAGATAATTACAAAAGTCAGAATAAAAAAAGAATTCTATTAATTATCGCAGCAACAACGCATCAATTATAACGTGCCAAAATTAACAGCGACAATAAAAAAATCTCGTTTGAATTCCGTGGCGCCTGAGTTTTACCTGGTGTTTGTCATCATTTTGGCTGGCGGTCGCGGAAGCGTGCATTTGGTGCGCCAGTATATTCGTTTTCAGCAACGATACTTGGTGAGACAATGGCACACTTGGATCCAAGGTCGGGGTGGGTTTTATCCCTAAAGCTCTGCTCTGGGCCAGCAGCGACGCTACCGTGTTTTTCTTAGGCTTCGACACACCGCGGCCGAGATTTCGCGGCCTACCGTCCTTGTGGTGGGTGGCAGTGCTCGCACTCTCGCTTTCCTCGCTACCGCTACTCGGCCGTTGTGGCGAATCCGCGGCGGCAAAGAATTGCGCTAAGGAGGGACTAGGCGACGCCGGGACCGGCACCGAATTCTGCGGCACTCTTCTCGGCTTAGGTCCAGGTTTTCGTCTCGCTGTGATAATTCGGTCAGTTATAGTTTGGTCAATAAAATTAAATATCTTTAGAAAAAAATTGGTTTCTCCGAAAAATAAAAAGAATAAATTTTTACTTCATCCTCTGAAAAATAGTTTAATTTAAAAAAAAAAAAAAAACTAACTTTTCCAGTGAAGTTCTCGACTTACATTTTCACTTTTGTGAATGTAATAAATAGTGAATGTCTTGGCAGCTTTTAGAAATAGTACAGAATAAAAGAAATAGAGCAATTCTATTGGTTATCTCCTTTCCTCTTCTTATAGTTACTAAATTAAATGATTTTATTTCGGTATTTTAGATTTGACAATTAATTTATTAATTTAATATTAATTTTAGTTTAAATCAATTTACTTCAATTACTGCTCATAAATCTTGTAACAAGTTTTTGAAAGACCGACTTTAAGAGATGTAGAAATTCAAACGGATGAACTGAGATTATAACGTTTACGAAAATATTATCAACTTTTTACTTTCCTATTTCAAAACAGTTTCTTCACCAAATAAAAATACGCGATATTTCTACGCCTTACAACAACTTTTTTAAAACGACAACGATCGGAAACAAGCCGCACCGCGCCGCATTTGTTATACTTACATGTTCGATCGGAGGCAAGTAATGACTGGCTTAAATTACTGAGCTGACTGAGCGGCTGACTACAAGAAATCGACGAGCTATTATTCGTCGTGGCGGGTTTCAGAGAGAGATTTAGGGGCGCATCCGCATCGTTGACGTTGTTGTTGGCGTTGCTGCTACTGCTGCTGCTGCTACTACTACTAGTGTACGTTGGAGGTGCCGACAGAACGGAGCCATTAGTCGAATGAGCCGGTAGTTTGATCACTTCTACTCGATCTACTGAATCTCTGTACTCGTTCGAGTCGGTCTAAGAAAAGATAGAATGCATAATAATTCACTCAAAAAAGTGGTATTGCTTGGTGCGCAAAATTAACTGAGGTACATAAATGATTAGCAAATACTGTGATATCGCATATGTTTCGCATTTAATCAATCTAAGTGACAGAGACAGAATTTATATCTGAACTGTTTGTGAAATTTAGAAAGAATGTTTTTCTGTGGCGCCTATCCATGTTAAGGCCAATCATACTTGTTATAAAGTTTGGCTGTGGTATACAGAAAAGATTAGCGGCAAGAAACAAATGAATATATAATCCTCACGTCTAACATATTTGTATAACGCGCTCAATCTATCTAGCTCTTTTAAACAATTTTTCTCAATTTTTCGATGCTGCAGTTATAATTGGCAATTATATTTCTCACAAAGATCGTTTAGCTGTAGTATCGAAACTCATATTTATCCAATGCAGTGATTAACATTTGGCAATGGGACCTAAATTTTCTAGAAGATATTATTAGAATATTGCTGCTATAAATTCTATATGTAACAGACAATATTCTAACAGATACAAAAAATAGCGATAAATTTTTGCTGTGACACCTAGAAATCTACCTATATCAGCAAGACATTTTTTTGAGTGTTATGCAATGTACTGCGCATTACAGGTTTTTATATCAAATATAAAGTATGCGTTATATTTAGCGTTATTAGTTAGCTTTCTCAAGAGAGTATTCATAGTATATCATTTATAAAAAGTATAAATTATATAGGGTGTCTACTCAAATCTTGTAAAAAAATTCCCTGATCTTCCAGGTATTTTTGTTCAAAATTCCAGGTAAAAAGAATATTTTGAAGATTTTTTGGTGCAATTTCCTCAAATAAATTCTTTTATTGTACGCGTTTTCTAACGTTTTTCACTCACACAAAGGAAAAACACAAAGCATTTTAAGTTTCAAGTGCTAAATTTTTACAAATGTACTAAAAACAAAATTGAATAGCTTTCGTTAAGATAAAATTTTTTAACTTGCATAACATTTTTATTTTTTATCACTAAAAATTAAAATAAAGAATATATATTGCATATTCAATTTTTTGTTAAGACATTGAACACATAAACAGAGATAGATATATAGATAGATATATATATATATAGGTAAGAGAGAATTTAATTTTTAAATTTCCCGAGTCCCATAAAATTTCATAAGAATTCCCTGATTTCTTCAGGTACAAAAAAATTCTCTGAGAATTCCAAGTTTTTTATGTTTTTCCAGGGGGTAGACACCCTGTTATATAAATGACAAATATGTAATGTATTATAACTCCTTGTATAATTCTATGCAATTAGGGTATTTTAAAATCACGATAAATGCGAATGGCGCTTGAACGTACCCCCGTGCGATTATATTTTCTCGGTTCCATCATCAGCGACGAGGATGACGTCGTGTTTGTCTGATGCGCGCTAAGAGCAGGGACGGGCGGCGGATGTACGCTGACGCTGGGAGTGTCCAAGGATATTGTCTTCTTCCTGCCGCGGTTTGTCGTCCCGGGAACCTTCGGGCCGACTATACTCGACGTGTATTTGATAATCTCCGTATCAGGAGGTAGACGCACACCTCCCAATATACTGCTAGGATCACTGGAGAAAATGTCATTATGACATTATTTATTTTCAGCAACAATTGAGAATAAAATTATGCGATAACGAGAAAAAATATCGCAAAAAATGAAATTTACGAATCTAGTTTTATTAAAGTCTCTATAATCTGGGCTTACAGTTAATATAAATATTCTTAAATTGTGTAAATTGCGTGCGTATCATAAAACGTTATAAAGCAAATCTATTGCGTAATAGACTTAATATATTCACCTTCCTTCCTTCGCGGAACTGTCTCGCAATAAGAAAAATGATAGCATGAAAGATAATTCTACAATCTTGTACTGTATACGTTATTACAATTAGAAACACGCAAGGTTCTCACCTGACGACATTCGTTTGCGAATTTGGTGTACTGCTGACCGGGGTGCTATGATGAGAAGATGTCACCGGTACTTGAGTGGACACAGGTAGACTGCTACTCGTCATACTCGGCGTCGTTGAGCTACTACTGCTAGCTGGTGTCTTGTGACTCTTGCTTGACTTAGCTGCTTGGTCGTAAAAACATACACAACAGTGAACATCTCGAATTTATGTAATTTAAATTGTCACCGAAAAATGTCCGCATTCTCGTCTCAATACAAGATCAACGACCGGCGATTGTCTCGGAACTTTCTGATTGTTATGAACTTTCACAAGTCTAGTTTCAAGTTCTTATCTCATTAACAACTAATTTCGTTTATAACTCGAAACTTGAAGAGAAATAAGGGCGACTCTAGAATTATATTATTGTAACTTGAAATATAAATGACAAGATATAAAACGATAAAATATTTATAAATATACAAAATAGAAGATAATTATAATAATAAATTAAAAGAGCAAATATGTAAAATCAGAAGAAAGAATATATTAACTCGGACAAATTTTAGGAATATAAAAATATCGAAAAAATAACAAGTCTAGGAATTAAAAATCATATTTCGCGGAGTACGTTGTCGCACAAGTTTAGCCGTTAAAAAGAAACAAGACTGTTAAGGATATATGTGGTCCGACTATTCTGAGTGACGTTGTTATTTCGAAAGGACTCGATGATCGAGGATTAAGCGTACGGAGGCGGACAGTTTCTCGAGCATCGTATCATGCAATGTTGCCGATCGTTATTACTTACACTTACTGGACTTGTGGGACGAGAGGGACGGGGGATTAAGTAGAGAGGCGGGATAGGGCGGCAGGAGGCTCTCGGTACCGGGCGGAAATCCAGGGAGTCCTGCTGCTCCTTGTAGCCTCGCGATGTAGTCCTGCGCCGCCAGATGAGAGGCCATTGTCCACCATGCACTGGCTGCTGGATTGATGCCTACAATATGAACGAATACCTTCGTGCGTTCCGTAAATCCGCTCGGTCCGTAAAATTCGATCTTAAACTGCGGCTCGACATGGCTCGATTGTTATATTCACAACGAGATATAAAGGATAACTTTTTAGAACGTAATCGTGACAAAGTAATATGTAGATATATAAAAGATGTAATAAATATTTCTAATCTCTTTGTAAAAAAATACAACAGACTTTAGATGAAAATTTAAGATTTCTAATAATGTTTATTTAAATCAGCGTTCGCATAAACTAAACATTACAATTATTTATCATCGATCTATATTGATTATCGATAAAAATGTACAGCCTACTGAAATTTTAAATACTTATTCAATTGATAATTTTGGCAACTTGAAATATTAAGCACCGTTGTGTGAAATATTTTTGATTGTGCCGTTGCCTGAAAATTTAACGGCATTCCGCTACGTTTACTACACATGTCGCGTTCAATGTTAGTCAAACGATCCCAAATTATCACGAAAACAGCCTTGTAAGAAACACGCTTCCAAGAAGAAGCAATGTTTATTTCCGTATTTATGACGTGTAGAGCCATGATAATCGACGAAACTTTAGAAACGGATTATAATCTCACGCGGAAGAAGAACAGGATGAAAGCAAGAATAAGGGGGAGTAAAAAACGAGGGTTGACGGAAAATTTACTTACCCAAACTTGCAGCTTGACTGGCAGCCACGCTGAGTGTACCAAGGCTACTGTGGGGATACGGAGATGGGGGTGGCGCCGAGGCTGGTGTGTGACCCCCAAAGCCAGGCGCAGAACCCCCCCGGCCCAGAATAGCGTAAGCCGACGGCAAATGGTGGGCCCCCAAGCCATAACCACCCGGTATCCCACCGAAAAGCGATGACGCCGCGCTGTCGCCTCGGGGCCAATATGCTAAAATTAAAATCGGAGAAATTTGAATGTGAACGAGGCTATGAATTTATGGTATCCTTACTTATGTGTTACATATATTTTGTGTGTGTGTGTGTGTGTGTGTATGTATTCGTGGATCGATAAATAATGCTCGAGTCAACGACATTATTTCGAGAAAGCGCATTAAATGTTTAAAAGGATGTTTGTGTACGAGCAAAATCAATAAGATTGATAATATATCGATTATACGATATATTGTAATCTAAAGCGAAACGTCAATTTAGAAAATTTGAAAAATATCCATTGTAGCGAAAATCAATCTGCAAAACAATCTAAACGGCATTGTAATCTCTATTCCCTATAACACAAAGTCATTCGTGCTTTGTGAAATCCAATTTCATGTTATTCTTTGTTATTTCATTCAATGATACTGATCCCTTCAATTTTGTCATATTGCGCGAACAATGTGTGATAACTGTTTTATATAGATCGGTGCTCACATTGATCCTAACTTACTAGTTAGTAAGTTAGGATCAATAATAGTGCGTCTACTAATAGTGCGTCAAAGTCCTGCGATGATTTGAGTAAATTAATTAATTACCTGGGAGCTATATATGCCATTTGTTTGCATGATAATATGCCATATGTTAAAGTAATAATTTATTATTGCGCTCTATCGTGCAAAACAAAATATACACACACGCACATACACATATTCCCAGCAAGAATCATATAAAGATCGAGGCGAATACGCATGTAAATCTTGCACGCGATAAATAAATACATTACTTGTTGAGAAATGATTTCGTTACACGTGCAACGTAAATGTTTACAAAAAGCGCAGAAATACATCGCGATAATTTTGTAAAATATTTCTCAACACGAAATATTTTGAACATTCGAAATAAAGCAAAAATAGTCGCAATAAGCGCGAATAAATTCTCTTCATTTATAATTATGTATTTTTACTTGAATTAAATCTGCACAGAGGTACTAAAATAAGCCAGTTTTTATTCATTTTAATTCTATGTAATTGACCTACCTCTCAAATCGCATTATCATGTTAACTGTTATGCGCGTTGTTAATAACGATAACGAAGTGTTTTGCAACGCAAGAGCGGATAAGTAATGTAATTGAATAAATCGTGCATGCATGTTATAATGTTAGAAATTAAGTGTGCGATGAAAATAATTCACGGATGCCAAGAACTTGTTACGATAACATCAATTGTACAGACATTAACAAAAACTAACCATTCTTTTCAAACGCTTTATATAAGAGTTAAAGTTAACATTCAAATAAAAAATATAAATTTCTTTATTTTTTTCTCTCTTTTTATAACCCCACAATTTACCTCTAAAAAAAGAAAGAAAACGTTTTTTCAAGAAAAAAACTAAAGAAAATTTTTTCTATTGTTTAAGAATGTATGTGTCATATGTCAAAACATTGATAAAAGCATGAAAATTTCGTAGACTGTTCTACTATTTCTCCTGAGTGTGCAAAACTTGGGCACAATTCTCTTAATAATTTAGAAATTATTTAAGCTTAAAGTTAGTATTGATTCTTAGGGAAAATCTCGTATTGTAGCACTTATTGACAAATTTGACAAAACAAAACATTGCCAACGAAATAAAAATTTTCACATATATAAAGAAAACTCTGATAAATATTTGTGCAAAACTTGATTTACAATTAAATCTTATTAGACTTATTACTCGTTTAAAAGTTATTTACTAGAAATTGTAGAAAAATATTATCTCTCTCTTTCTGCAAATTACTTGTCTTTTTTTGTTTCTTGCAGTTGATTTCAGGGATCAAAATTCACGATCAAAAGTTTTTGTCACAAATTAGGAAAAATATTAATTACAACTATTTTCTTTTACAAAGACCATATTATTTTGTGATACTTTAATTCCTTTTATAATTCGGATTTATTTATTTGAGTTTTCAAATAGTATAAACGTAAAAAATGTTCTTTTTTTAATTTTGATAGTTTTTTGCTACTATTATATAGCCAAAACAAATATATTAGAGCACTATTGCACAAGCTTTTCTCTAGAAATTACAGTTTAATGAGCGAATTATCGCGAAAAGAAGCAAATTCTCAATCTCAGGGCGTTAGTTTTGCGGAAAGCGGTACTCGATCATTCGCGTCGCATTCGTATACAATTTATTGTTGCGAATGCCGGCGCAAATGTACCGTTGATTTTCTACGAGTGCGACGGCCTTGAGTAAGGCCGTGGCATTGAAATCCGAGCGGCGCTTTAATTTATACCGGTCGTTGAACTCTCCGCACTCAGGCTTATACGACTACTTTACCCAGTAAACAGCCATCGCCGCCGCCGCAGCCGCATAATAGTTTACCTGCATACGCATGTGTTTACAATACAATAAATGGATGGACGAGATACGAGCAGGATCAAAGTTTCATTCATCATCGATTTTCCATGATCTTTGGACAGTTTCGTGAAGATGTGAAAGTCGCGAACAAACGTTCGACGTTCTCGCGAGATGCTACTGATCTCTCTTTCTTCGACGGAGCATTTATAATTGGACTGTAAATAGTAATCACCGATGTAATCGTAATGGAGAATTAAATTGGCGCCGTTCCAAACAAAGCCAATGTTTTAAGACCGTGCGTAAACAAAAGTATAACGCGAACAAATACTTTAAAAAGTATTAATCAATAACCGCGTATTCTTTCATTTAAGCTTTAATCGAGATTCATAATTTAATTCACGGTCAATTTCCTGAACAATGTAGTTCATGTCTCTCAGTCGCTGACCTCGATTGTTAGCGACGACCCTATATATAGCACAATTTTCTTTTCTTAATGATTTAACGACGAGCGGAAAGTCGTATCGTGCCTTCCTCTTTAATATACATGCTTTAACAGCAATCCATTATTCGAACAACCGGCCAACGCATTAACTGTGACCACCATTTTCAGGTATATATATGTATGTATGTATGTATGTATGTATGTATGTATGTATGTATGTATGTATGTATGTATGTATGTATGTATGTATGTATGTATGTATGTATGTATGTATGTATGTATGTATGTATGTATGTATGTATGTATGTATGTATGTATGTATGTATGTATGTATGTATGTATGTATGTATGTATGTATGTATGTATGTATGTATGTATGTATGTATGTATGTATGTATGTATGTATGTATGTATGTATGTATGTATGTATGTATGTATGTATGTATGTATGTATGTATGTATGTATGTATGTATGTATGTATGTATGTATGTATGTATGTATGTATGTATGTATGTATGTATGTATGTATGTATGTATGTATGTATGTATGTATGTATGTATGTATGTATGTATGTATGTATGTATGTATGTATGTATGTATGTATGTATGTATGTATGTATGTATGTATGTATGTATGTATGTATGTATGTATGTATGTATGTATGTATGTATGTATGTATGTATGTATGTATGTATGTATGTATGTATGTATGTATGTATGTATGTATGTATGTATGTATGTATGTATGTATGTATGTATGTATGTATGTATGTATGTATGTATGTATGTATGTATGTATGTATGTATGTATGTATGTATGTATGTATGTATGTATGTATGTATGTATGTATGTATGTATGTATGTATGTATGTATGTATGTATGTATGTATGTATGTATGTATGTATGTATGTATGTATGTATGTATGTATGTATGTATGTATGTATGTATGTATGTATGTATGTATGTATGTATGTATGTATGTATGTATGTATGTATGTATGTATGTATGTATGTATGTATGTATGTATGTATATACACATATAATATTGTGTTTGATGTAACGTTGCCGTGCCAGAACTCGTAAAGACAACCGATAAAATACTCTCGTTGGAAGGAGCGGTGGCGGCAACGGCGGGCGTATATTTGTGTATCTCATCACTACTTTTTCATTTGACGTAAAAGAACGTTAGCACATATTCATGCGTGACATATGACCTATATCATTTGATGAAAATTACATCTATCGAGATAATATAGCGTAAATGGTATGACGTGTACAAACTGCCGTGTTTCGAATAAATCGATACAAATTTCGTCTAGATTGTCGTAATTATCGTATATCGCGCATATGAAAGAAATATGAAATACGAGAAACGTGTGAGATTAACGAGCATTGAATTACACTCAAGAGATATTTCTACATTGAACTTGTTACGTATAGTTTATACATTCTCCTGTCACTTATAATCTATCTCCTTGAATTTATAAGAGGAGTCTCGATATTCCTCCAGTATTTCCGCCTATAGTTTATCATAAAGTGCAAGTTTATTTATAGATTAAATTGCAATAATTTGCATAATCTCATACATTTCCATAGTCATAAATTTTCATATTGAAAATCTCTCATTATACTGACAACTTGTAAATATTATCTCTATCGCTTTAGCATATTTAAATGTAATTCATGCGATAGATCTTAATATCAATCATTAATATCATAAACGTAAATTGTGTTAGAACATTACAATGATAATGTTTTTCATTTTCTACATGACTGTAAAACAATAAAAAGTAATATAATTATGGTATTGCGCACATAAAATCTATATACACATAAGTACTTCTAAACTATCAATTATCGTAACATAGTTTATATTTTGCTATAATCGATAGTCATCTATGTCTACATAAGGTTAATTAGAATATCACGATGATCGACAAGCAGTAACGCCTGATGATATAATGACTCACGTCTTCATATATTGAATGAGATACAAAATATGGCTGTCGGGTTATGAGTTTCGCATGTGTAACACAAAAGAAGGCCTTTAATCCTGCGGTGCAACGGAATATTAAATGCAATGAACACTGACATTAACTTTATCACCATATATAGCTAAAGAGTGCAATAAATAAGAAACTCAAATATTTTATTTATTATTCTAAAGAGTTAAATAATTGTTATTACCTTATAAATTTTTATTTTATTAAGAAAAATTATTATCTTCTCTATTATTTATAATAT